>NC_057797.1:479584411-479929213 GCF_018294505.1 Triticum aestivum
GCTCATCCCTCGGTAGGATTTTTGAAACTTAGGCGAGTACTGGACTGCAGCTAAGCCCCCGAGTGTGAGGTTTGCTCATCGCTCGGTAGGATTTTTTTAAAACTTAGGTGAAACGGATTCGTAGCTAAGCCCCCGAGTGAGAGGCTTGCTCATCACTTGGTAGGATTTTAAAACTTAGGCAAGTACTGGACTGCAGCTAAGCCCCCGATGTCGGATTTTGGGTTCCGGCAGACCCTTGAGGTTCGAACAATGGGGTGCACGCGGAGATTTCGCCTCCTACCTACCTGCACTCCTCCGCCTCGCTAAGATCTAAGCTAAGGAAAGAGCAACACAAGAGACACAGGGTTTATACTGGTTCGGGCCACCGTTGTGGTGTAATACCCTACTTGTCACACCCTAGTTAGTTCAAGCATTAGAGTGTGCATCATGTTTAAATTCCTCTTAAATTTGAAATGGGGAAGACAGAACCCCCAGCACCCCCCTGGAAACAACTAGGGTTTACTAAAATTATTTTCAATGAACTTGAAATGCCCTTCTAAAAAGTTCACCCTCTTTGTCTTGGGTTAGAACCTCTGGCAGAATTGGTGCACAATTTTCTAGGTCAATAGAAGGTCATTGAATTAAATCATAAGTATTTGATTTTGGTCATTTAAATGCTATAAAATAATTTAAATGCTCAAATAATTCTGGAAATAAATGTTTGCTGTTGGAAATATTCTAAACAGAGCCCACAATTATTTTCAGGATTTTTGGAAACGTTTTAGTATTTTTTAATAAAGCCCAACAGTTGCAGAAAAAATAGAAAATAGAAACAAATCAAAAAAAAAGAGGGAAACCACCTGGGCCTCACCTGTGCTGGCCCAGCCCACCTGGCTCGGCCTAGCCGACTGGCCTTGCCAGTCGTCCTCCTCCTCCCGCCAGGAGGACGAGGAGTGCGTGGCCGGCGCCCGCGGCCACACGCCGGCCACCTCCTGCTTCTGCCGACGCCCTGGAGACGTCCAGGGGTGCCACGCCGACCCCCACGTCCCCCTCTCTTCCTCCCTCACTCTCCCCCTCGTCTCCCTCACCCTCTCCCGCGATGGCCGAGCGCGATCCTCGCCGCCATTCGCTGTAGTCGTCACCAGAGCCACCCCCTCGCCCCTCCGACAAGCCCATTAGCTCCGCGCTACCGTCCTCGACCTCCTCATTGACTCACGCGACGCTGGACGCCTCCAAGCGCCTCCCCGATGCCTTCTTCTTCCTCGGTCCGCCGAGATCGCCGGCAACGCCCCAACAACGTCCGACCTCCCCCGAGCCCGCAGAGACGCGCTCTGCAACTGCCGTGAGCTCCTCTATCGATCCCCCCTCTTCCCTGCTTTGTTTGCTCGCCGTAGACGCCGCCCCCTTTCTCACCGTAGCATGCCGCCGCGCGAGCTCGACGCCGGCGTCACTCCGGTGGCCATTTGGTCAAGTGCGGGTGCTTAACGCACTCCCCGCACCTCGCAGCGCCTCGCCAACACGTCTGTTTTCCCCCTAGCTCGCTGCAGCAGCAAAACCACCAACGGCCGAGCTCCGGCCGCCGCCTCGAGCTCGACTCCGGCGAGCTCGCTCCACCCCAGCTCCTCCCACTTGCCCCACTAGATGCGCGCGAGCCCCAGCTACGCGTAGGACCAAACCGCGGTCGATTTGGTCGCCTGTGGGCGATTTCCGAAGCCCTCCGCCGTCACGGCCTCGCCAGCGACTCAGCGCCGGCGGGATTAACCCCGCTGACCAGGGGTTTGACCCCAGTTTGACTCCGCCTGAGACACTGATAGGTGGGGCCGGCTCCTAACTAATTTAGATTAGTTTAAATTAGAGCTAATCACTCTGTTAGAGGTTAATGACGTCGTTAACTACCCCTCTCTCACTGACATGTGGGCCTAGAGCCTAACTAACCTAGTTTAGTGCTAACTAAACACTAACCAACTATGTTAGTTAGCTGAGAGACTGACAGAAGGGGCCCACCAGTCAGGTTTGACCTGGGCTGGCGCCTTTGACCTACTGACGTCACAGTGACGCAGTGCTGACGCATTAATTCAATTACTGGATTTATTCTTTAATAGGAAATTCCAGAAAATAGTCAAAACTTCTAAAAATCATAGAAAATCAACCATAGCTCCAAATGCAAAGATTTATATATGAAAAATGATCAGAAATATTCAATCTATCCATCTGTAATGGTTCCATGCATGACAAAACAAGTTTACCTTGCTGTTTAAGCAGAATAAGGTAATGCACTAATAAGGCCATGTTTAATGAGCTAATATTTGAATCTTTGATTCAAATGAGTTCATTCCCTTCTGTTTTAGCTTGCATTAGGCCAAGACACTTTCATCTTGCCATGTCATAGCATGCATCATATTGTTTCATATTGCCATGAGTCGATTATGTTCGGTGTGTCTTTCGTGGTAGGTTCTGCCTCTGAGGATAACCCCGAGTATCCGTCTGAAGGGCAGTACCCTACTACCCCTACAACAGGCAAGCAACCCATTGATCATTCCGATACAAACCCATGTTCTCGCTTATGCTCTTGTTTACTGCATTAAGACAACGCGATTCAAACTGCTGTGTGCTACGATAGTTGAACCCTTATCCTCTGCATGACTTGTCATTGCCACAGTAACTAGATGAAACCCACTAGCATGTGTAGGAGTTGATTAAGCCATGTATGTGATTCCTACCTTGCTATGCCTGCTATGCTTAGAGTTGTGTCAGGCCTGGTTCATCTGGGTGATAGGCTAGAGTGAAATGCTTATGTCGGTAATATGAGGGATGTGTTGAACAAGTTTTGGTAAAGGTATCGATGAGAGGCCATGTAGGAGTACATGGTGGGTTGTTTCATTGAGGCCGTCCATAAGAACTGAGATCTGTATGCGTGATTTAAGATTCACTTACTACCACACATTGGGCCCTAAAATATGACCCCGCTCGACTTACTGACCCATCTCGTCCTCTGTCCGGGAGTTGCAACTAGTTTCTTGTGTTTGTAGGTTATGTGTTGGCGGCCGTGCGTAGCGCTGACCCTAGGGGTGGGCTATGATGCGGTAGATACACCGTGGCACGGTGTACCGAGTCGCCCATTTGGTGCCTCGGGAACCCTGTACACATCGTTTGGGGCCATTGAGGACACCCCGGCCGGATTTCCTTGCGGATGGAACCTGAATAGGCGATAATCCTGGACTAGAGACTTGTGAGGTTAGTCAGGTCGTGGTCTACACCCACGTCGGTTTTCGCTTGAAGTCTGCCGAGCACATGTCGTGTGCAGACGCTAAGTGGTGGAAACATGTGTGATAAAGTACACCCCTGCAGGGTATAAAACTATTTGAATAGCCGCGTCCGCGGTAAAGGACTACTTGGTTGCCTATACAGTTCATAGACAAGTCAATGAATACTACTAAAAGACTCAAGATAAGTGTGAGTACCGAGGATGGCCCTCTCGTAGGATGACGAGGGAGGATCCCCGGTGGAGTATTGTGTTGGTGAGTAGCGGACTCGTGTGCGAAAACTATTTTACTAGTGAAGTTCCGTAGGATAGCTTAGCCAAGAGTCAAAGCTGGCTTGCTGCAATAACCCCACCACCTTCTTGAGAATGAGCATGTATATTAGGCTCTATTGTAAGACTTGCTGAGTACCTTTGCACTCATGTTTGCTTAATTACTGTTTTCAGACAACAACACCGCCCCCTCCGATGGGTTCTACGTAGACCTTGATGTCGACGAGTTACTAGCCACCCAGGTGGTGATCCTGGCCATGGAGGGCCCTATGTAGATAGACAGGCTTCGAGAAGCCTTCTTTCTTTCTAGTGTCTGTATTCAGACTAGTTGCTTCCGCTTGTGCTTGTATGTTTGTATGACTTGAGTGTCGGGTCATGTGACCCCCATCTGTATGAACATGTTATGTATGGCTCTTTGGAGCCTTTAAATAAAGTACTTGAGTTGTAGAGTTTTGTTGTGATGCCATGTTGTATGTACTCATATCAGGCATATTGTGTGTATGATTGAAATGCTTGGTATGAGTGGGATCCGACAATCTAGTTGTTTACCCTTGGCAGCCTTTCTTATGGGGAAATGTAGTCTAGTGTTCCTCGAGCCATAGTAGTTCGCTACAGCCCGGTTCACCGAAGTCCTGCTAGCCCAGCACTATTGCTCAGGACACTTGACTGGCCGGCATGTGTTTCACTTCGTTCCTATGTCTGTCCCTTCGGGGAAATGTCATGCGGTGGCATCCGGAGTCCTTCCTAGCCTGCTACAGCCCGGGTTCCCGGAGTCCTGTTAGCCCAGTGCTATAGCCCGGAATCACTCGCTGATGACTGACATGCTCGATGTGATTCATGTATGCCTGTCTCCATAGGTCTATGCCGCTTTGGGTTCACGACTAGCCATGTCGGCCCGGGTTCTTTGTCATATGGATGCTAGCGACACTATCATATACGTGAGCCAAAAGGCGCAAACGGTCCCGGGCCATGGTAAGGCGACACCCGTGGGATACCGTGTGTGAGGCCGCAAAGTGATATGAGGTGTTACCGGCTAGATCGATGTGGCTTGGAATCGGTGTCCTGACACTACTCCAGTGTGTGGTGTGGTGGATTGCCTCTTGGGCTGATGATGATGAACAATACAAGGAAGAACAGACTCGTGAGGGTCTGTTCTTTGCTGGGGGGGATGAACTGCTAGGAGAAGTTCAATCACCCTTCTCTCTCTGGTTTTGATCCGATCCTTGATCCTAGATCTCTGTCTCTAACCTTCCTTTTACCTCGAACCCGAACCCCGATCCTTGTGGGTGGCTGGTCCTATTTATAGGCAATGGCCCTGGGCCTCTTCCCAAATATTGAGCGGGAAGGGCGCCAACAATTGGCCATTTTGAAGGGGAACATCTAGTACACTTATCCTGACTAAAGTTAGTCCTCGCCTGCACAAAGCTCTGGTGGTGACGCCATCTTGGGCTCCACGATGACCTCCATCTTGCGGTCCTCCTGGTCTTGGTCTTGTTGCACCGAAATGGCAACCTTTGCCTGATGCCTCGGTACTCCGCGGCTGCGCTTGCCCCCTTTGCACCAAAGGGGAAAGGAGGACACTGCGCGGGCTGGCACCCGCCTGGCGCCCTTGGTCGTCATGGCTTGCGTCACGGGCACCTCATGAGGTACCCCGCCTTGATCTCTCCGCCTCCTCGCGAGCCAGCCTGATGAGGCCGTGCCTGAGGAAGCTCCGTGTCGTCCGCCCCGCGAGGCTTGGCCCCTCGCGAGGGTCTTGCGTCTGTGTCGATGAAGATGGGCCATGCTGGGGCCCCCTTTGAGCCATGCCGCAGGCCGCAGGCAGGCAAGTCTGGGGACCCCCGTTCCCAGAATGCCGACAGTAGCTCCCGGGCCCAAGGCGCGCCCAGACTTGGCCGTGCAGGGAGGCGGAAGGGCAAGAGCGAAGTGCCGCGGGCCCTAACAGCCTGCGGTCTTGGGCGCTGCGTGGCGGTTGATTGGACGTGGGCGGCACTGTTCCCCCACGCCCCCCTTTATTTTGCGCCATGCTAGGCGGACTCGCAGTCATCCATAGCCGCTCCCCTTTCTGTTGCTCGAATGCCCTCTGCCCTTCCTCCGCCCGAATTCCAGCTTCTGTTTTCAACCCAATCTCGAACCTTCCCCCCTTCCCATCGCCATGGCTCCGACAAAGAAGGGAAGAGGGAAGAAACCCGTGCCTCCGCCTTGCCCGCCGCCGTTGGCGGCCCCCGCCGAGGGTTTGGGCAAGGTCAGCTCGGCTCTGGCCACTACCTTCAACGAATGCGGGAGGACGACGGCCTGGCCCGCGTCCCACTTCTCCATCGACAGTATAGTCACCGAGGTCCCGTATTTTGCCGACGCCCTGTGGGCGGGTCTGGTTCCTCCCTTTTCTGATTTCTTCAATGCCGTGCTTTCCCACTATCAGATCCACATGATGCATCTGGGTCCTGAATCCATCACCCTCCTTTCAGTCTTCGCCTTTGTTTGCGAGGCTATGATGGGCATCCTTCCTTCGGTTGCCTTGCTGCGCCACTTCTTCTCGCTGCGCGAGCGTGAGCTTCGTTGCCGCGTCTGAGACAGCGGCCTCTGGGATTGACTTCAAGCTCCCTCTGCCCGCGGCTAGGTTCCGCGAGCGGTGGCTATATGTGGATGCAGGGGTGCCCAGCCCCCTGCTATCGGAGCTAACTTCGCCTGCTGTCCCCAATTTGGGCTGGGGCCAGGAGACGCTTGAGAGCCCCTGGCTCGTCTTCGTCTAGCACGGCTTCGCGTTCCTGAGGTCGCTTGGCGTGACAGCGTCCAAGGTGGTGAAGGAGTTCCTGCTACGCCGCGTTGCTCCTCTCCAACACCACTCCCGCTGGATGTGGGCCTTCTGCGGGCGCGATGATCGTATGAGGCTCCAAGAAGAGGACCTGACGCCTGAAGTGCTGAGGACAGCGCTCTTAACCCTGACTGGGGACCCCAACCCTGGCAGCATCCAGCAGGGAGGGGCCTTGCTGTACCTCTGCCAGAGCAGGGGCGATTTTGTGAATCAGATGCCGATCTTTGATGAGTGGGGGCCACGCCCTGCCGGCCTCTAGGGGCCTCGCGATAACCCAGTGATGGTGACTGCCCTTCCAGTCGGCCAAGGCGACTCTTCCTCAAATGGCGGAGCAGGGAGGCATGAGGCGCCAGAGGCCGAGGGGGCTCCCGGCGGGGCGACAGCGCCGGGCGATGCTCATGAGGGAGCAGCTCTTGGGGCCCATGCCGCTGAGGCTGAGGGTGACAAGCAGCTGCCCTCAACGCCTGCGACTGAGGCCCCTGAGGCTCCAGTTGCTTCTCCTGGCGAGGCGATTGGCAGTGCGCATCAGGCAGGCACCCCTGACGCAGATCGCCTTGACGCTCCGTCTTTGTCGCAGGTTGATCCCTGCGCTCAACTCTTGGGCCGCTTCCGCGTGGACTTTGAGGCCCTCCGGAAGAGAAGGGAGGCCCTGGGCGACGATTACCCTTGTCGCCTGCTGAAGCATAGGAAGTACTTCGCCACTGATGAGTAAGCCTTCTCCTTTCCCGGCTCCCGATCCTTCTGTTGCTTTTACTGATCCTTGCTTCACAGGCCCCTTCCAGCCGAGCTCGCGGAGACGGCTGAGGTGCCGTCCCCCTTGGCTTCGCCCCCTCCACTGTCCTCAAGCGCTCCGAGCAGCAGAGCCCTTGTGGTGAGGGCGATCGGAGAGGCGAACCGTCCCGAGGCGCATCGTGGCCCTGCGCACCTCGCGATCCTCCTTCGCGGGCCTTCTCGTGGCATAGCCAGCCTGCCGTGGGCTTCTCTCCTGGTCGTGGACTGCGATTGGCTGAGGCACTCCCTGCGCTCTTCATCCGGGGACGGGCTGGCTCCAGGCCGGGCTTCTGGCGTGACGTGCCCGACTGTCGCGAGGGTGCCAGCCCCCATCCCCCTGCCCGGAGGGGGAGTGCTGATTCGTGGCCTCCGGCGCTTGCTCAGGGCAGATGATGGTGTGGAAGACGTGCTCGAGCGCGCCCGGGAGCGTCGCGCTCTTCGCCAAGGATTCCTTCGAAGGGCGGCTAACGCAGTGAGCCTGCTTGGGGAGGAGCTTGCTGATGAAGACGCGTGCCTTGAGGCCGAGGGCCTGCGCCTGGCTGCAGAGAGGCGCGAGCTGGAGGGCGCCATTGCCCTTGCGCGCCGTCAGCGCGATCTTGACGACGCAGAGGCCAAGGCGTCGCTGGTGGCCTCTCGGGAGGCCCAATCTCGGGCCGCTGAGGAGGCCCGAGAAGCCGACCGGTGGCGAGAGGCGACGGAGGAGCGGCTCGGGAGCTCCTGGCCTGGTGCTACTCACTGGAGGAGCAAGTGGAGCTGCGCAAGGCAGCCCTCACGTCGATGGAGGTGGCCTCTGGCGACCCAGCAGAGCTCCAGAAGCGTGAGGAGGCGCTGACGCTGGAAGCCGCCGAACGTACCCGTGAGTACGAGCGTCTGGAGACGAGGGAGCGCTTGGTGACGCAGGTGGAGGATGATGTCGCTGCACAGGAAGCTCGTGTCCTGGAGGAGGTCGGACGTCGGGTGGCGATGGCGCGTTTGAACCTCGAGCACGAGTTCGAGGAGAAGCTAGGGTTGATCTAGGCCGAGGCTGAAGGCAGGACTGCTGCCTTGAGGGCCAAGCTGGAGGAGGTGACGCGGCGGGCCGATGCTTTCCGGGCCGCCCTTGAGGTAGCGCAAGGTGAGCTAACCACCTCCCAGGCCGAGGTGCTCCTTCTTCGCGAGCGGGTGGAGGCGGCTGAGGTCGTCGCGCGCCAGAATGCGGACGAGATACGTCAGCGGCAGATCCTGGAGCATGAGCACGGCCCCATGCTCACCACGCTCCAGGAGAGAGCCAACACAGCCTTGGGCAACATCTGCGAGGCGGCTGTTGGCGAGCCGTACGCAGTCAACTATGCCGGCAATCTCCAGTTCTTCACCGACGTGGTGACGCAGCTGGAGGCGCGGTCGGTCAGGGCTGACAGGTTGGTGGAGGAGAGGAGCCGTGCCCTGCTCGGGCGCGCCTTTTCTCGCGTCTTCAGCCATCTCCAGAACATGGATCCCCACTTCGATTTCGACACCGCCATCGCCCCAGTCCCCCAGGCCATCCGAGACGACCTGGCGCACCGGGTGGAAGACAATGTGGATGCTTTTATCAGGGCCTTCGCTTCAGACAACGACGGCGTGATCGTGGATGCCGACGAGGGCGGCGTGGTGAACGGCCCTGACGCCGCTGGCGGCGATGCGGATAGCGATGGCGAGTTCAGCGACGCCAGCAACAGCTTGGGTGGTGCTCCTGAGGACGCATTGGAGGATTTATCCAACTGATTGTGCATCGTTCCTGCTTCCTTTACCCTGCATGAATAGAACTTAGGTTTTGGCCTGATGGCTGTGAGAGCATTTTGGAGGGGGAGCCCCTCATGTAAAACTTGTGTTCATCGTATTAGTAGACGCTACATTGCCCATGCGCCCGCGCCAAGTGGTTGGCTTAAGCGACGTGCTGGTCGGCTAGTTTACCTTTGTCCCGTGCTGGCCCTGAGGTAGCCTGTGGGAGGCTGCGGTGTCCCGAGTGCTCCCTGATTGAATCCGTAGGACCTGCAGTAAAACACCCTCCTGAGAGGACGCGGCGTCGGCAGTCTGGGCTGCGCGCAAGCTAGGCCTGACCCGGCTCGCGAGGGGCTCACGAGGGGAGGCAGCTGAGGCGAAGTGGTAACCAAAACGCGAGGAATTTCTCGAACGAGACTAAGCACCCCTTCCCCGAACACACGCAAATCTCAAATTCGAATCCAACGTGAATCTAGCGGGGGAAAGTGACAACCAAAGGGAAAAGCAAAGAAAGCAGACAAAAGGCCGCGTCCGGCACCTAATCTAGTCTTGGACGTCTTCTCACCAGCGCGGAGCTAAGTGCTGCCACTGGCGTGGGAGGGAGCCCCAGGGCCTGAGGCCGGCACCCCTGAGACTCCGGGGCGTGTACAGCCCCACTCATTATTACGTGAGAGTGTCACGGGGCGGTGAGCTTCACAGGCACTGGGCCTTCTTCACAGGAACTGGCCTTGCTTCATATCGCCAGACGAGGGCCCCGCCTTGCGCCACACTCTAGTGGCATCAACGATGACCGGAAACCAGGACGCCGCCGATGGGGTAGAGCGGTCGCCAGCGGTTCCCCCGACGACCATGGGTCCTCCGCCAGGGGCAGGCCCTGAGGCACCTCCCCAGCAGAGGGCCTACCTCCTGAGAACACCTTGCTCCAAACGCCACGGTGGTGATGTCGGATCTCGGCCCCTCTCCTACAGCCCCCTGCGCCCTCCTCCCGAGGGGTAGGAGACTGTGGGAGCGGGGCTGCTGCTCGCTGTGGCGACCTGCACCTCCTGCGATCCATGATTAGTGTATGCTTGCTCTTGAGGAATTAGCGGTACCCGATAATCGTTGCCTCCAGCGTGGCCAGTGGGACCATCCCGGGGCTCCTGGAAGGGCTCAGCTTCTGGCGCCTCGTCCCTCCAGCTCGGGCTGAGGAGCGAGCCTTGTTCGCCTTGGTAAGGGTGTCCTTGGTCCATCATGAGGGGCACATATTCTTCCGGCGCCGTCATCCCGAAGGCCATGCAGTAGTGCTCCGCGTGCCATGCAGCTCTGCTTGATGCGCCCACCATGGGGGGGGGGGGTAGCGCGGCTGTCCACTGGGGCCGCAGGTCGTGTCGAGTCCTTCTTCTTCGCGGACCAGGAGCGGGGGTAGCGCCATTGCCGGTCCGGTGCCGACAGCTTCGCTGGCGTTGGAGTTGCCTTGGAGCCCGCGGGCACGCGCGGAGCCCCCGCGCAGGCCGCCGTGGGCTTGAGATGGGAGCTGGGTGCAGAAGGGGTGAGCCCCCGAGGCGGCGAAGCCCAGGAGATCTGCCACCCGCTCCAGCAGCATGTCGCGGCCGCCCTCCAGCAGCCTGCACTGCAGCAGCTCTCGGGCCACCATGAGCGCGGCCCTCGAGTTTGCTTGTTCCCGACGGGTGTACGGTGTCGTGGTCGCGGCGTGATTGGAGGCCCTTGATGCCGACCGTGCTTGCCGCGGTGTGAGAGTTGTCGAAGTCCGTCCGCGTCGCCCGCGGCCCGCAGCGCCCTGCGGACCGCGAGCTGCCTGGGGCACGGGGTCGCCCGAGGCGAGCGGCTCTGCACGGGCGGGCCATGCCGCCCATGGATCTGGGTTGCCCGCCTGGTCGCCGAACATGGTGATGATGAGGCGACAGAGCACGAAGCGGTAGAAGGTGGATTCCGGCGCACCCCTACCTGGCATGCCAAATGTCGGATTTTGGGTTCCGGCAGACCCTTGAGGTTTGAACACTGGGGTGCGCGCGGAGATTTCGCCTCCTACCTACCTACACTCCTCCGCCTCGCTAAGATCTAAGCTAAGGAAATAGCAACACAAGAGACGCAGGGTTTATATTGGTTCGGGCCACCGTTGTAGTGTAATACCCTACTCCAGTGTGTTGTGTGGTGGATTGCCTCTTGGGCTGATGATGATGAACAATAGAAGGAAGAACAGCCTCACGAGGGTCTGTTCTTTGCTAGGGGGGACGAACTACTAGGAGGAGTTCAGTCACCCTTCTCTCTCTCTGGTTTCGATCCGATCCTTGATCCTAGATCTCTGTCTCTAACCTTCCTTTTACCTCGAACCCAAACCCCGATCCTTGTGGGTGGCTGATCCTATTTATAGGCAATGGCCCTGGGCCTCTTCCCAAATATTGAGTGGGAAGGGCGCCAACAATTGGCCATTTTGAAGGGGAACATCTAGTACACTTATCCTAACTAAAGTTGGTCCTTGCCTGCACAAAGCTCTAGTGGTGACGCCGTCTTAGGCTCCACGATGACCTCCGTCTTGCAGTCCTCCTGGTCTTGGTCTTGTTGCACCGAAACGGCAACCTTTGCCTGATGCCTCGGTACTCCGCGGCTGCGCTTGCCCCCTTTGCACCAAAGGGGAAAGGAGGACACTGCGCGGGCTGGCACCCGCCTGGCGCCCTTGGTCATCATGGCTTGCATCACGGGCACCTCGTGAGGTACCCCGCCTTGATCTCTCCACCTCCTCGCGAGCCAGCCTGGTGAGGCCATGCCTGAGGAAGCTCCGTGTCGCCCGCCCGCGAGGCTTGGCCCCTCGCGAGGGTCTTGGGTCTGTGTCGATGAAGATGGGCTGTGCTGGGCCCCCCTTTGAGCCACGCCGCAGGCCGTAGGCAGGCAAGTCTGGGGACCCCCGTTCCCAGAACACCGACACCCGAGTGAGAGGCTTGCTCATCACTCGGTAGGATTTTAAAACTTAGGCAAGTACTGGACTGCAGCTAAGCCCCCGAGTGAGAGGCTTGCTCATCACTCGGTAGGATTTTTAAAACTTAGGCGAGTACTCGACTGCAGCTAAGCCCCCGAGTGAGAGGCTTGCTCATCACTCGGTAGGATTTTTAAAACTTAGGTGAGTACTGGACTGCAGCTAAGCCCACGAGTGAGAGGCTTGCTCATCACTCGGTAGGATTTTTAAAACTTAGGCGAGTACTGGACTGTAGGTAAGCCCCCGAGTGAGAGCCTTGCTCATCATTCGGTAGGATTTTTTAAATTTAGGCGAAGCGGATTCGCAGCTAAGCCCCCGAGTGAGAGGCTTGTTCATCACTCAGTAGGATTTTTTAAACTTAGGCGAAACGGATTCATAGCTAAGCCACCCACTGGGGGATTTCAGAAACAAACGTAAACAATCGACAATCTTTTTAGAAGACTGTAAAACTCTTGTCTTTGATAAACAAACTATAAAGGTGCTTCTTATTACATCTCAACAGACTGAGTGCTTAAGTATAAAAGGGGCGGAGCAGCTCCGCATTCCTGGCGCGCGGCTCGTCTTTCTTGTTCTCGACGTCGTAGAGGTGGTACGCTCCATTGTGGAGCACTCTGGTGACCATGAAGGGGTCTTCCCAAGAGGGAGCAAGCTTGTGTGGTTTCTGCTGATCCACTCGGAGAACTAAGTCTCCCTCTTGAAATGCTCGACCCCTCACATTTCTGGCATGGAATTGACACAGGTCTTGCTGATAGATGGTTGATCGGATCAAGTCCATCTCGCTTTCTTCTTCCAGGAGGTCAACTGCATCCTGACTTGCTTGTTCTGCTTCTTCCTCTGTGAAAAGCTCGACTCGGGGTGTATTGTGGAGCATGTCACTCGAAAGTACAACTTCGGCTCCATAAACCAAGAAAAATGGGGGTTTGCCAGTCGACCGATTGGGAGTTGTCCTCAATCCCCATAATACTGATGGAAGTTCATCGACCTAGGCTCCTGATGCGTGTTTGAGGTCACGCATTAGTCGGGGTTTTAGTCCTTTGAGAATCAATCCATTTGCTCTTTCAGCTTGCCCATTCGACTGGGGATGGGCGACTGAGGCATAGTCGACTCGAGTACCTTGTGAAGCACAGAAAGTCCTGAACTCATCAGAATTGAAGTTTGATCCGCTGTCAATGATGATGCTATGTGGAACACCATATCTGAATGTTATCTCTCTGATGAAGCTGACAGCAGTACTGGCATCAAGGTTCTTGATAGGCTTGGCTTCAATCCACTTGGTGAACTTGTCGACTGCTACAAGCACATGAGTGAATCCACTCCTGCCAGTCCTCAAAGGTCCAACCATATCCAACCCCCAAACAGCAAAAGGCCAGACAAGTGGAATGGTCTTCAGGGCTGACGCAGGCTTGTGAGACATGTTGGAGTAAAACTGGCAACCTTCACATTTGTCGACTATTTCTTGTGCCATCTCATTTGCCCCAGGCCAGTAAAATCCCGCTCGGTATGCTTTGGCCAAAATGGTCTGAGAGGATGCATGGTGACCACAGGTCCCCGAGTGGATATCATTGAGGATCACTCGACCTTCTTCAGGTGTTATGCATTTCTGGCAAACTCCAGTCACACTTTCTCTGAACAACTATCCTCTTATCACAGTAAAGGCCTTAGATCGACGAACGATCTGTCGAGCCTCTTCTTCATCTTCTGGAAGTTCCCTTCTAAGAATGTATGTGATATATGGTACTGTCTAATTCGGGGTGATGACCAAAACTTCCATGATCAAGTCGACCATGGCTGGAATCTCGATTTCAGTTGGATTGGTGGCACTCTTCGGCTGTGGGGGCTCTTCAGTGAAGGGATCTTCTTGAACTAAAGGTGTATGCATATGCTCCATGAACACATTACTGGGAATGGCTTCTCTCTTGGAGCCTATCTTTGCTAGATCATCGGCTGCTTGATTTTTCAGTCGAGGGATGTGATGGAGCTCTAACCCCTCAAACCTCTTTTCTAACTTTCTTACTGCATTGCAATAACCAATCATGGCTGGGCTTCTAACGTCCCACTTCTTCATCACCTGATTGACCACTAAATCCGAGTCGCTATAGACCATGAGGCGATGGACGCCGAGTGAAATGGCTATACGCAACCCATACAGAAGTGCCTCATATTCAACCTCATTGTTGGAGGAGTCAAAGTGAATCTGGAGAACATAACTGAGTTTGTCACCACGGGGGGAGACCAACACCACTCCAGCACCGGCACCATTCAGCATCTTGGACCCATCGAAGAACATGGTCCAATGCTCCGAGTGAATTTGGGCCGGAAGTTGCTGTTCGATCCACTCGGCAAGGAAATCCGCTATTGCTTGGGACTTAATAGCCTTCTTTGCTTCAAACTTGATATCCAGGGGAAGGAGTTCAATTGCCCACTTTGCCACTCGACCAGTTCCGTCTCTGTTGTTCAAAATCTCTGATAATGGAGTGTCACTGATGACTGTAACGGAATGATCAGAGAAATAGTGTGGAACCTTCTTTGTGGTCATGTAAATTCCATAAACAAGCTTTTCATAATGGGGATATATTTGCTTTGATGGAGTCAGAACTTCAGAAACGTAATATACTGGGCGCTGAACTTTATAATTTTTTCCTTCTTCTTCCCGCTCGACCATGAGTACTGTACTGACAACTTGTCCAGTGGCTGCAATGTAAAGCAGTAAAGGCTCTTTGCTGATTGGTGCAGCAAGCACCAGCTGGGTGGAAAGCATGGCTTTGAGCTCTACAAACGCTGCATCAGCTTCAGGAGTGCACTCGAACTTATCAGACTTCTTCATCAGTCGGTAAAGAGGCAGTGCCTTTTCACCGAGACGAGAAATGAATCGACTCAAGGCGGCCAAACAACCAGTAAGCTTCTAGACATCGTGCACACGCAGAGGGCATTTCATTTGAAGAATGGCACCAACTTTCTCTGGGTTAGCGTCGATCCCTCGTTCAGAAACGAGGAAACCGAGTAACTTTCCACCAGGAACTCCGAATGTGCACTTTGATGGATTAAGCTTGATATCATACCTTCTAAGGTTGGCAAAGGTTTCGGCAAGGTCAGCCAGCAGGTCGGAACCTTTACATGACTTGACTACAATGTCATCCATGTATGCTTCCACATTCCGACTGATTTGAGTGAGTAGACACTTCTGGATCATCCTCATGAATGTGGCTCCGGCGTTCTTCAGGACGAATGGCATAGTGACATAACAGAAACATCCGAATGGAGTGATGAAAGCCGTTTTTATCTCATCGGGTCCGTACAGTCGGATCTGATGGTACCCGGAATAGGTGTCCAAGAAGGACAAACGCTCACACCCTGGAGTTGAGTCGACAATTTGGTCGATGCGGGGAAGATCAAAATGATCTTTCAGGCAGGCCCGATTGATATGCTTGAAGTCAATGCACATGTGAAGTGAATCATCCTTCTTGGGGACCATGACAACATTGGCGAGCCACTCGGAGTGGTAAATCTCTCAGATGAACTCAGCTGCCAGGAGTCAAGATGGCAATGGGGACGAAACCCATCGGGTTTTGCCTTCCCAAACCCATCCCCACGAGAAAATCATAAACCCGTCCCCGTCCCCATCACCATGCGCGGGGCTAGTTTTCCGCCCGTCCCCTAAACCCATCGGGTTTCGGGGAACCCACTGGGAACCCACTGGGAACCCACTAGAAAATCAAAATATTTAAATAAACATAGTGGCGACAAAGAATAACATTTCAGCAGCAAAACAAGCACATTTCAGCAGCATAACTTGAGAAAATTTCAATAAAAAACAATAGTAGATGGTTCAACAACTATATAGAGTGTATTTCAGCAGCATGATACCACATTTCAGCAACAAAGATGATCAGGTTTCAGCAATACATGGTATTCTGAGGGAGAGAGAGAGAGTTGAGGGCTCGAGCGAGGGGGAAAGAGCGAGCGATACTGGCCAGCCGCGAGGGGTTGGTTTGGCCTCGACGCTGGGTGTGTGTGGGGGTGGGGGGGCTCGGTCGCTCAGGCTCAGTCGCATGGGGTTGGGCCGGATCAGTGCTTGGGTAAAAAATGTAATTTCACGGGTATTGCCGGGTTTCGGGTTCGGGGACTACCGAGACGGGTGTAAACCCACGAAACGTGTCGGATTGTATAATGTGCCCAACAATAGCCCCGCGGGGATGAAAAGATGCTTATCCCCGTCCCCTAATAGGGTAAAAACCCATGGGGACGCGGGTTTCAGGGCCCCATTGCCATCTTGAGCCAGGAGCCGAGCTACTTCCTCGCCAATTGCTTTTCTCTTCTGGATGGCGGACCGTCGGAGATGTTCCTTGACTGGTTTTACTTTCGGGTCGACTCGCAAATGATGCTCAGCTAGTCCCCTGGGTACACCCGGCATGTCAGAAGGTTTCCATGCAAAGATGTCCCAGTTCTCACGGAGGAACTGGATGAGCGCTTCTTCCTATTTGCTGTCGAGTGTTGACAAGATATGGGTCGGAGCAGCATTGGGATCGGTCGGGTCAATATGAATCGGCTTCGTTTCCCCTGATGACTGATAGAGTCTGTGGCAGGCTTTTTGGCTCGCAGCAAATCACTCGGGTCTGCATTTTTCTGATACTCTTGCAGTTCCACTACTGCCACCTGTGCATCGGCAATTTTTGAGCCCTTATGGAAGCACTCTTCTGCCTTCTGCCAATTGCCAGTGATAGTGATTACTCCTCTGGGGCCAGGCATCTTCAATTTGAGATACAAGTAACATGGCCGAGCCATAAAACGTGCATAAGCAGGTCTCCCCAGAATGGCATGGTAAGCACTCTTGAAATCCACTACCTCAAACATCAACTTTTCCTTGCGGTAATTCTTGGAATCACCGAAAACCACATCAAGGGCGATCTGGCCGAGTGACTGAGCCTTCTTGCCAGGTATAACACCGTGGAAACTCATGTTGCTTTCACTAAGCTTGGACATCGGAATGCCCATTCCCTTCAAGGTTTCAGCATAAAGGATATTCAAGCCACTGCCACCATCCATCAGAACTTTAGTCAGTCGAGTGCCTTCGACTACTGGGTCGACCACCAGTGCTTGCCTCCCAGGGGTGGCTATATGCGCTGGGTGGTCCGATTGGTCGAACGTGATGGCAGTCTGTGACCACTTCAAGTAACTGGGTGTTGCTGGAGCAACCATGTTCACCTCCCTGTTAATAACCTTCAATCGACTTTTGCTTTCAACATCAGCAAAAATCATGAGCGTGGAATTGACATTGGGAAAACCATCATCTTCTTCTTCTCTATCCTCACCTCTGTCCGACTCCTTTTCCTTCTCTTTGGGTTGTTTCTCTCGGAACTGCTGGATCAGGAGACGACACTGTCGAGTGGTGTGTTTAGGGTAAATGAGATTCCCCTCTTCATCTTTTTTGGTATGAATATGGCAGGGTAAATCCAACACATCATTCCCATCTTGATCTTTAACCTTCTTGGGAGTCCAGGGCCCTTTGGGTTTTCCCTTGAATTTCCCTTGAGCAACAACTAAAGCTTCACCATGAGCAACTGGTTCGGCCTTTTGCTTCTGTTTCCGTCTGGAATTCCCTCCTCCAGTTTCTTGGGCGACTGTTTTATGTTTGCCACTCTGGAGTCGGTCTTCCTCTTCATCATTGGCATATTTGGTGGCAATCTCCATCATCCGATTCAGAGTCATATCTCCTGTCCGACCAAATTCCAGATTCAACTCCTGATACTTGACGCCTTCCTTGAAGGCACAAATTGCTTGGTGATCTGACACATTCTTCACTGTATGGTGTAACGTGATCCATCTCTGGATATAATCCCTCAAGGTTTCATTCAGTTTCTGAACACAACACTGCAATTCTGTCAACTCCGCCGGCCTTTTGCAAGTGCCTTCAAAGGTTCTAACAAATACTCGAGCAAGTTCCTCCCAACTATATATGCTTCTAGGAGCCAACTGATTCAACCACGCTCTGGCTGAGCCCTCCAACATCAAGGGGAGGTGCTTCATGGCCACATCGTCATTGCCACCACCAATCTGCACAGCCACTCGGTAATCCTCAAGCCAAGTGTCTAGCTTGGACTCGCCGGTGAACTTGCTAACTCCAGTCGCCAACCTGAAGTTGGGAGGAATCACTGCTGCTCTGATGGCTCTGCTGAAACACTCGGGTCCTGAAACATGCACCCTGCTTCCAGTCGGACGATCTCTATCATGGCCTTCTCTGTGAGCTCTGTTCCTATCAACCAGACCTTGAACGAGGATAGACCTTGCATCAAAGCCTGGCTCTCTGGGGTTGACTGGAATTCTTTGTTCGTCGTTGTGGGGGAGCCTGTCATCTTGTCGCCGAGGCACATATGACCCACTCCTCGGAGGAGGCGTGGGCACTCGACGATGCTCATCGTGGTCGAGTCGATGATCATAATGCTCACGGTTCCTGTACTGATCTTGCTGGTACCCATGTCCCTCACGCCGCGGAGGCGATCTTGGGCTGTGAGCAGATTGGACAGTATCCGCCACCACATACCTGCTATGAATCCTATTCCGCGACTGATATACTGTTGTATTCTGCTTCCCCGCTGCCCGGAGTAAAGCTCGGATATGCATCAAACCTCGGCCAGCTTCTGACTGGGAAGGTTGAATTGACTCTGCTATTCGAGCGGCAGCTGTGAGATTCTGGATCGGAGTTCGGTATACCTGAGTCGGAGGCGGAAAAAGTTGTCGTCGACTGGACTCGGGAATCCGCTACTGAGGACGCTCGTCGAGTGCGCTCAGCCAAGTTGGCCAGGCGCGCCTCCTCCAAGGCCTGTGCCTCGGGGGTTTCTCCAACAATAGGAGTGTGAAGTGCATCCATATTGCGGCGACAAAGATCTTCCCTCCACTGGGAAGAGAGGGGTTTGGGGCGGTACTCCTCATGGACATGTGATGGATCACCGACGCCATCGCCATCGTCTTCAGGGTGAAGCCAGGAGAACTGTGTGGTCCATTGACCATCAAGACTTCCGCCGCGGGGTCGCTGCTGTCGCACTCGGATGCCGTCTCGACGGAGCCAGTCGAACAGGCCGTAGAGAGTTTCGCTGGGCTCAATTGCCGTGATTTGTGGGGTGGCCGATTGGCGGGCCACCGCATGCCGCACCCAGCGCTGAAGCCGCGACCGATCGGATCGCTGGCGCTAGCGAACAACGGGAAGCAAGGATGCCATAGGAGCCAACCGATACTGAGTCGATGGCTGTCGAAGAAGGACACTGTGGACACAGGCGCGGAAGTGCGTCGCCCCGTGGACGGGGAGCGCCTCGATGTCGAGTGGAGCCTCGTGGAGCCAAGGGAGTCGTCGGCGATGAAGATGAGTGCGCCGAGACAGATCACACGGCCTTCAGCCAATCCTCTGCCGGAAACCATGATGATGGGAATCGGAAGAATCGCAACTTCACCAATAAACTACTAAGACACCTCCCCCACGGTGGGCGCCAACTGTCGTGGATCTAAGACTGACAGTAGAATTGGGGTAGGTATGAGGAGGCAAGATCCTAGCTATGGAGTAGTTGTACACACGAGTTTTACGAGTTCAGGCCCTTCTCGAAAGAAGTAACAGCCCTTTGTATTGGTGCCCTCAGGCGGTCGACTGGATTATATGTGTGTGTGTGAGTTTACAAAAGATGTGAACCCTTGTGCCTGTGGAGGGGGGTGGCTTATATAGAGTGCGCCAGGACCCCAGCCAGCCCATGTTACAAAGGGTTTAAGGTACATTAAAGGGGAGACGTTACTGGTAACGCTAGAAAATAAAGAGACATAATGACCATTAAAGCTATGAGGTGATGTCCGACCGTTGTAGTTCGGAGTGACTTTAGACCTTCTGGTGGTCGAGTGACAGTCTCCGCGGTCGAGTGACTTCAAGTCTTCTGAGTGGAACTCCTCACGGTCGAGTGGATGATGACTCCTCTTCGAATGCTTCTAGTTTTAGGGCGATGTCCTAAGAGAGGGTGTCTAGGTCAGGCCTATGACCCTAACCTAGGTACATATCTTCATCACCCGGCTTGTTCATTGGAGAAGATTGGGAAGAAGGGACGCTAGGAGTCGAAGCCTTCTAGGTGCTGCCGGGGAACCACCACGACTGCATGAGTGACGGCCACTACAGGGTACCCCTAATCCCTCAGGAGCAAGCTTACGCTAACCATGAGTCACATGAGGAGCAGGTCACCGCAGCGGCAGGCGGCCCCAGCTAGACTGCCCCTAGCAGCGGGAGGATCGCGTTGGGGGCTGCAGAAGAGGGGTCGGGAGCCAGGCCCCTCCCCAAGGCGTGCCAAACCAGGGGACACCTGGAGGTAGGCCCTCTGCCGGGGAGGCTTCGATGACCCTTCCCCCGGCAGAGGACCCGTGGTCGCCGAGGGAACCGCTGGCGTCCCCTTTCCCTCTTTTGTGTCGTCCTAGTGACCGGTCAGCTCAAAGGAGGTCGAGGGTGGCGCAAGGCGGGGCCCTCGTCTGGCGATATGAAGCAAGACCGGTACCTGTGAAGAAGGCCTAGTGCCTGTGAAGCTCGCCGCCCGTGACACTCTCACGTAATAATGAGTTGGGGCTGTACACGCCCCGGAGTCTCAGGAGCGCCGGCCTCAGGCCCTGGGGCTCCCTCCCACGCCTAGTGGCAGCACTTAGCTCCGCGCTGGTGAGAAGACTTGAAGACCTTAAGACTAGACTAGGTGCCAGACACGACCTTTTGCTTTGGATCTCTCTTTCAGTGGCTTTGCTTTCTGGATCTGGATTTAAGTTGAAGCTGAATTTTTATCGATGCGCGCGGGGGGTGCCTTTTCTTGTTCGAGCCATTTCTCGCCTTCTAGATCTCGTTTGGTTTGGGACTCATGTCCATCGCCGCTCCCTCGCAAGCTCCTCGCGAGCTGGATCGCGCGGAGCGCACGCTCGTCAAGCATGCGCCAGCACTGCGGCTGGTGCTCACCTCTTATGGGCCCCCCTCAAACGGGGCGATAAGCTCCGCAGGATTCTCAGAAACTCGTCGCTACATGACCCAGCCCGAAGCTGGCACTGACTAAGGTAAACGACGATGGAAAAGTCTCCCCTGGCTCCACGAGTTCACGAGGGCACATACCCACATCGCATAGGGAAGTAAAAACTACAATTTGCTTACATGAGGGGCTCCCCCTCTCAAAATGCTCTTACAAGTCTTCCAAGGCCCATGCCCGAGTTTTCCGTGCAGGATGAAACGATAGGAGAACATGGGATCAGCCCGAAACATCACTCGCTACATCACCCGCGGACGCGTCGCTCACGTCGTCGTTATCTTCGTTGATGTCGCCGCCGCCGTCGGCGATACCCCCATCGCCGTCGTCAACCACGTCGCCTTCGTCTGCGACGACTACCACTGCGTCATCCTCCAAGGTGAAGGCCCTGGCCAACGTGTCCACATGGTCCTCTACCCAACGCGCCAGGTCGCCCCAGACGGCCGTGGGTACGGGGGCAATGGCGGCGTCGAAGTCAAAGTTGGGGTTGGCATTCAGAAGGTGGCTGAAGACACGGGAGAAAGCGCGCTCAAGCAGACCACGACCCCTTTCCTCCACAAGCTGGCGAGCCCTGGCAGATCGAGCCTCCAGGCGCGTCACCAGCTCGGTAAAGAAGGTCAGGTGGCTAGCATAGTCATTCGAGTGAGGGGCCGGAGCATTCTCATCGCAGATATAACCCAAGGCGGTGTTGGCCCTGTTCCGGAGGCCTTGAAGCATAGGAGCATGCTCGCGCTCCAGCGTCTGGCGCAGGAGCACTTCCTCCCTGTTTCGCCGAGCAACGGCCTCGGCGTCGTCAACTCGTTTCCGGAGGGAAAGCATCTCGGCGCGGGCGGAGGACAAGTCCGCCTACGCCGTAACTAGGGCGGCGGCTGTGGCCTCCGGATGCCTCTCGGCCTCATCCAACCTAGGCCTGAGGGCGGCGGCCTTGCCCGCATCATCCCGACCTGCGAGCTTCGGCTTCAAGTCGTACCTGCCCTCCAGATCTGCGCGAACCTCAGCCACCCGGCGATTGATCTCCTCCTCGACACCAGCCTCGCGGGCCCTGACGTCGTCTTCTGCTTGAGCAACTTGATGCTCCCTCGTCTCCAGTTGCTCGAGCTCGAGGCTGCGCTCCACGGCTTCCAGGGCCAATGCCTCCTCGCACTTCTGGACCTCCTCTTCCTCCGCGGGCGTCCCCAGAGCGATGCAAGAGCGGCCCCGCGCACCTCCACCTGCTGCTCAAGGGACGCGCTCCAGGCCTGGAGCCCCCACGCGCGCACCTCCGCAGCCTCACGACGGCGATCGGCCTCGCGAGCCTCTTCCAAGGCTCGCGAGCGGGCTTCATGGGCGATCTTGTGGGACGCCTCGGCCTTCGCTTTCTCGAGGTCGCGCTGATAGCGACCAAGGTTGATCTACCAGCTCCTCGACCGCTCCTCCACCAGCCGAAGGCCTTCAGCCTCGAGGCGCGAGTCAACACCAGCGAGCTCTTCACCGAATCGGCTCATCGCGCCCATCCCCTCCTGGAAGAGCTCATGACGAACTACGCTCCTCCCGCGCTCGAGCTCGAACGCTCGGCCCGCCTCGTCCTCCACCTCAGGGGCCGCGGGCGAAGCATCAAGTGGCGCACCACCTCCCGGCTGGGGGCTGGGAGCTGATGCTGTGCCTGACGTCAGCCTGCCCTCGCGAGGAGCTCGAGCTGATCGAGGCTCACTGCTTGAAGAGGAACCAAAGATAGAAGTCAACCAGCTGCTCTCCATGAGCAAAGGATGAGCCCTGGACACGCCCGCCAAGCTCCGCACCAGACCATGGGGGAGGGGCGGCCAAGCCGAGGACTCAACGCGCCATGAAGGCGGGGACGCTCCCCCAACCGACCCTGTGCCAGGGGAGGCAGGTAGGCCAGGAACACTCAAGGCCGATGGGGGAGTTGATGAAGGAGGAGGCAGCCTCTCAGAAGACGCAACAGCTTCAACGGAAGGAGCCCTGAAGGACAGACGTCGGAATAAGAAGACCACATGCAAGAAGCCACGGCAATAAGATGCTTATGCGTCAATGGCGATGTACTCCCGTCGCTTCAACGGCCCGAAGATATTGCTGCCGCTGGGGGACCCCTTCATCTTGCGGAGCTCCTCGAAGTCCACACAAAGACAGCCGAAGCGCTGGACGTGACGACTGGTGCACGGCAGAGCCGAAGAAGAACTGAGAGGGATGGCTTCAGGGGAGCCCGGTCGTGGCGAACAGCCCGGCGCCTTCTCACTGCAACCTCCTAAGGCTCCTGGAGCCTCAGCCTCGGGAGCCACTTGTTGCATCTCCTCAGCAACTGACGCCTCAGGAGGAGGGTCGCAGGCCCCCGAGGACGACACCCTCGGATCACCACTCGGCATGTGCTCCTCAGCACTCGAGCCACCGGCCCCTGTCGCAGCTCGCCCTCCTACGCCGCCACCTGGGGCGAGCTCGGCACTGACGGCGAGGAAGGGAACCACGATGACGGGGTTCTCGCGGGGCCCCACCAAGCCGATTGGGCGCAGCCCCCACTCATCAAAGGAAGGCATGCTCGCAGCAAATGCGGCTTTGTTCTCGCAGCGGTTCAACAGGCAGTTGTTCCTGGGCATCTCATCCGGTAGAGGGACACCCGATAGGACCGTGAGCATTGTTTGCCATGCCGCAAGAGGAAGCCCCTTCTCCTGAGACCTCATGTTGTCCTGGCTGCGGAGCAAGTCCCACATCATGTAGGAGTGGCGCTGAAGTGGAGCGACTCGACGCCTGACGAACTCCCTCACCACCATGGGCGCAGTCACGCCAAGGTCCTTCAAACAACTCAACCTGGCCCAGACGGGGGCAAGGCGGGGGCTCGTGAGCGTCTGATGGCCCCAGACAGAGTTTGGAACAGCGGACCCCGCCGGAACATGGAGAAGAGGGTTGAGCACGCCAGCATCAACAAACACCCATCGTGTATGGAACTCGCTCGTGGATGAAGGAAGCTTGAAGTCGATCCCCGCGCCCGTCGTCGCAGCCATGGCCTGGAAACCCACGCACCCCGAGCTCTGCCTGGGACCGGTGAGATGCAACGAGAAGAAGTGGCGGAGGAGTGCCATGGGAGGAGCGATACCCACCATGGCCTCGCACAAGAAGGAAAAGATAGCAAGAAGGGTCACAGATTGAGGGTCGAGATGGAGCATGTGGATCTGATAATGCTCGAGCACCGTGTTGAAGAAGGCGGAGAAGGGAGGAATCAGGCCAGCCCAAAGGGCCTCAATGAAGATCAGAACCTCGGTGACTGCCCGAGCCATGCGAGAACGAGACGTGGGCCAAGCCACCGTCTCTCCCCACTTATTGAAACTAGAGGCAAGCATGGGGCGCACCTTGTCCATGCCCTCATCGTTGTGCACCCGAGGCCGGCCGAGCGCCGGCCCGAAGGATGGGGGCGCAGTTGGCGGAGACAGAGGTCTCTTCCCCTTTTCGGCTTGTTTCGGCGCCATGGCGGTGAAGTAGGTGGAGCACAAGTCAGATTGGGAGGGCAGAGCATGGAGGCGTGGATCTGATAATGCTTGAGCACCGTGTTAAAGAAGGCAGAGAAGGGAGATTGGAAGAGCCAGGCATGGTGAAGGAAGAATAATTGTGTAAGAGGCAGGGGCCGTATAGCCAGGCAGATTCGAAGGCAGCATGGGGAAGCGGAGACGCCCACGTCCAATCAACCGCCATGCGTCAACCGAGGCCGCAGGCTTTTGGGGGCCCGCGGTGCTCCGTACTTGACCCTTGGCTTCACCGCGAAGCCAAGCCCGAGCGCACCTTGAGCCCGGGGGCTATTGTCGGCATTCTGGGAACGGGGGTCCCCAGACTTGCCTGCCTGCGGCCCGCTGCGTGGCTAAGCCAGCAGGCTGTACGACCCATCTTCATCAACAAGGCATCCAAGACCCTCGCGAGGGGCCAAGCCTCACCAGGCGAACGACACAAGACCTCCTCTGGAGTGGCCTAGTCTGGCAGGCTCATGAGGAGCGGAGATGTCAAGGCGAGGCAAACCTCACGAGGCTCTCATGACGTGAGCCATGACGATCGACCCCAGGCAGACGCCAGGCGGGCGCTAGCGCACGCAACGTCCTTGTTTCCTCTTTGGTGCTAAGTAGACTAGCGCAAGCGAGGAGTACTGAGGCATCAGACAAAGGTTGCCATTTTGGTGCAACAAGACCAAGACCAGAAGGATGGCAAGACGGAGGTCATCGTGGAGCCCAAGACGGTGTCACCACCAAAGCCTTTGGCAGGCGAAGACCACTTTTGTCAGGATGGCTTGTACTAGCTGCCCCCCTTCAAATTAGCCCGCCGTTGTTGGCTCCCTTCCCGCTCAATATTTGGGAAGAGGACCAGGGCCCCTATAAATAGAGTTAGCCACCACCATAGGGTGGGGGACGAGAGAGAGAGAGAGAGAGAGAGAGAGAGAGGAGAAAGAGGACCATTTTAGACCATCCAGAACCACACAAGTTAGTCAAGCACAAGAACACCTCAACCTCATGAGGTTGTTCTTCCCCTTGTATTGTTCATCATCAGCCCTGGAAGCAATCCACCACCACCACGCTGGAGTAGGGTATTACACCACAACGGTGGCCCGAACCAGTATAAATCTTGTGTCTTTCTGTGTTGGGAGTTCGTCGAGTTTGTCTGTGAGATCTTAGTGAGCTAGGGCATAGATCGGTGGGAGGAAAAGACTTCGCGCGCACCCCAGTGTTCGAACCTTAAGGGTTTGACGGAACCCCACATCCGACAATGATAGTGTCATTGACACAGTTCTTCAATCACTGCCACCAAGCTACAAGAGCTTCGTGATGAGCTACAATATGCAAGGGATGGATAAGACGATTCCCGAGCTCTTCGCAATGCTAAAGGCTGCGGAGGTAGAAATCAACAAGGAGCATCAAGTGTTGATGGTCAACAAGACCACCATTTTCAAGAAAAAAGGGTAAAGGGAACAAGGGGAACTTCAATAAGAACAGCAAGCCAGTTGCTGCTCATGTGAAGAAACCCAAGTCTGGACCTAAGCCTGAGACTGAGTGCTTCTACTGTAAAGGGACTGGTCACTAGAAGCGGAACTGCCCCAAGTATTTGGCGGAGAAGAAGGATGGAAAAGTGAAAGGTATATTTGATATACATGTTATTGATGTGTACCTTACTAACGCTCGTAGTAGTGCCTGGGTATTTGATACTGGTTCGGTTGCTAACATTTGCAATTCAAAACAGGGGATACAGATTAAGCGAAGATTGGCTAAGGACGAGGTGACGATGCGCGTGGGAAATGGTTCCAAAGTCGATGTGATCGTCGTCGGCATGCTACCTCTACATCTACCTTCGGGATTAGTTTTAGACCTAGATAATTGTTATTTGGTGCCAGCGTTGAGCATGAACATTATATCTGGATTTTGTTTGATGCGAGATGTTTATTCAATTAAATCAGAGAATAATGGTTGTTTATATGAGTAATATCTTTTATGGTCATGCACCCTTGATGAGTGGTCTATTTTTACTAAATCTTGATAGTAGTGATACACATGTTCATAATATTGAAGCCAAAAGATGCAGAGTTGATAATGATAGTGCAACTTATTTGTGGCACTGCCGTTTAGGTCATATTGGTGTAAAGTGTATGAAGAAACTCCATTCTGATGGACTTCTGGAATCACTTGATTATGAATCACTTGTTACTTGCGAACCATGCCTCATGGGCAAGATGACTAAAACTCTGTTCTCCGGAACAATGGAGCGAGCAACGGAGTTATTGGAAATCGTACATACTGATGTATGTGGTCCGATGAACATTGAAGATCGCGGCGGATATCGTTATTTTATCACCTTCACAGATGATTTGAGCAGATATGGGTATATCTATTTAATGAAACATAAGTCTGAAACATTTGAAAAGTTCAAAGAATTTCAGAGTGAAGTGGAAAATCATCGTAACAAGAAAATCAAATTTCTGCGATCTGATCGTGGAGGTGAATATTTGAGTTATGAGTTTGGTCTTCATTTGAAACAATGCGGAATAGTTTCGCAACTCACGCCACCCAGAACACCACATCGTAATGGTGTGTCCGAACGTCGTAATCGTACTTTACTAGATATGGTGCGATCTATGGTGTCTCTTACTGATTTACCGCTATCATTTTGGGGTTATGCTTTAGAGACAGTTGCATTCACGTTAAATAGGGCACCATCTAAATCCATTGAGATGACACCTTATGAACTATGGTTCGGCAAGAAACCCAAGTTGTCGTTTCTTAAAGTTTGGGACTGCGATGCTTATGTGAAAAGCTTCAACCTGATAAGCTCGAACCCAAATTGGAGAAATGTGTCTTCATAGGATACCCAAAGGAGACTGTTGGGTACACCTTCTATCACAGATTCGAAGGCAAGATATTCGTTGCTAAGAATGGATCCTTTCTGGAGAAGGAGTTTCTCTCGAAAGAAGTGAGTGGGGGTGAGGGAGTCCTGGATTAGGGGGTGTCCAGATGGTGGATGAGATCTGTAGTCTAACAATCGGTTCATAGGAAAGCACGCCTTGCAGTTGGCATCGGTAGAAGATTTCCGTCTTGTCCCTCGGAGCGGACTATACCTTCAGCCGGACTCCTGGACTATGAATATACAAGATTGAAGACTTCATCCTATGTCCGGAAGGGACTTTCCTTGGCGTGGAAGGCAAGCTTGGCGATACGGATATGTAGATCTCCTACCATTGTAACCGACTTTGTGTAACCCTAACCCTCTCCGGTGTCTATATAAACCGGAGGGTTTTAGTCCGTAGGACAACATACAAAACAACAATCATACCATAAGCTAGCTTCTAGGGTTTAGCCTCTCCGATCTCGTGGTAGATCTACTCTTGTACTACCCATATCATCAATATTAATCAAGCAGGACATAGGGTTTTACCTCCATAAAGAGGGACCGAACCTAGGTAAAACTTCGTGTCCCTTTCCTCCTGTTACCATACGGCCTAGACGCATAGTTCGGGACCCCCTACCCGAGATCCGCCGGTTTTGACACCGACATTGGTGCTTTCATTGAGAGTTCCTCTGTGTCATCGCCGTCAGGCTTGATGGCTCCTACTATCATCGATAGCGATGCAGTCCAGGGTGAGACCTTCCTCCCTGGACAGATCTTCGTCTTCGACGGCTTCGCACTGCGGGCCAGTTCACTTGGCCATCTGGAGCAGATCGAAAGCTACGCCCCTGGTCGTCAGGTCAGATTTGGAAGTTTAAACTACACGCCTGACATCCGCGGGGACTTGATCCTCGACGGATTCGAGCCACTGCCGAGCGCGCCGCACTGTAACGACGAGCATGATCTAGCTCTGCCGCCGAACAGCGCCCTGGAGGCCGCACCCGCATTGGCTTCGACCCTTAATTCGGAGCCAACTGCGCCGATCGAGGATGGGTGGTTGGACGCTGCCATGGGGCTGCGATCCCAACGGTGATCGAGCAGAACACCAGCCCCGCACTCCGCGAGACTCGTGACTCCAAGGAGCCGGACTCCTCTCCGGACTCCGAACCCTCCGCGCCCCTGCCGATCGAATCCGATTGGGCGCCGATCATGGAGTTTACTGCCGCGGACATCTTTCAGCACTCGCCTTTCGACGATATTCTGAAGACACTAAAGTCTCTCTCTTTATCAGGAGAGCACTGGCTAGACTACGGTCAGCAAGGTTGGGATACGGACGATGAAGAAATTCAAAGCCCACCCACCACCCACTTTGTAGCCACTGTCGATGATTTAACCGACATGCTCGACTTTGACTCCAAAGACATCGACGGTATGGACGCCGATGCAGGAGACGATGAAGAACCAGCACCTATTGGGCCCTGGAAAGCCACCTCGTCATACGACATATACATGGTGGACACCCCAAAAGAAGGAGATGGCAATGGAACAGCGGAGGATGACCCCTCCAAGAAACAGCCTAAACGCCAGCGTCAGCGGCGCCGCTCAAAATCCCGCCAAAGCAAATACAGTGATTCCAGCACGGGAGATATTAATACTCTGGAGAGTGCCGAAGAAAACCCCCTCCAGCAAGATTCAGCACAGGAGGATGGAGATGCCAGCCCTCATAAGAGAGCGGCAGACAGAGAGGTCGAGGACGATAATTATATGCCTCCCTCCAAAGACGAGGCAAGCCTCAACGACGATGAATTCGTCGTGCCAGAGGATCCCGTCGAGCAAGAGCGTTTTCAACGCAGGCTTACGGCCACGGCAAGAAGCCTCAAGAAAAAACAGCAACAACTTAGAGCTAATCAAGATTTGCTAGTCGACAGATGGACTGAAGTCCTTGCGGCCGAAGAGCATAAACTCGAACGCCCCTCCAAGAGCTACCCAAAGCGCAGGTTGCTACCCCGACTAGAGGAGGAAGCACTTAAACCTACATCACCAGCACTTGATACGGACGACCGGCCACCTCGTGGCCGCGACAGAGAGGCCTCTCGGCCCTCCACTCAAGCCGCACCCTGTACTAATGGACGGGAAAATGTGCCAGACCCGCGAGATATGTTGGAGGACAAGGCAAGGCAAACAAGATCGATCTACGGATCGCGTGGGCGCCCCACGAATCGAGACGATAACCGTCACGCCGGACACAAATCCGGTAGGGCCGAACATAGTAGACAAAGCTTATTGGAGCTACGTCATGATATAGCCTAGTACAGAGGCGCCACACACCCACTATGCTTCACAGACGAAGTAATGGATCATCAAATCCCCGAGGGTTTCAAACCCGTAAACATCGAATCATATGATGGCACAACAGATCCTGTGGTATGGATCGAGGATTATCTCCTTCATATCCACATGGCCTACGGCGATGATCTCCACGCCATCAAATACCTCCCACTCAAGCTTAAAGGACCAGCTCGGCATTGGCTTAACAGCTTGCCAACAGGATCAATCAGTTGTTGGGAGGACCTGGAAGCCGCATTCCTTAACAATTTCCAGGGCACTTATGTGCGACCACCAGACGCCGATGACCTAAGCCACGTAATTCAGCAGCCAGAGGAATCGGCCAGGAAATTCTGGACATGGTTCCTGACAAAGAAAAATCAAATAGTGGACTGTCTGGACGCAGAGGCCCTAGCAGCCTTCAAGCACAATATCTGTGACGAGTGGCTTGCCCGGCACCTTGGACAGGAAAAGCCGAAATCTATGGCAGCACTCACGACACTCATGACCTGCTTTTGCATGGGAGAAGACAGCTGGCTTGCTCGTAGCAACAATATGACCAAGAACCCTGGCAATTCGTATACCAGGGACAGTAGTGGCAGGTCGCGTCGCAACAAGCAAAAGCGCCGCATTAACGGTGACAATGCTGAGGATACGGCAGTTAATGCCGGATTCAGAGGCTATAAATCCGGTCAGCGGAAAAATCCATTCAAAAGAAATCCTAGGGGCCCGTTCAGTTTGGACCGAATACTCGACCGCTTGTGCCAGATACATGGCACCCCCGAAAAGCCGGCCAATCACACCAACAGGGATTGTTGGGTGTTCAAGCAGGCAGGCAAGTTAAATGCCGAAAATAAAGAGAAGGGGCTGCATAGCGAAGACGACGAAGAGCCCCGGCCGCCGAACAACAGTGGACAGAAGGGTTTTCCCCCACAAGTGCGGATGGTGAACATGATATACACAACCCACATCCCCAAGAGGGAGCGGAAGCGCGCGTTAAGGGACGTATACACGGTAGAGCCAGTCACCCAAAAGTTCAACCCATGGTCCTCCTGCCCGATCACCTTTGATCGAAGGGACCATCCCACTAGCACCCGTCATGGCGGATTCACCGCATTGGTTTTAGACCCAATTATTGACGGATTTCATCTCACTAGAGTCCTTATGGACGGCGGCAGCAGCCTGAACCTGCTTTACCAGGATACAGTGCCGAAAATGGGCATAGATCCCTTGAGGATTAAGCCCACCAAAACGACCTTTAGAGGCGTAATACCAGGTGTAGAGGCCAACTGTACAGGCTCAGTCACACTTGAAGTGGTCTTCGGATCTCCGAATAATTTCCGAAGCAAGGAGTTAATCTTCGACATAGTCCAATTCCGCAGTGGCTATCACGCACTGCTCGGGCGAACCGCATTCGCCAAGTTCAATGTGGTACCACACTACGCATACCTTAAGCTCAAGATGCCAGGCCCTCGAGGAGTAATTATGGTCAATGGAAACACCGAATGCTCCCTCCGAATGGAGGAGCACACGGCGGCCCTTGCAACGGAAGCACAAAGCAGCCTCTCCAAGCAATTCTCCAGTCCGGTCATTAAACGTCCAGACACCGTCAAGCGCGCCTAGAGTAACCTACAACAAGACCACCTGGCACGTTCCGAGCAGGCGTAGCAATGCGGACCCAACCCCAGCCCTCACAAAAATGTGACACCAGTGCTTCGCGTACATAACTACGCTCTAGAAATACCATGGGTATAGGGGGAGGGGCACCATCACGGCACGCCCGAAACACGGCTTAAACCGCACCAGGGGCTGCCGATTTTTTAATTTTCTCTTATTTTCAGGACTCCATTCTTCGGAAGGCCTGTTCGGCAGTTCAATTGCCGCACAAACGATGCAAGAACCAGGGAAGCCCCAGGGGGTCTCTATCACGAGCAGTATACCTGTTTCGCATACCATTCCGCAGCCTACCCCTGGAACGGACATGTTAAATAGTCCGTCCTTTTGCTTATCGCATTATTTGTATCGTTCTGCTTTGATCACATCCCTTTTTAATAAACAATGCATAGCTTTTGTCTATTTTTGCATTACTCTTTTTTTACAAATATATGTTCCTTAACGACATGTTGCACCTGTACAGTTTGGTACGGCCAAAATATGCCAGGGGCTTTAGTACCCCTCAATATGGTGTGAGAAGTCCGAACACTTCAACAAGTGTGGCACCCCGAACTTATAGCATTACATGCATCGGCTCCGAATCATGTCTTGGGTCAATAGTTGGGTTTGCCCGGCTCCTATGTTTTGGTGCCTTACGTTCCGCTATATCGGCTAAGGTAGCACTAGGAGAACTACTGCGATTGTGCCCTAGTTGAGCTAGGTCGAGCACCTCAGTAGAGAAAGCTAAAACTGACTGTCATGATGAAGCGAGAGCTGGTCGCTGTTCGAGAGGTTTTTCAAGTCCCTAAAGACTTGTGCCGCTTAGAGCAAGGAGCCGGCTCTGTCCGGCCAAGGCGTGGATAGCGCCCCGAACTCGGTCTTCCGAATTCCAGGGGCTTCGCTGAAATTTAAAATTATAGAATTCTATGGCTAAGTGAGAGTGTTCAAGCATTATAGTCCGATTGCCTTGTTCGTTGTGCTGAGCGCCTCCCTCGAAGGACCCAAACATGGGAAAAAGAGCGCTCAGATTTATCCCCGAACACCCCAGCACTAGCGGCACGGGGGCAGAAGCCGACGACTCGCCATCTCTCAGAATTCATAAACAGCCGCACAGAAGGTAATATTTTAAATTCCAACAGTATTGCTTATAGCATATGAACAAGTTTTCAGCGCACAGGACAAAACGAGCGAGTTTTACTCAAAAATTACATCCCTGGAACATTCATCTGCCATAAGGCGGGCACCCTTCAGAACATCCTTATAATAATTCTCGGGCTTCCGATGCTCTTTCCCCGGCGGTGGCCCGTCCTTCACAAGCTTCTCAGCATCCAGCTTGCCCCAGTGCACCTTAGCACGGGCAAGGGCCCTACGGGCACCTGCAATGCAGACAGAGCGCTTGATGACTTCGAGCCTTGGACAGGCCTCCACCAGCCGCCGCACCAGCCCAAAATAGCTCCCAGGCAGAGCCTCTCCAGGCCACAGTCGAACTATGAGGCCCTTCATGGCCTGTTCGGCCACCTTGTGGAGCTCGACCAGTTGCTTCAGCTGGTCGCTCAGGGGCACGGGGTGTCCGGCGTCAGCATACTGAGATCAGAACACCTTCTCTATCGAGCTGCCCTCCTCGGCTCGATAGAATGCAGCGGCATCGGACACGCTACGGGGAAGATCTGCTAATGCTCTTGGAGAGCTCCGGACTAGGGTAAGTAACAAGTAACTCACGTTTGTGTGTTTGCTTTGCATAAAGAATGCCTTACCCGCCGCTATCTTTTTCACCGCATCCAACTCCTGGAGGGTCCTCTGGGATTCGGCCTTGGCAGACTTGGCATTTTCAATAGCCACCGCGAGCTCGGACGCTCGCGTCTTTGAGTCAAGCTCCAAACTCTCATGTTTTTCCATGAGAGCCTGGAGCTCTTGCCGCACCTCGCCAACCTGGGCCTCATACTTCTCATGCTCTATGCGCTCCATGGCCGCCCTCTTCACGGCCTTGAGCAGCGCTTGCTTAAGGGTTGCCACCTCAGACGTGGCCCCTACAATAGCCACGATAATCCTGATATTTTTTTGCAATTGCACCTTTTTTATATATATTTAAACAAGGTATTTCTTACCTTCCTTGTCCTCGAGCTGCTTCTTGGCACGCCCGAGCTCTTGCTCGGACTGCTCGAGGTTCTGCTTTAGCGTGTCCACTTCCGCAGTCAGTGCGGCGCACGCCAGCAGGGAAGCCTGCATACGCATATTAACTCCTTTTTGTTAGACTCCCGCGAATTTTATTTGATCCTCTATTCGGCTTTTCTTCCCGAACGCCAATCAGAGCATTAGGGGCTACTGTCTATGCGGTAATACTATTTACACATTCTTTACTTACCTCAAAGCCTGTTAAAAGGCTAGTACAAGCATCAGTCAGTCCGCTCTTGGCGGACTGAACCTTCTGGACCACCGCACTCATAATGGTGCGATGCTCCTCGTCAATGGAGGCGCCTTTGAGCGCCTCCAACAGATTGTCCGACGCCTCCGGTTGGATGGGGGTCACCGGCACGGAGGGCCTGCTCCTCTTGGAAGGAGGTCGCCCGCCGGACTCTGGAACCTTTGAAGGTTCCGGAGCGGTGTCCGGCCTAGAGCCGGACTTGGAGCCCTGGGAGATTTTATCCCCTTCACCCCTGGAGTCCGGGAGGTCGCCTTGCGGCGCCTCCAGGACCACCTCCTCATAGCTTGGAACCTGTTGGGACAACACTTCGGCGTCGTCCGTAGGGTGGGGGGAGGAAGCCTTCGGAAGCGAATTCACATCCGACGAGTCCAGTGAACCGCTCGACGACGCGTCGAGCCAGTCTTTGGGTGGGCTGCATAAACATATTCGACATAAGGGAAAGTTGTGCAATAAAGGAATACTATAAATTACTCTGGTATCCAGATACTTACGATTTTGCCAGGGGCTTGGCCCTGGGCAGCCACTCCTCTTCGCCATCATCGGCGTTGGTGGAGTAGTCCGGAGGAAGGGTTTTCCCCTTCTTGGACCCTTCGGCCTCCCCAGTTGGGGCGGCCTTCCTTTTCTTCCCTTCCCGCACTGGAGGGGGAGAGGTCTCTTCTTCCTCCTCCTCGTCTTCATGGGAGGAGTGCGTCTTGGAGTCGTCGGATGATGGATCCGACGCCTCCTGGCGCCGGGCACTCTTTCAAGTCCCCGTGGCCTTCTTCTTGGCCTTCTTCTCCGGCACCACATAGGGTGCTGGAACCAGCAGCTTCGCCAAACGAGCGTCCGCTGGGCCTTCGGGCAAAGGAGCCGGACAGTTGATCTGTCCGGATGTCTCCTGCCAATCCTGTCAAAGGTAAGGGAGCTTAGATCCCGCATGGAGTCAAACTATGAAAAACTAATACCATGTAAAAGGTAAAAACAGCTTACCGCATGAGCGTGACGCTGCGTGCTGAATCCACGATCCTCGGTAGCGGATGCGGGGGCCTCGGCGCCCTTGAAAAGCACCTTCCAGGCATCTTCGTACGTCGTGTCGAAGAGCCTGCTCAGAGTTTGGTGCTGCGCCGGGTTGAATTCCCATAGATTGAAGGCCCATTGTTGACACGGGAGGATCCGGCGGATGAGCATAACCTGGACTACGCTGACAAGCTTGAGCTGCTTGTCCACCAGGGTTTGGATGCATGTTTGGAGTCCGGTCAGCTCTCCTTTTTTACCCCCATGACAAGCCCGTCTCTCTCCAGGACGTGAGCCGCGTTAGGGGTCCAGATCGGAACTCGGGGGCTACGACCCACTTAGGGTCGCGCGGCTCGGTGATGTAAAACCACCCCGATTGCCACCCCTTCAGGGTCTCCACAAAGGACCCTCGAGCCATAAGACGTTGGGCATCTTGCCCACCATGGCGCCTCCGCACTCCGCCTGGTTGCCGCGCACCACCTTCGGCTTGACATTGAAAGTCTTGAGCCATAGGCCGAAATGGGGGCGGATGCGGAGGAAAGCCTCGCACACGACGATAAACGCCGAGATGTTGAGGACAAAGTTCGGGGCCAGATGGTGGAAATCCAGGCCATAGTAGAACATGAGCCCCCAGAAAAATGGGTGGAGAGGGAAGCCCAGTCCGCGAAGGAAATGGGGGAGGAACACCACCCTCTCATGGGGCCTAGGGATGGGGATGAGCTGCCCCTCTTCAGGAAGCCGGTGTGCAATGTCGTTAGACAAGTATCCGGCCTTCCTTAGTCTTTTGATGTGTCCCTCCGTAACGGAGGAGACCATCCACTTGCCTCCCGCTCGGACATGGCTGGAGAAGGTTGAGGTGGGGAGTGCGGACTTGGGCACTGGAGCTCGAGTGCGCGAAAATGGATAGGCAAAGGAGGAAGAAGGCGTAGGTGAAAGGGTGGATCCTTATCCCCTTATATGGGTGGACGCAACTACGTGTCCCCACCAGCCTGGTAAAACTCGCTTATCTCCAAGCACTGTAATCAATGGCGCGGTTGGGTTACCCACGCCCGTATTGATGAGAATCCCGGAATAAGGGGACACGATCTTAGCTTTAACAAGACGTGCCAAGGAAACCGCCTCGCATAACACGCTGAGGTGAGACAGTAAAACGATTCGAATAAAGGCTTGGCCGTGGTGTGATGTCACACTATAGAATACGTCAGCAGATTAGATTTGTGTAAATATTATTCTCTCTATGGCAATATGTGGAAATTTATTTTGCAGAGCCGAACACTACCTTTGTGTCCAAAATCTTCTATGCAGTACTTGGAGGAGGAACCCGCCTTGCAATGCCGAAGACAATCTGCGCGCCGGACTCGTCGTCATTGAAGCCTGGTTCAGGGGCTACTAAGGGAGTCCTGGATTAGGGGGTGTCCGGATGGCCGGACTATACCTTTAGCCGGACTCCTGGACTATGAAGATACAAGATTGAAGACTTTGTCCCGTGTCCGGAAGGGACTTTCCTTGGTGTGGAAGGCAAGCTTGGCGATACGGATATGTAGATCTCCTACCATTGTAACCAACTTTGTGTAACCCTAACCCTCTCCGGTGTCTATATAAACCGGAGGGTTTTAGTCCGTAGGACAACATACAAAACAACAATCATACCATAGGCTAGCTTCTAGGGTTTAGCCTCTCCGATCTCGTGGTAGATCTACTCTTGTACTACCCATATCATCAATATTAATCAAGCAGGACGTAGGGTTTTACCTCCATCAAGAGGGCCCGAACCTGGGTAAAACTTCGTGTCCCTTTCCTCCTGTTACCATCTGGCCTAGACGCACGGTTCGGGACCCCCTACCCAAGATCCGCCAGTTTTGACACCGACAGGGGGGAAAGTAGAACTTGACGAGGTAATTGTACCTTCTCCCTTATTGGAAAATAGTTCATCACTAAAATCAGTTCCAGTGATTCCTACACCAGTAAGTGAGGAAGCTAATGATAATGATCATGAAACTTCTGATCAAGTTACTACTGAACCTCGTAGGTCAACCAGAGTAAGATCCGCACCAGAGTGGTAAGGTAATCCTGTTCTGGAAGTCATGTTACTTGACCATGACGAACCAACGAACTATGAGGAAGCGATGATGAGCCCAGATTCTGCAAAATGGCTTGAGGCCATGAAATCTAAGATGGGATCCATGTATGAGAACAAAGTGTGGACTTTGGTTGACTTGCCCGATGATCGGCAGACCATAGAGAATAAATGGATCTTCAAGAAGAAGACTGACATTGACGGTAATATTACTATCTACAAAGCACGACTTGTTGCAAAAGGTTTTCGACAAGTTCAAGGAGTTGACTACGATGAGACCTTCTCACCTGCAGCGATGCTTAAGTCCGTCCGAATCATGTTAGTAATTGTCGCATTTTATGATTATGAAATTTGGCAAATGGGTGTCAAAACTGCATTCCTTAATGGATATCTTAAAGAAGAGTTGTATATGATGCAACCAGAAGGTTTTGTCGATCCAAAAGGTGCTAACAAAGTGTGCAAGCTCCAGCAATCCATTTATAGACTGGTGCAAGCCTCTCGGAGTTGGAATATACGCTTTGATAGTGTGATCAAAGCATATGGTTTTATACAGACTTTTGGAGAAGTCTGTATTTACAAGAAAGTGAGTGGGAGCTCCGTAGCATTTCTGATATCATATATAGATGACATATTGTTGATCAGAAATGATACTGAATTTCTGAATAGCACAAAAGGATACTTGAATAAGAATTTTTTCAATGAAAGACCTCGGTGAAGCTGCTTATATATTGGGCATCAAGATCTATACGCTTAATTGGAATTTCACAAAGCACATACCTTGATAAAGTTTTGAACAAGTTCAAAATGGATCAAGCAAAGAAAGGGTTCTTGCCTGTATTACAAGGTGTGAAGTTGAGTCAGACTCAATGCGCGACCACTGCAGAAGATAGAGAGAAAATTAAAGGTGTTCCCTATGCTTCAGCCATAGGCTCTATCATGTATGCAATGCTATGTACCAGACCTGGTGTGTGCCTTACTATCAGTTTGGCAGGGAGGTACCAAAGTAATCCAGGAGTGGATCGCTGGACAACGGTCAAGAATATCCTGAAATACCTGAAAAGGACTAAGGATATGTTTCTCATATATGGAGGTGACAAAGAGCTCGTTGTAAATGGTTACATCGATGCAAGCTTTAACACTGATCCGGATGACTCTAAGTCACAAACCGGATACATGTTTTTATTAAATGGTGGAACTGTCAGTTGGTGTAGTTCCAAGCAGAGCGTCGTGGCGAGATCTACGTGTGAAGTGGAATACATAGCTGCTTCGGAAGCAACAAATGAAGGAGTCTGGATGAAGGAGTTCATATCCAATCTAGGTGTCATACCTAGTGCACCGTGTCCAATGAAAAACTTTTGTGACAATACTGGTGCAATTACCTTGGCAAAGGAATCCAGATTTCACAAGAGAACCAAGCACATCAAGAGATGCTTCAATTCCATCCGCGATCAAGTCAAGGAGGGAGACATAGAGATTTCCAAGATACATACGGATCTGAATGTTGCAGACCTGTTGACTAAGCCTCTCTCACGAGCAAAAAATGATCAGCACCAAGCTCCATGGGTGTTAGAATCATTACAATCTAATCTAGATTATTGACTCTAGTGCAAGTGGGAGACTGAAGGAAATATGCCCTAGATGCAATAATAAAGTTTTTATTTATATTTCCTTATATCATGATAAATGTTTATTATTCATGCTAGAATTGTATTAACCAGAAACTTAGTACATGTGTGAATACATACACAAACAGAGTGTCACTAGTTTGCCTCTACTTGACTAGCTCGTTGAATCAATGATGGTTATGTTTCCTAACCATAGACATGAGTTGTCATTTGATTAACGGGATCACATCATTAGAGAATGATGTGATTGACTTGACCCATCCGTTAGCTTAGCATGATGATTGATTAGTTTGTTGCTATTGCTTTCTCCATAACTTATACATGTTCCTATGACTATGAGATCATGCAACTCTCGAATACTGGAGGAACACTTTGTGTGCTACCAAATGTCACAACGTAACTGGGTGATTATAAAGGTGCTCTACAGGTGTCTCCGATGGTGTTTGTTGAGTTGGCATAGATTGAGATTAGGATTTGTCACTCCGATTGTCGAAGAGGTATCTCTGGCCCTCTCGGTAATGCACATCACTATAAGCCTTGCAAGCATTGTAACTAATGAGTTAGTTGCGGGATGATGCATTACGGAACGAGTAAAGAGACTTGCTGGTAATGAGATTGAACTATGTATTGAGATACCGATGATCGAATCTCGGACAAGTAACATACCGATGATAAAGGGGACAAAAATATCGTTATGCAGTTTGACCGATAAGGATCTTCATAGAATATGTGGGAGCCAATATGAGCATCCAGGTTTCGCTATTGGTTATTGACCAGAGACGTGTCTCGGTCATTTCTACATAGTTCTCGAACCCGTAGGGTCCGCACGCTTAACTTTCGGTGACGATCAGTATTATGAGTTTATGTGTTTTGATGTACCAAAGATAGTTCGGAGTCCCGGATGTGATCACAGACATGATGAGGAGTCTTGAAATGGTCGAGACATAAATATTGATATATTGGATGACTATATTCGGATACCGGATGAGTTCCGGGGGTCACCGGATATTTATCGGAGTGGCGGGGGGTTATCGGAACCCCCGAGGGAACTAATGGGCCTTCATGGGCCTTGTGAGAGAGAGAGGAGGGGGCCTAGGATGGCCCCCCCTTGGGAGTCCGAATCGGACAAGGAGGGGGGCGCCGCCCCCTCTTTCCTCCCTCTCACCTCACCTCTCCTTCCTTTCCCCTTCCCCTTCCTAGTTGGACTAGGAAAGGGGGAGTCCTACTCCTACTAGGAGGAGGACTCCCCCTCTCCTTGGCGCGCCCCTAGGCCGGTCGGCCTTCCCCCTTGCTCCTTTATATACGGGGGCAGGGGCACCCTAGAACACACAAGTTGATTGTTTCCAGTCGTGTGCAGTGCCCCCCTCCACCATAATCCACCTTGGTCATATCGTAGCGGTGCTTAGGCGAAGTCCTGTTCTGATAGCATCATCATCACTGTCATCACGCCGTTGTGCTAACGAATCTCTTCCCTGATACTATGCTGGATCGTGAGTTCATGGGACGTCACCGAGCCGAACGTGTGCAGATCACGGAGGTGCTGTATTTTTGGTACTAGGATCGGTCGATCGTGAAGACGTACGACTACATCAACCGCGTTGTCATAACTCTTCCGCTTACGGTCTACAAGGGTACATAGACAAAACTCTCCCCTCTTGTTGCTATGCATCACCATGATCTTGCGTGTGCGTAGGAAAATTTTGAAATTACTACGTTCCCCAACAAAGGCAACTATCACTATGACTGCTGGATTGACCCCATCAATGAATTTGGTAACATAGTGAATAGACTCGGGCACTGCTTCATATGCTGATAACTGATCATATAGTTCAGCAAATTGCTCCACATATTCCTCCATGGTGCCAGTCTATGAAATACTGTGGAACTTGCGCACCAGTGCCTGATGCTGATTACGACCAAAACGACACTGAAGCAACCCGCAGAATTCCTCCCACGATGCATTCGGAACCTTGTGTTGCATAGATTCCAGCCATCTAGCTGCTGGTCCTTCAAATATAGTGGAAGAAAACTGTATCCATAACTGACAGGGTGTTCCACACATGCTGAAATAATCCTCACACCTTGTTTGCCATAGTCTCTGATTTGTTCCACCAAACCGTGGAAAATCAATACGGGGACCAAAACCGAAATGTTCAGCACCCTCTCGGTGAAATTCAGAGAAACGGGACGATTGGGCAGGGTTGAGCTCTGATCTCTTACCTCTGGCTGGGGGAGGAACATAAGGAACACGATCCTTGCCCTTGGTGGTTGGAGCTGAACGACTTCCCTCCACACCTCCATCGCCACCTCCCAGATGGATCAGACTTGTTGGTTGGTGGCCTCCTATTGAAGATGATGTGGTGGTTGGCGGTGGATCCATACCGGCGTGGATCTCATCCATGTCTATGTCGATCGACATCTTGAGGTCGTCGATCCGCGTCGTCAGATCGCCCACGATGGAGCGCATCGACTTCGACGCCTCCTCGTCTTGATGCTTGAAGTGGATGTCGAGGGATTCCGCCAAGTCGGCCTTGAGGAACTTGTACACTGCCTTCATCGCCAACGACAAGCTCTCCATGATTTCGAGGCGGCGGCGCGCACAAATCTCGTCGTGTGCGGGTGGTGGTTCAGCACTTGCTACGCCAGGATCGATGGCTCTAATACCAATTGTAAGCATCGCTTATCTCTCTCGATCTATAATATCTTAGTGGATTACATATCAGAATTCATATTCAAATTCATGAGGAAGGGGAAGAACAAGAGGAACACGATGCACACCAGCCACTCGCTATCCTATCCATTGTTCGAAGCCATTTCGTCCAAGCCACTGTTACAATGTTACACGGGTTTACTTATACACCTCTATACTGGACCCATTCCGGCCCAAATGACCGAGTCGGATGCTTCTTGCTCCTCTTGTGCATGGCCTGGTAGCTGCTTGCCGATTCTCCCTGTATCGAATCACGCCTTGTTGAAGTAGTAGTTGTAAAGTCACTGACATGGACGATCCAATTTCGGGCTCGTGGCGGCCGGGCCTGCTGAGGGTCGAGCTCGGCAGCTGCTTGACGGGGCCGCGTGGATCTGTGGCGGTGGCTCCCGATCGGCGTGGTCGTGGTTAGAGAAGGGTTTGGCAATGCAACTCACGATGGTATTGACCGGGTGCAGGTGCACGTATATAAAGAGTACAATGTGTGTCTCAACCTCAACTATACAAGGACTAGGAGGTGGGCCAGGATATACACATATACATGCAACACATATGTTCAACATCCCCCATAGTTGAAGCGTCACTGGAGACGCAGAGACTAGACCGAAACTCCTCAAAGACGGGAGTAGGCAAACCCTTAGTCATCACATCAGCAAATTGTTGCGTCGTCGAAACATGGAGAACCCAAACATGGCCAAGTGCTACCTGCTCACGAACGAAGTGAATGTCGACCTCAATATGCTTCGTACGATGAAGATGCACCGGGTTGGCGAAGAGGTAGAACGCACTGCCGTTGTCATAATAGACAAGTGTGGTCTTGTGAACATTACAAAGCAACTCCTGGAGTAGCTGACGAAGCCAAGAGCATTCCGAAATGGCATTAACCACTGCCCGATATTCGGCCTCGGCACTCGAGCGGGAGACCGTGGGTTGTCGCTTGGATGACCAAGAGATCAGGGAGGGCCCAAGGTGGACGACCAAGAGCATCAGAGTAGGTGACAAGATCGGTGTAGGCGGAGGCCGTCACTGTGAGTCCCAAGGACATAGTGTCATGTAGGTAATGGAGGATACGCTTCACCAAGGCCCAATAAGAGTCACACGGGGAGTACATGTGGAGGCACACCTGCTGAACAGCATACTGCAAATCCGGGCGTGTCATCGTCAGGTACTGCAAGGCACCAAAAATGGAGCAATAAAATGCTGCATCATACGCGGGAGACCCTTCCAGGACAGAAACCTTGTCCGTCGTGTCGATGGGAGTCGTTGTCGGCATGTAGTTAAGCATACCGGCACGCTCCAGAAGCTCATAAAGAGAGCAAGAGAGCAATCACACATAGTCCGGATGCTTGGCGTCGACGAAGCCACTGGGCTGATGACAGAACACCTGCTCGGCAAGATGACCATGCAAGAAGGCATTGGAGACATCCAACTGATGCAGAAGCGAGGCACGCGAGATCCCCAACTGAAGCACAGTGCGGATCGTTCCCGGTTTCACAACTGGAGCGAAGGTGTTGGTGAAATCCACACCCGCACATTGCCGAAATCCGTGAACCACCTACCAAGCCTTATAGCACTCAATAGAACCATCCGGACGGGTCTTGTGGTGGAACACCCACTTGCCAGTGATGACATTGGCATGAGGGGCTCGCGGAACAAGATGCCACATGCGGTTGCACTACAAGGCATCAAACTCCTCCCGCATCGCCGCTAGCCAGTGGAGATCCCAAAGGGCAACGCGAGCGGAGGAGGGGATGAGGAACGTCGCCGATGTCGAGGCAGCACACACATACTCGTCTGAAGTATAGCACATGCTCGGCCGATGCACACTGGCCCGAGCACGGGTCATCAAGCTGATGGCCGAGCCAGCGGCGGCGGCCGGTGATGAGGACATTACTTCATTGGATACACACAAGACTCCACTGGATATATAAGGACCAGTCACTAGAGCTCGCGCGGGACAATTGAATCTATAATACTTAAATAGCTCATCCCCACTAATCTATTTCTCTTAACATGCAAGCTATCCATATCATCACCCATGGTCCACACATACCACTTTTGGAAAAAAAATCTAGCAAATAATGTGATACAACTTTGTTTTTGAGGGAAATCATGTGATACAACTTTAATTAGTACCAAAATGGCCCACACGTGTGATACGGTGCCTTCCCAGGGTCATTTGCTTTTTTAGAAGATCCAAGGCCGTTTGCTCTTTCGTCTTAGTATAAACAAACAAAGTAGCCAAAAAGCCCACACGACCTAGCTATTCGATCTCCACACCTCATAATATGCGGTTAATCAAGTCGTCGATGTAAATCCATCTTGATGGTGCACCACCACATCATGCTTACACGGAGCTGCCACACGCCTATAGTGTGTCGTCGGCACCCGCAACGCCTCCCTGGTGCCCCGCCTTAGCTTCGCCCGACCTCGACGTCGTGCCTGAACAACGCCTCGGCACACTCGCAACGCGTCACTGGCACCTGTAGCACCTCTCTGGTGCCCCCTGATACGTCTCTGTCGTATCTAATTTTCCAAACACTTTTGCCCTTGTTTTGGACTCTAACTTGCATGATTTGAATGGAACTAACCTGGACTGACGATGTTTTTAGCAGAATTACCATGGTGTTATTTATGTGCAGAAACAAACGTTCTCGGAATGACCTGAAACTTCACAGAGCAAATTTTCAGAAAATATGAAAAATACCTGCAAAAGATGAAGGCCAGGGGGTCCACCACCTGTCCACGAGGGTGGGGAGCGCGCCCCCTACCTCGTGGGCCCCGTGTTGCCTCTCCGACTCCAACTCCATATATTGTGTTTTGGGGAGAAAAAAATCATAGAGAAGAATTCATCGTGTTTTACGATACGGAGCCGCCGCCAAGCCCTAAAACCTCTCGGGAGGGCTAATCTGGAGTCCGTTCGGGGCTTCGGAGAGGGGAATCCGTCGCCATCGTCATCATCAACCATCCTCCATCACCAATTTCATGATGCTCACCGTCGTGCGTGAGTAATTCCATCATAGGCTTGCTGGACGGTGATGGGTTGGATGGGACCTATCATGTAACTGAGTTAGTTTGTTAGGGTTTGATCGCTAGTGTCCACTATGTTCTGAGATTGATGTTGCTATGACTTTGCTATGCTTAATGCTTGTCACTAGGGCCCAAGTGCCATGATTTCAGATCTGAACCTATTATGTTTTCATCAATATATGAGAGTTCTTGATCCTATCTTGCAAGTCTATAGTCACCTATTATGTGTTATGATCCGTTAACCCCGAAGTGACAGTAATCGGGATACTTACCGGTGATGACCGTAGTTTGAGGAGTTCATGTATTCACTGTGTGTTAATGCTTTGTTACAGTTCTCTATTAAAAGGAGGCCTTAATATCCCTTAGTTTCCGTAAGGACCCCGCTGCCACGGGAGGGTAGGACAAAAGATGGTATGCAAGTTCTTTTCCATAAGCACGTATGACTATATTCGGAATACATGCCTACATTACATTGACGAACTGGAGCTAGTTCTGTGTCACCCTAGGTTATGACTGTTACATGATGAACCGCATCCGATATAATTCTCCATCACCGATCCATTGCCTACTAGCTTTCCATATATTGCTTATTCCTGCACCTACACACTCCTTCTTCCTCCCCCAAACACGAATATCCAGCTCAAGCACGAGCTCTAGCTCATTTTGCTGCCATTTTCGATCTCCTTGCTCAAAGCACCTCTCACAAAACCGCTTGGGGAGATTGTTCCTTGGTATGTGACTCCTCCATTGGTCCAATTAGTTTTTGTTCTAGTGCTTTATTCATTGCAAATTTTTGCTGCTTAGGTGACCCTGTTCTTGAGCTTGCATGTCAAATTTATATGGTCAAAAGTAGTTTTGATGCATGATATAGGCTCTAGGCACTTGTAGGAGTAGTTGCTATCAATATTATTGAGTTTGGTTTACTTTTATTTTGAAGTTACTAAAAATTTCAGAATTTTTCAGAAAATGATGAGGATACTTTTGAGGGTCTCATCGAGCCAAAGCTCGAAGGAAAAGGCACCGAAGCCTAAGTATAATCTATCGCGCACTGCGGAGGTTCGGGCGTGTGAATGGCCTTCCGAGGATTTCTTGAGAGCAGCCGGGATTTATGAAGATTTTCATGAATTGGCTAAGAATGCAGGCCTCACCGCCTTCCTCCATGACCAATGCGATCAGTATCTCTTACTCACAAATATCTTTGTGCAAAACTTTCATTTCCATTCTAGGAGCTCACCACCTACGGTGGAGTTTTATTTATATGATGAGCATAAGGAGATGTCACTTTATGATTTTTGTTGGGTTTGTTTAGTCCCTTTTGAGGGCAAGACAGAAGAACCACATCGCGATGATGTGGAGGGGTTTATTGATACTATCACTATAGGGGAAACAAGGAAGGTTTCCGATGCACGAATCACTAGCATACATTTTCCTGTTTTACGTTATTTTGCATTATTTGCTAGTTGTTGCTTAATTGGTCGCGGAAACTGTGGAAACCTTAGTATCCCTGGTATTATTATTTTGCTCCACGGTTTATATGGTGATAACTCTGTTAGTATGGGCGGCATTATTGCCAAACAGTTAAGTCTGAACCGTACAAAGGGGCCCATCTTTGGAGGTATCTATGCTTCACGCCTAGCTGCACATTTTAACATACCTATTAGGCATTATGAGAAGGAAGAAAAAGTGTTGCCTCGTGTTTATGTAGATTATAAAAGTACGGTGGCACATGATTTTATTGTTAAGAATAGGGAAGGAGAGCTTAAATATCAATTGTTCTTTAATAAACATCATCCTGGGACTATTACCCTGCCTGCTCCTTCTTTGTTTGATTTATCTGTAGGCCAGTACCTTGTTCCGTTGAAGGTCATTCACGCCTACCGGAACCCTGCACCATCCATGGAGCTAGAGCCGGAACTACAGGTTGATCCTTCACGACAGTCTAATTACCAGTGGGATCCGGAGATGATTGTCAGTCAGTGGCAGTCGGAGTCTTCCTCTTCTTCTTCTCAGTACGACCCTGGCTACTATTATGGATATCCGCCAGGCCAGCCGTGGCCATAGACCAACTTAGGCCAAAAGCCTAAGCTTGGGGGGTACGTATTTCCCACCGACATTACATTTATATTCACACACTCATTGCTAGATGTTGGTGCTCATACTTTTTCATTGTATCATCCATGCTAGTTTATTTCCCTTTTTATGCTTTCTTCTTGTGTGTTCAGTAAACCTTAAGAAAAACCAAAAAAATTAGTTGTAGCTTTTAATCAGTTTAATTTCCATGCTTGTAGTAGTAATTAAAAAGAAAACCCAAAAAGATTTCCTGTTCTTCTTTTGTTTGTTGGGAGCTTTCCCGTGTAAATAGTTTTATTTCTTTTCTTTTCTTTGGGGGTTGATAGGAGAAGACCATAATTAAATTGTTGAAGTGGCTCTTATATGCATTATTGTTTATCTGACAAAAGAGCCCATATTGCCTTGTCTTCTCCCGTTTATTGAATGTCTGCAGATTCCAGCTTAGTCCAATGCACGTGCACTATTATTATTATTCACATCGTTCGATCGTGCAAGTGAAAGGCAATTATGATGATATATGAGGGACTGGCTGAGATGAGAAAAGCTAGTATGAACTCGACCTCTTTTGTTTTTGTAAATATGATTAGTTCATCGTTCCTGATTCAGCCTATTATGAATAAACATGTTTGCAATGACAATTAGAGATCAGAGTTTCTTGTGCCATGCTTGATTAGCTATGAGTTATAATGGTTTACTTTGTGTGCCAACATGCTATTGAGATAGTTATGATGTAGTATGATAGGGTCGTATCCTCCTCTGAATGATTTAAGTGACTTGACTTGGCACATGTTCACGCATATAGTTGAAAAAAAAAATCAACATAGCCTTCACGATTTATGTTCATGGTGGATTATATCCTACTCATGCTTGCATTAGGTGTTGATAAATTTAATGCATGTTCATGACTGTTGTCGCTCTCTAGCTGGTCGCTTCCCAGTCTTTTGCTAGCCTTCACTTGTACTAAGCGGGAATACTGCTTGTGCATCCAAACTCCTTAAACCCCAAAGTTATTCCACATGAGTCCACCATACCTACCTATATACGGTATCTACCTGCCGTTCCAAGTAAATTTTTATGTGCCAAACTCTAAACCTTCAAATAAATATCATGTTTTGTATGCTCTAATAGCTCATATATCAACTAGGGTGGTCTGTATCTTCCATGTTAGGCGGGTTATTCTCAAGAGGAGTGAACTCCGCTCATCACTCACGAGATAAATGGCTGGTCACCGGGATGCCCAGGCCCATGCTTTATGCAAACTAAATCAAAATAATTGCAAACAAAACTCCCCCTGGGACTCTTGTTAGTTGGAGGCACTCGTTGTTTCGAGCAAGCCATGGATTGATGCTTGTTGGTGGAAGGGGGAGTATAAACTTTACCATTCTATTTGGGAACCGCCTATAATGTGTGTAGCATGGAAAATATCGCCATCTCTTGGTTATTATGTTGACAATGAAAGTATACCGCTCAAAATATTATTCACCTCTGTTTCAATACTGAGCTCTGGCACCTCTACAAATCCCTGCTCCCCTCTGTGAAGGGCCTATCTATTTACTTTTATGTTGAGTCATCCTCTTATTAAAAAGCACCAGTTGGAGAGCACCGCTGTCATTTGCATTCATTATTGTTAATTTAAATTGAGTATGACTTGACTGGATCTCTTTTACCATGAATTACAATGTCTAGTTAGTCCTTGGTCTTTAAAGGTGCTTTGCATTTATGTTTTGCGGTCTCAGAAAGGGCTAGCGAGATACCATCTTGTTATATCATATTATGATTGTTTTGAGAAAGTGTTGTCATCCGAGATTTATTATTATGGCTCGCTAGTTGATTATGCCATTGATATGAGTAAACATGAGACCTAAGCGTTATTGCAAATGTGGTTAGTTATAATCTTTGCTGAAAACTTGAATGGTGGCTTTACATATTTACAACAACAAGAGCAAACAGAGTTTGTAAAAGTTTTTCTTTACCACTTTCAGTTTGTCAACTGAATTTCTTGAGGACAAGCAAAGGTTTAAGTTTGGGGGAGTTGATACGTCTCCATCGTATCTACTTTTCCAAACACTTTTGCCCTTGTTTTGGACTCTAACTTGCATGATTTGAATGGAACTAACCCGGACTGACGTTGTTTTCAGCAGAATTACCATGGTGTTATTTATGTGCAGAAACAAAGGTTCTCGGAATGAACTGAAACTTCACGGAGCAACTTTTCAGAAAATATGAAAATACCTGCAAAAGATGAAGGCCAGGGGGTCCACCACCTGTCCATGAGGGTGGGGAGCGTGCCCCCTACCTCGTGGGCCCCCTGTTGCCTCTCCGACTCCAACTCCAACTCCATATATTGTGTTTCGAGGAGAAAAAATCAGAGAGAAGAATTCATCGCATTTGACGATACGGAGCCGCCACCAATCCCTAAAACCTCTCGAGAGGGCTAATCTGGAGTCTGTTCGGGGCTCCGGAGAGGGGAATCTGTCGCCATCGTCATCATCAACCATCCTCCATCACCAATTTCATGATGCTCACCGTCGTGTGTGAGTAATTCCATCATAGGCTTGCTAGACGATGATGGGTTGGATGGGATCTATCAAGTAATCGAGTTAGTTTTGTTAGGGTTTGATCCCTAGTGTCCACTATGTTCTGAGATTGATGTTGCTATGACTTTGCTATGCTTAATTCTTGTCACTAGGGCCCGAGTGCCATGATTTCAGATCTGAACCTATTATGTTTTCGTCAATATATGAGAGTTCTTGATCCTATCTTGCAAGTCTATAGTCACCTATTATGTGTTATGATCCGTTAACCCCGAAGTGACAATAATCGGGATACTTACCTGTGATGACCGTAGTTTGAGGAGTTCATGTATTCACTATGTGTTAATGCTTTGTTCCGGTTCTCTATTAAAAGGAGGCCTTAATATCCCTTAGTTTCCGTAAGGACCCCGCTGCCACGGGAGGGTAGGACAAAAGATGTTATGCAAGTTCTTTTCCATAAGCAAGTATGACTATATTCGGAATACATGCCTACATTACATTGACGAACTGGAGCTAGTTCTGTGTCACCCTAGGTTATGACTGTTACATGATGAACCACATCCGGCATAATTCTCCATCACCGATCCATTGCCTACGAGCTTTCCATATATTGTTCTTCGCTTATTTACTTTCCCGTTGCTATTGCTATCATCACTACAAAATACCAAAAACATTGCTTTTACTACCATTACCTTTTGTTACCATTACCACCACTATCATATTATTTTGCTACTACCCCCTGCTACCTCTTGAGCACTGCGTTGGTTTTCCCTTGAAGAGGAAAGGGTGATGCAGCAAAGCAGCGTAAGTATTTCCCTCAGTTTTTGAGAACCAAGGTATAAATCTAGTAGGAGGCCACACACGAGTCCCTCGCACCTACACAAACAAATAAACTCCTCGCAACCAACGCGATAAAGGGGTTGTAAATCCCTTCACGGTCACCTACGAGAGTGAGATCTGATAGATATGATAAGATAATATTTTTGGTATTTTTATGATAAAGAGAAATAAAGATGCAAGTAAAATAAATGGCAAAGGAAATAACTAAGTATTGGAAGATTAATATGATAGAAAATAGACCCGGGGGCCATAGGTTTCACTAGAGGCTTCTCTCGAGAGCATAAGTATTACGGTGGGTGAACAAATTAATGTTGAGCAATTGACAGAATTGAGTATAGTTATGAGAATATCTAGGTATGATCATGTATATAGGCATCACGTCCGAGATAAGTAGACCGACTCCTGCCTGCATCTACTACTATTACTCCACACATCGACCGCTATCCAGCATGCATCTAGAGTATTAAGTTCAAGAGAACAGAGTAACGCTTTAAGCAAGATAACATGATGTAGAGGGATAAACTCATGCAATATGATATAAACCCCATCTTGTTATCCTCGATGGCAACAATATAATACGTGCCTTGCTGCCCCTACTGTCACTGGGAAAGGACACCGCAAGATTGAACCCAAAGCTAAGCACTTCTCGCATTGCAAGAAAGATCAATCTAGTAGGCCAAACCAAACTGATAATTCGAAGAGACTTGCAAAAGATAACCAATCATACATAAAAGAACTCAGAGAAGATTCAAATATTGTTCACAGATAAACTTGATCATAAACCCGCAATTCATCGGTCTCAACAAACACACCGCAAAAGAAGATTACATCGAATAGATCACCATGAGAGAAGGGAGGAACTTTGTATTGAGATCCAAAAAGAGAGAAGAAGCCATCTAGCTAATAACTATGGACCCGTAGGTCTGAAGTAAACTACTCAGACTTCATCGGAGAGGCTATGGTGTTGATGTACAAGCCCTCCATGATCAATACCCCCTCCGGCAGAGCTCCGGAAAAGGCCCCAAGATGGGATCTCGTGGATACAGAAAGTTACGGCGGTGTAATTAGAGTTTTGGCTCCGTATCTGGTAGTTTGGGGGTACGTAGGTATATATAGGAGGAAGGAGTACGTCGGTGGAGCAACATGGGCCCCACAAGGGTGGAAGGTGCGCCTGGGGGGTAGGCGCACCCCCTACCTCGTGCCTTCCTGGTTGATTGCTTGATGGAGGGTCCAAGTCCTCTGGATCATGTTCGTTCTGGAAATCACGTTCCCGAAGGTTTCATTCCGTTTGGACTCCGTTTGATATTCTTTTTCTACGAAACTCTGATATAGGCAAAAAACAACAATTCTGGGTTGGGCCTCTGGTTAATAGGTTAGTCCCAAAAATAACATAAAAGTGTATAATAAAGCCCAATAATGTCCAAAACAGGGTATAATATAGCATGGAACAATAAAAAATTATAGATACGTTGGAGACATATCAAGCATCCCCAAGCTTAATTCCTGCTCGTCCACGAGTAGGTAAATGATAAAAACAGAATTTTTGATGTGGAATGCTACTTGGCATAATTTCAATGTAATTCTCTTAATTGTGGTATGTATATTCAGATCCGAAAGTTTCAAGACAAAAGTTCAATATTGACATAGAAATAATAATACTTCGAACATACTAACTAAGCAATTAGGTTTCTTCAAAATAACATGGCCAAAGATAGTTATCCCTACAAAATCATATAGTCTGGCTATGCAACATCTTCACCACACAAAGTATTCAAATCATGCACAACCCCGATGACAAGCCAAGCAATTGTTTCATACTTTTGGTGTTCTCAAACTTTTTCAATCTTCACGCAATACATGAGCGTGAGCCATGGACATAGCACTATGTGGAATAAAATGGTGGTTGTGGAGAAGGCAAAAAGGGAGAAGATAGTCTCACATCAACTAGGCGTATCAATGGGCTATGGAGATGCCCATTAATAGATATCAATGTGAGTGAGTAGGGATTGCCATGCAACGGATGCACTAGAGCTATGAGTATATGAAAGCTCAACAAAAAGAACTAAATGGGTGTGCATCCAACTTGCTTGCTCACGAAGACCTAAGGCATTTTGAGGAAGCCCATCGTTGGAATATACAAGACAAGTTCTATAATGAAAAATTCCCACTAGTATATGAAAGTGATAACATAGGAGACTCTCTATCATGAAGATCATGGTGCTACTTTGAAGCACAAGTGTGGAAAAAAGGATAGTAGTATTGCCCTTTTTATTTATTTACTCTTTTTTGGTTTTTTTATTGGGACAATACTCTATGAATGATGATCATCACACTTCTATTTGTTTACAACTCAATGATTACAACTCGATACTAGAACAAAGTGTGACTCTATATGAATGCCTCCGGTGGTATACCGGGATAGCAATGATGTATGAGTGACTTATATGAAAGAATTATGAACGGTGGCTTTGCCACAACTAAAATGTCAACTACATGACCATGCGAAGCAATATGACAATGATGGAGCATGTCATAGCAAATGGAACGGTGGAAAGTTGCATGGCAATATATCTCGGAATGGCTATGGAAATGCCATGATAGGTAGGTATGGTGGCTGTTTTGAGGAAGGTATATGGTGGGTGTATGATACCGGCGAAAGGTGCGCGGTATTAGAGAGGCTAGCAATGGTGGAAGGGTGAGAGTGTGTATAATCCATGGAGTCAACATTAGTCATAAATAACTCACATACTTATTGCAAAAAACTATTAGTTATCAAAGCAAAGTACTATGTGCATGCTCCTAGGGGGATAGATTGGTAGGAAAAGACCATCGCTCGTCCTCGACCGCCACTCATAAGGAGGATACAACATGCTCCGACTTCTTAACATAACGGTTCACCATACGTGCATGCTACGAGAATCACAAATTTCAACACAAGCATTTCTAAAATTCATAACTACTCAACTAGCACGACTCTAAGATCACCATCTCCATATCTCAAAACAATTATCAAGTTTCAAACTTCTCATAGTATTCAACACACTCATAAGAAAATTTTATTATTAATCTTGAATGCCTAACATAATTAAAGCAAATTACCACGCTGTTTTGTAGGATTTTCAAAATAATCTAAGTGAAGCATGAGAGAACAATGGTTTCTATAGAACAAATCTACCAACGTGCTCTAAAAGATATAAGTGAAGCACTAGAGCAAAAAACTATATAACTCAAAAGATATAAGTAAAGCACATAGAGTATTCTAACAATTTCTGAATCATGAGTTTCTCTCTCAAAAAGGTGTGTGCAGCAATGATTATTGTGGAAAACTAACAAATAAAGACTCAAATAATACAAGACGCTCCAAGCAAAACACATATCATGTGGTAAATAAAAATATAGCTCCAAGTAAAGTTATCGATAGAAGTAGACGAAAGAGGGGATGCCTTCCGGGGCATCCCCAAGCTTTGGCATTTAGGTGTCCTTAGATTATCTTGGGGTGCCATGGGCATCCCCAAGCTTAGGATCTTGCCACTCCTTGTTCCATAATCCATCAAATCTTTTACCCAAAACTTGAAAACTTCACAACACAAAACTCAAAGTAGAAAATCTCGTGAGCTCCATTAGCGAAACAAAACAAAACACCACTTCAAGGTACTGTAATGAACTCATTATTTATTTATATTTGTGTTAAACCTACTGTATTCCAACTTCTCTATGGTTTATAAACTATTTTACTAGCCATAGATTCATCAAAATAAGCAAACAACACACGAAAAACAGAATCTGTCAAAAACAGAACAGTCTGTAGTAATCTGTAGCTGACGCAAGATCTGAAGCCCCAAAAATTCTAAAATAAATTGTTGGAGGTGAGGAATTTATATATTAATCATCTTCAAAAAGAATTAACTAAATATCACTTTTCAAATAAAAATGTCAGAAGTTCTCATGAGCGCTAAACTTTCTGTTTTTTACAGCAAGATTAAAAAGACTTTCCCCAAGTCTTCCCAACGGTTCTACTTGGCACAAACACTAATTAAACACAAAAAACACAACCAAAACAGAGGCTAGATAAATTATTTATCACTAACAGGAGCAAAAAGCAAGGAATAAAAATAAAATTGGGTTGCCTCCCAACAAGCGCTATCGTTTAACGCCCTTAGCTAGGCATAAAAGCAAGGTAGATCTAGGTATTGCCATAATAATAAGATAGATCATTAAAACTCATTTCATATTCCTTACGTTCGGCAGCAAGTTTTCTTTGAGGCAAGCAAAAGTAATCAAAAGGGCTAAATTTAATGGGACAAAAGTCCCCAAGATCAACTTTGGGAGGTATAGGTTCCTCCTTTGGCCCTTCGTATTGCACAACCAATTCATCATTATAAGCATTCTTTTGACAGAACTTTGTGAGCCTATACTCGAGAGAATATCCTAGTTCATTATTTTGAATAGCCAAATCATTATTAAGTTCAGAAATTCTATCAACTAGAACATTGGTAGGAACCCTTTTTCTAAGATTTTCATTGAAAGCAACATAGTCTAGAGATTGAAAACGCATTATTTCTTCTTGATAAAAAAGGATAGCCTATATGGGAGGACGGCAAGTGTCCACCCTATAATGCACAAAGATTTCTTTGGCCTCTTTTATTATGAATCTAAACTCATGAGCCGAAAAGATAGTAGCGGCACGCTTAACAGAAGAATGCTCAATATTAGAAAATTCTAATAAAATCCTTTGTATGCAAGGATGCATGTGCATAAATTGTCTTTCAAGTTCAACTATAAGCATGGCGATAGCATCCGCAAGACTACTAGTTCTATGAAGGATAGAGCTACCCATAGAAGGCAAAGCACCGGCACAGGTAAAGAAATCTTGGATAACTCCTTTTCCAATAATATTACCACTACCAATTCAGAATTTTTTTGTATGTAAGATAGGGGGTTCTTCAGCAGGAACATCAAAATTTTTCATGATATTATTATTGTCCATATCGACAATAATTTCCACGATTTCAGACATAACGGCGAAAGTGCAAGGGGGAAAAAGAGCCAAATAGAGAAAGAGAGGGAGGAGGGAGAGAGAGAGAGAGGGTGAATAAAATAGCAAGGGTGAAGTGGGGGAGAGGAAAACGAGAGGCAAATGGCGAATAATGTAATGCAGGAGATAAGGGTTTGTGATGGGTACTTGGTATGTTGACTTTTGCGTAGACTCCCCGGCAACGGCGCCAGAAGTCCTTCTTGCTACCTCCTGAGCACTGCGTTGGTTTTCCCTTGAAGAGGAAAGGGTGATGCAGGAGAGCAGCGTAAGTATTTCCCTCAGTGTTTGAGAACCAAGGTATCAATACAGTAGGAGGCCACGCACGAGTCCCTCGCACCTACACAAACAAATAAACTCCTCGCAACCAACGCGATAAAGGGGTTGTCAATCCCTTCACGGTCACCTACGAGAGTGAGATCTGATAGATATGATAACATAATATTTTTGGTATTTTTATGATAAAGAGAAATAAAGATGCAAGTAAAATAAATGGCAAAGGAAATAACTAAGTATTGGAAGATTAATATGATAGAAAATAGACCCGGGGGCCATAGGTTTCACTAGAGGCTTCTCTTGAGAGCATAAGTATTACGGTGGGTGAACAAATTACTGTTGAACAATTGACAGAATTGAGCATAGTTATGAGAATATCTAGGTATGATCATGTATATAGGCATCACGTCCAAGACAAGTAGACCGACTCCTGCCTTCATCTACTACTATTACTCCACACATCGATCGCTATCCAGCATGCATCTAGAGTATTAAGTTCAAGAGAACTGAGTAACGCTTTAAGCAAGATGACATGATGTAGAGGAATAAACTCATGCAATATGATATAAACCCCATCTTGTTATCCTCAATGGCAACAATACAATATGTGCCTTGCTGCCCCTACTGTCACTGGGAAAGGACACCGCAAGATTGAACCCAAAGCTAAGCACTTCTCCCATTGCAAGAAAGATCAATCTAGTAGGCCAAACCAAACTGATAATTCGAAGAGACTTGCAAAGATAACCAATCATACATAAAAGAATTTAGAGAAGATTCAAATATTGTTCAAAGATAAACTTGATCGTAAACCAACAATTCATCGGTCACAACAAACACACCGCAAAAGAAGATTACATCGAATAGATCTCCACAAGAGAGGGGGAGAACTTTGTATTGAGATCCAAAAAGAGAGAAGAAGCCATATAGCTAATAACTATGGACCCATAGGTCTGAAGTAAACTACTCACACTTCATCGGAGAGGCTATGGTGTTGATGTAGAAGCCCTCCGTGATTGATACCCCCTCCGGCGGAGCTCCGAAAAAGGCCCCAAGATGGGCTCTCCTGGATACAGAAAGTTACGGCGGTGGAATTAGGGTTTTGGCTCCGTATCTAGTAGTTTGGGGGTACGTAGGTATATATAGGAGGAAGGAGTACATCGGTGGAGCAACATGGGCCCCACGAGGGTGGAGGGCGCGCCTGGGGGGGTAGGCGCGCCCCCTACCTCGTGCCTTCCTGGTTGATTGCTTGACGTAGGGTCCAAGTCCTCTAGATCATGTTCGTTCCGAAAATCACGTTCCCGGAGGTTTCATTCCATTTGGACTCCGTTTGATATTCTTTTTCTGCAAAACTCTGAAATAGGAAAAAAAAACAGCAATTCTGGGCTGGGCCTCCGGTTAATAGGTTAGTCCCAAAAATAATATAAAAGTGTATAATAAAGCCCAATAATGTCCAAAACAGGATATAATATAGCATGGAACAATCAAAAATTATAGATACGTTGGAGACGTATCACCCCCTCCCCCCCCCCACATTGGCTTCACCTGGCCAGCCACCTCTGACCATCCGCATCAGCTTTCCCGATCGTGTCAGCGGTCAGCCTTCACACAAACTCTGCGACGTCGCAGCATCACCAAGGGTCTTTCGGGTGCTCATTGACAACCTCGACGAGCCAGTCGGCATGGTGCGCTATCGGAGATCGAAGAGGAAGAAGACGGGATCTGATTACCTCTACCATATACCAAGGAATGGTTTAAGCTTTTTTAATAATCTGCACTGTTGTCTGACACTTTGTGCGCCACTCTTACTTATTATTAAAGGATTAAAGTAAATTATATTTTCAGATGAGGTTTTCTGGGACGAACAGATTCAATCAGAGTCCATGTAGCAAAGTTCAGCACCAAGTGATTTTGACATTCCTGTACTTTGCAGAGTACTTCCGCACTAGGTTCTTCCTCTTGGAAAACGTAAGGAGCTTTGTTTCATTCAACAAAGGAAAAAACCACACAAGCATCATTCCTGGAGACGGGATAAGGTGCTGCTTGACACACTTGGACTTCTCTATTTTCCCTTAAGTGTGCAATGGCATTATTTTCACTTCAAAATGTTCTAAACCTCTGTTCATGTTCATAGCTTTGACTCGGGATTTTAGTGGCAATGTTCATTTGGGCTCATCCACTTAGGGAGACTCTTCCACTTGACTGCCTGAACTGATGCATTTTTCACTAGCTCCAATCTGAAAATCAATACTACGAGGCAAATGATATGTAGATGCTAGGAGCACGTCTAGAAGGTCTCCTTTTTACTCCATAGCTGTAAGGGATACAATCGGTGATCTACCACCATGGAGAATGGTGTGAGCAAACCAACAATACAGGTGTGTACAAGATGAATGTTCCTGTGTCAACCAATGTTCTTGATATGTACAAGCTGAATTTCGTTTCCCCCCCTGTGTGTTGTAGTATATAGAAGGAAGCTGAATCTCGAATATGCAAACCACATGTCTGCTGGGTGAGCCTCACCAAGAGAATACCGCATATATATGGTGTGTTGGTTGCATGTGGTTGTCGGCTTTAACTACATGGATAATTTGGATTGGTATTTATCTATGTGTAAGTCTCATGCTATTATCTAAAGGACTCTTTTGTTTAGATGATCTTGATTGATTTTATTCTTATTTCTATATTGGAGCTCCATCACTCGCCATCAAGTGTAGCAAGCTACTACAATGGCTATATTCGGTTTTAGTTTTCATCTTTGTTAATGTCATAACAATTATGTAGATATGAAAAATTATTTACTCATACAAAATTATTTATGTCATATCACTACATTTAGTACAAAACTTATTGCATAATTCACATTATGCTATGATCATAATTATAGTAAAAGTATTGTGTTTACTAGAATTTTTCATCTTAAGATCATATCTCTATTGTGCAAATAAAGTTATTTAATTATGTATTGTCATATGTGTAGTACTAAGAGTTGCCGCAACAGCGTGCGGGATGTCATCTAGTTTAGAGGTGAGCTCATTCCTAAGCACTTTTTATATGTTTTTGAGAATATATTGCTACCTAATGATTATGTTATGATTAGGAACCATGGAGAGCACCAAGAGATACTTGGAGAGGATCTTGGAGGTGGAAAGGACCAGCAAGGGCGTCCAAGTCAACCTAGAGGCCCAAACAAAGTCTGACTTTGGTTCAGTTTTAGAGTTCAGGAGCAGTCTGGACTAAAATGGCTGTCCAGATTGCATACGGGCTCGGTTTTGGATGTTCTACATATGCACAGAAAGCCGAGAAGATAACATTTCCAATGGAACCGGTCCCATGGCCAAATTCATCCTGAATCAACAGGGAACATCGAAACAATGGATGTCTGGAATTCTGTTTTGGTGCTACGCCACTGTTTTTGGCCTTTGGGTTGTGTATCTTTTTGAGCCCAATTAGGGGCGCGTCCAGAGGGTCCTTGGCTTACATGATATGATATGGCCATAAAATAAGATGCATAAAGGATAAACATCATATGCAATTATAATATGTGACATGATATGTCTATCATCATCTTGTGCTTTTGATCTACATCTCCAAAGCATCGTCATGATCTCCATCGTCACCGGCTCAACACCATGATCTCCATCATTGCGTCGGGGTCATCTCGCCAACTATTGCTTCTACAACTATCGCTAACGTGTAGTGATAAAGTAAAGCAATTACATGGCGCTTGCACTTCATACAATAAAGAGACAACCCTAAGGCTCCTGCTGGTTGTCGATATTACAAAACATGATCATCTAATACATCAACATATATCACATATATCTTGATCATATTACATCACAACATGCCCTGCAAAAACAAGTTAGACGTCCTCTACTTTGTTGTTGCAAGTTTTATGTGGCTGCTACGGGCTTCTAGCAAGAACCGTTCTTACCTACGCAAAAAACCATAACGGTGTTTCATCAAGTTTGTTGTTTTAACCTTATTCAAGGACCGGCTGTAGTCAAATTTGATTCAACTATAGTAGGAGAAACAGACACTCGCCAGCGACCTTTATGCAAAACTGATTGCATGTCTATCGGTGGAACACGTCTCATGTGCGTGGACATGTAAGGTTGGCCCGGTCCGCTTCATCCCAAAATACCGCCGAATCAAAATAAGACGTTGGTGGTAATCAGTATTACTATCACTGCCCATAACTCTTTGTGTTCTACTCATGCATATCATCTATGCATAGACCAGACTCATGATGCCACTGTTGGGAAACGTTGCATGGAAAACAAAAAAAATTCTACGCACACGCAAAATCTATCCATGTAGATGCATAGCAATGAGAGGGGAGAGTGTGTCTACATACCCTCTTAGATTGTAAGCGGAAGCGTTTAGTAAAGCGGTTTATGTAGTCGAACTTCTTCGCGCTCCAATCGATCAAGTATCGAACGTACGACACCTCCGTGTTCAACACATGTTCATATCAGTGACGTCCTCCACCTTCTTGATCCAGCAAGACGGCAAGGTAGTGGATGAGTTCTGGTAGCACGACGGCGTGGTGACAGTGATGGTGAAGCTATCTTCGCAGGGCTTTGCCTAAGCATTATGAAAATATGACCAGGGGTGTAAACGGTGGAGGGGGGCGCCACACATGGCTAAGCAATTGTTCTGGGTGTGCTAGGCGCCCCCTCTCACATATATATAGGTGGGGGAGTAGGGAGTAGCCAGGAGGGCGTCTCAAGTATGCCGAATCCTACTTGGGGTCCCTTCCCAAGTGGCGCCCCCTTACCATATTTATTGGAGGGGGAAAGGAAAGGGGGAAGAGGGAAGGAAGGGGGAGGCCGAATCCCCCCTTTCCTTTCCCCACTTGGGCGACTGCCATGGGGGTGCGCCAACCCCTTATGGGCTAGTGTGCTCCCCTCTTGTGGCCCAATAGGCCCACTATCCTCCCGGGGGTGTCCGGTACCCCCTCCGGTACTCCGATGACTATTTAGTACACTCTGAAACACTTTCGGTGTTCGAATACCATTGTCCTATATATCAATCTTTACCTCTCGACCATTTCGAGACTCCTCATCATGTTTGTGATCTCATCAGGGAATCCTAACAACATTCGGTCACCAAATCATATAACTCATATAGCACTATATAGTCAACGAACGTTAAGCATGCGGACCCTACGGGTTTGAGAACTATGTAGACATGACCGAGACACCTATCCGGTCAATAACTAATAGCGGAACCTAGATGCTCATATTGGCTCCTACATATTTGTCGGATTTCAGGTTCCGGCGGACCCTTAAGGTTCGAACACTGGGGTGCGCGTGGAGATTTCGCCTCCTACCTACCTGCACCCCTCCGCCTTGCTAGGATCTAAACTATGGCAAGAACAACACAAGAGACGTAGGGTTTATACTGGTTCGGGCCACCGTTGTGGTGTAATACCCTACTCCTGTGTGTGGTGTGGTGGATTGCCTCTTGGGCTGATGATGATGAACAATACAAGGAAGAATAGCCTCGCGAGGGTCTGTTCTTGGCTGGGACGATGAACTGCTGGGAGGAGCTCAGTCACCTTTCTCTCTCTCTCTCTCTCCGTCTGTCCTCTCTCTTTGTGTTTGTCCGTGGTCGTCGTCGTCCCTCCGTCGTCCGTGTATATCCTTGTGTCTTGTGGGTGGCTGATCCTATTTATAGAGGCCCTGGTCCTCTTCCCAAATATCGAGCGGGAAGGGAGCCAACAATAGCGGGCTAATTTGAAGGGGGACAGCTAGTACAAGCTACCCTGACAAAAGTAGTCTTCGCCTGCGCAAAGCTCTGGTGATGACGCCGTCTTGGGCTCCACGGTGACCTCAGTCTCGTAGTCCTCCTGGTCTTGGTCTCGTTGCACCGAAATGGCAACCTTTGCATGATGCCTCGGTACTCCACGGTTGCGCTTGCCCCCTTGCACCAAAGAGGGAAGGAGGACACTGTGCGAGCTGGCACCCGCCTGGCACCCTCGGTCGTCATGGCTTGTGTCACGGGCACCTCGTGAGGTACCCCGCCTTGATCTCTCCGCCTCCTCGTGAGCCAGCCTGACGAGGCCGTGCCTGAGGAAGCTCCGCGTCGTCCGCCCCGCAAGGCTTGGCCCCTCGCGAGGGTCTTGGGTTTGTGTTGGTGAAGATGTACCGCGCTGGGCCTCCCTTTGAGCCATGCCGCAGGCCGCAGGCCACAGGCAGGCAAGTCTGAGGACCCCCGTTCCCAGAACGCCGACAGTAGCCCCCGGGCCCAGGGCGCGCCCGGACTTGGCCGTGTAGGGAGGTGGAAGGGCAAGAGTGAAGCGCCGCGGGCCCTAACAGTCTGCGGCCTTGGGCGCCGCGTGGTGGTTGATTGGACGTGGGCGCCTTAGCAACCGCGCGAGTTGATTAAGGAGCGGCTCCCACCTAGGCTTTGCTCCTTGCTTTCCCCGATTGCTGCTCGGATCCCCTTTCTTGCGCCTCTCCTTCCCTCCTCCAAAATTTCTAGATCCGCTCCGACCGTGTGACCTAGGAAGCCATGGCACCTCGCCAGCCCCCGGCCGTAGCTTGGTACTCGTCCGCCCTGGACCCGCTGAACGTGTCGGAGGCGAGCCTTGCCCGGTTGCGCCGGATGGCGACGGCGTGGGGCATCAACAGGGCGAAGGTGTTTAAAGTTGGCTCCGCCACCCCTGAGGGTCAAGGGAGCACCTTCTATCCGCTCTTCGTAAGTGCCATTGCTGCTGGCCTGGTGCCTCCCTTCTCCGAGTTCTTCTTCTCTGTCCTCTGCCACTATAAGCTGCAAGCCCTGCATCTCCACCCCAACTCAGTCCTTCTCCTGGCAATCTTCGCCTATTACTGCGAGGCTCACGTAGGGGTGCAGCCCTCAGTGGCCTTGTTGCGCCACTACTTCTACCTCCGGACCTCTTGTGGTACTGCTTCCGCGTGCGCGAGCTTCGTCGCGTGCGGTGGCGCCATTGCCATTTCGAACCCCGGGAAAAGGATTGAGGGCTTTAGGAGCAAGTGGGTCTTGGTGGATGCTGGGCGCATCCACCCTCGGCTGATCTTGCCAATGGAGCAGCCCACGAGCTCCAGCAATTGGGGTCGAGCGGAGCTCACGGACCCCCGTGCGAAGCTGATGATGGAGAAGATGGACGCGGATCTGAGGCCGGCCAATATGGCGGCGGCGAAGCTTACCGGCGCGTCGCTGCTGAGGGAATTCCTGGAGCACCAGCTGGCTCCGCTTCGGCAGTACTCGCTTCCGATGTGGAGGCCCCGTCCGAGCCCCGCGGCCTTAGCCGACGGAGATCTAGCTGCTGTCCTCCAATCTCTGGTCGAGGGCAATGTGGTGAGGTCGGCGGGCGCTCCTACGCCCTTGTTCCTCCGCGACGACTGGGAGCAGGTAGTGGAGTCCATGCCCGTCTACAACGGGGATGGGCCGGTGCCCATGGAAACTCCTGAGGAACCGGTGGACGTGCCCTCCGACGACTCCATCGAAGAGGAGGAAGGAGGGAAGCGGGGAAAAGGGCCTGACTCCGAGGCGACTGACGGAGAGTCGAGGGCTCCCCTCCCCCGGCGCAGGTCCCGCGTTCTCCGCCTCTCTCCGAGCGATGACGACGAGGATGACGATGAAGATGATGACGAGCAGGACGGCGGGAGCTCACCCCCGATCCCGAAGAAGGACAGGACCGGGCTAATCTCCCGAGGGTCGGCCCCGGCCCCAGGGCGTACCGCAGATGCACCTTCCGCCTCCAAGCTTCCCGAGGTTGACCCTTCCAGCCGGCTTTCAGGCTTCAAATTTGGCCGGAGGCCGCTTGAGCTCGCTGGCGATAACCCGTAAGCATTCGATTCCTGTCTTCATCTCTTGCTCTGCTTCTGAGGCTTGACATCCGCATCTCTTGGATAGGCTGGAGCCCGCAGCAAAGAAGCCGAAGGGGGCTCCCGAGGTTCCATCCGTGGTAGCGCCTCTGCCTGCAAAGGAGGGTGACCGCGACGCACAGGCTTCTCCTGCCCGGTCGTCCTCGCGAGGCCTGGCTGAGCCGGCTGGGGCGAGCTCAGCCCCCATGGCCCAGGTGGCTCTTGAGGTTCTCTCACCTGCCGCCGCCACCACAGCTGTCGGGGTGCGGCAGACTCCGCCTCAGGATGTTGCGGCCGCGCTGTCGCCTTCTCCTCCTACTCCACCGGCTGCTGTCTCTCCGACTCCTTCTGTCGTTCTGGATCGTGCTGTTGCAGAGCTGGACCGACTGTGGCAGGATCTTCTTGGCGCCGACCCACGCTTGGTGGCCGGGCGCTTGGAGCTGGCTTCAGGATGGGTTCGCTCCGACGCTTCGATTTGGGCGGCGCTGGTCCAGGCCTCAACAGCATGCGACGAGGAGAAGCAGGCCGTCCTTGAGGCGAAGGCTGCCCGTGACGCAGCCCTGGGGGAGGTGGTCGACATTCGTGGGCGTTGCAAGGCGCTGGAGGGCAAGCTGCAAGATTTGTGGGACCAGCTCGCGAACGAGGTCCGCCTTCGCCAAGAGCAGGAAGAAGGCGTGAAGGCTCGCGAGGCGGCTCTCAAGGAGAGGGAGGTCAAGCTCAAGAAATGCCGCGACCGCCTAGGCGCGCTGGAGCAGGAGTTGGGGGCGAGGAAGGCCAAGCTGGACGACGAGGCCCTGGTTCTTGCCAAGGACCGCGTGGCCTTCACGGAGATGGAGGCGAAGGCTCGCTCCTCACTGAGAACGCTTTACGACAGCGGCCTGGAGAGCCCACTGGCTGGCGCCGAGGACGGCCCCGCCAAGCTGCTTCCCTTCCTGGTTCACGCTCTTGAAGATGTCGCCCTTGGCCTTGGCCCCACGGCCGAGGCTGAGGCGCGTGTCCTATCTTCTGCAGCACTGACGCGGGTCCTCACCCACATCTACCTTCACGATCCCGGTGTCGACCTCGACAGCCTGCTGGAGCCAGTGAGCGGCGAGCGTGCCGCTGCTGCTGCCGAGGCCGTGAAGGGTCGCGCAGAGGCCCTGCTGGGGAAGTTACAGGCCTTCAGCACCAAGCTGAAGCAAGGCGCTACTGACTCCACCGCCCCGTGAGGCGTGCCCGATCCGTGCTGCTCCACCGCCGACAAGTGACTCCGTCGCGGCTCCTGTCCTGCTTTTAATTCCTGCACATCTATCATGCCTCGGGGAGGCGTTTAAACTTGCGTTTGGCATTGAGATAACAGTGTGGACTGTAATATTTGCTTTTGAATTCCTTGAAGTTTGCGCCTTTCCTTCCTACTTGCTTATGTTCTACGCCGGCAGAGCCCGGCCCCGCGCATGCAGGAGGCCATGGCGGCGAAGTGCGGCCAGGCAGGAGGCAACGACCCAAGGGCGCAAGGTGAGGGGTGCGTGTGAGGCGCGGGTCGGGTGCGCTATACATGGGGTGCAGCAGCGGCAATGTGAGGGCGGGCAGATGTGTTGTGTAGCGACATGCACGAGCTCGAGCTCAAGGTCACGGCCATGGCGGCCGAAACCGGGGACGCGTGAAACGATGGCTATGCGGACAACCGAGACCAGAGAGGGAGATGGAGAGGATCGGAGCTTCACCGTGGGGGTGCTGCTGGAGTCATACGAGGTCGATGGAGGTTGGAGGCGGCGGGAGGATGCGCTGATCGATGGAGGCGCTCGTCACCGTGAAGTAGAGGAAGATGACGAAGATGACGTCGAGGAACTTGGTGGCTTCGGCCTTGGATCGCAACAGAATGGGGTCACGGCGGCATCTCGAAGGCCCGAGAGGAAGGAGGGGCACCGGCGGGGTAAGCTACTCCGGAGACGAGCTTCGGCTCGCCTCGGCCATGGCGATGGGCGATGGCGTGCGGGCGCGGAGGAGGGGCCTTACCTGCTGGCGGCGCGGAGGAGGAAAAGGAGGGAGGCGAGGAAACCCTAGGGGACGCGCTGGGGATTTATAGGAGGGGGCACGAGCGCCGTGGTGGCCACGGTGGCCTAGTACGTGTTGCCTCTCCTTTTACTGTGAGGAGGGAAGGAGGCGGGAGGAGGAAGAAAAAGTGAGGGGAGAGAGGTTGACAGGCGGGCCCAGGGTGAAAATGTGCTGCGTGGAGGTGGAATTACCAGAGGGCGAGGTGGTTGGCGGGCTGGGTTGTGGCTCAGCTGGGCCACACTGTTGCTGCGCTGCTGGGCTGCTGCTATTGCTGCTCTCCTTCCTCAAACATAAATAAGGAGCAAAAAGCACAGGGGGATTGGAGAGGGGTGTGAGAGATATGAAAATATCCCCATGCCCCTAGATCAAATCACATAATTTTAAAAATGGTTTGGACATTTTTAGAGGAAGAAAAATATTCCAAGTTTGAATTAGATTCAAACTTGAGGCATTTTTGACCCCAACCAAACCAAGTCCAAATAAGATGAAATTTGACAGGGAGGTTGCAGGAATGGCCTAATATTTGTAGGGAAAAGATGAACATTAATGGAGAATGGAAAATGCAGCACTTGCAAAAAAAGAAAGGAAGTAGAAGGAAAAAGGAGAAGGTGATGATGCATGGGACAAATGCATAGGCCAGCAAGCATGACAAGACAACAATAGCGAATAACTGGAGGACACCTGGCACATCGGTCTCGGGGCGTTACACAGGATGCCTGCTGGGTATGGGGCACCTACCAGTCTGGCGCACTCGTCAACCAGGACGTCTGCCGGGTATGAGGCCGCCGCAGCCACCTGCCACCAATCCATCTTCAGAGATGTACTGTTGCATGTACCGTGCCAGGTCTCTCTGCCATCAACGCCACCACGACGCCCGACAGCGTCGTCCTCCTGCGCGAGTCCATCCTCCCACAGCGAACTCCGAATCTGTACTGTGCCACGCCGTCAAGATCCGTCGCCATCAGTGTGTAGGGTGAATCACCGCTCCACCAAAGAATTCGTTCGCTGGTCCCTCGATCACGTGTGTACCTCCAAGAATGATGCCCCCAAGGGAGGAACGACACCAGAACGCCGTCGTCATTCGATCATCCGATCTATGGTTTCCCCGGAGGTAGCAGAGAGTGGCCTTGAACTTCTCCGTGGCGATGCCTTCAAGAAGGGAGCAACGCAGATAGCGCCGCCACCGCCGGCCTTAGCAGACGCCGAAGGCAAGTTTTCACCCAGATCAGTTCGAAGGGATCTAACTCTTGTGCATGGGCCGCCGTCACCACCAGTACCACCAGGCAGAACCCTAGAGCACCGGCAGATCAGCGAGCCGCCGACACCACCGCATCCAGATCGCCGGCCACGCCAGGCCGCCGCCATCCCCCGCGCCGTCCGGGTCAGAGACGGAGCCACCGACCGCGCACAGGGACCACCGCCGCCTGCACACGCCGGAGTGCCGCCGAGAGCCCAGCGCTCGCCACCGCTTGCCGAGGGCCGCCGCCAAGCGCCCCGAGCGAAATCCCACGCACACCAGGGGAAACCGCGAGCGTGAGCCCTGCCGTCGGCCCCAAGCCCATGCCGGCACGCCCCGCCTCCAGCGCGCCGCCAAAAACCGCCGCGATCCGCCCGCGCCAGATCCAACGAGTCGTGGGAGAAGAGATCTCACCGCCGCCGATGCCGACAAGGCTTTGCCCGGTGGCGTGCCCTGGCGGCGGCGAGGAGGAGAGGTTGGGGGAGGGACAAGGACGCGGCGGCGCTAGGGTTCCCCCCGGTCGCCGCGCAGGGGCGACACGGGAGGAGTCGGGAGGAGTCTAGAGGATGACACTGGAAAGGAAGAAGACGAGGGGAAAAGAGCAACAACAAATAAGTTGATGCGTCTATGAGCATGCAGTAAAAGACTGCACTGTGCAACATTACTGTTATATATGTGACAAAATAGCTCACCCGACATTGTAGTGCCCTGTCTTAAACTCCCCAAGCCCAATGCTTTTGTTTCGGGAGTTGGTGCAGAGGAGACTTACTTTGCACATTTGCCAGATTGTGTGGTGAAAGATCACTTGGTGCCGACACAGACACTGATCGCCCGTGTTCAGGTTAGTGGCCTCATGGTACCGGCTACCGTTGTTGAGAGCCAGATTGCTAGGAGATACCCGGTACATGATCAATGGAAGTGGGAGGCTATTCAGCATGGGTCCAATGCTTACCTTGTTAGCTTCCCGTCTTTTGAGGATTTGGACAGGGTGGATGGAATCCAGATGAACGTGCCATCAGTTAATGCCCAAATGACAGTTATCGCATGGAGATCACAGGAGGTTCCACATAAGATAGAACTTCAGCAGATTTGGCTCCATGTCGATGGTGTTCCCCTACGGTGCACCATTTTGGGGGCTTATGGGCCGTTGGTACTCTTATGGGTAAGACCTTGGATGTCGATCTCATTAGCCTGTGACACCGTGGAGTTGTCCGTGTTCTCGTGGCTATGACCAACACTCAGATTTTGGCAAAGGACAAGGATGATGTTGGGCCTTTTGTCTCGACGGATGTGCTAGTCAAGCTCAAGGGCTACACATTCACGTTCAGGAGGGAGCCAGCAGGATACACTCCAGATCCAGACTTTGTTCCGTTTATTTGGAGACGCAAGGGTGATGATGTTGACGATGGTAGTGGTGCGAAGGAGAAAGACGACGAGATGGACGCCTCAGAACACAACGGGAATCCATCCAACAATTTGTCCTCTAGTTCTGCCCCAGCGACACACATTCAGGTGCCTCAAGTGCAGCGCCGGGAACTCGCGAGTCCTGGCCTTGGTGGTGCACCGGGAGGCGGCCCTATGATTGTTGCAGTCACTCCGTTCAACTCTTCACCACAGACACCGAGAGGCATGGAACTTGCCGCCCATCTTAGAGCCAACTCCACATTAGGTGGTTGTCTTGAACAGTCCACGCCACGGGTCGATTTTGCATCGCAGCCGTCGTGATTGTCTTGATAATCATTGGCCTTTCCTTTTCAACGCTATCATCGACAGTCTCGATCTGCGAGAGGTTTCCATGATTGGAAGACAATTCACTTGGGCGAACAATCTTTCGGAACCGACATACGAGAAACTAGATCGTGTTTTAATGGATACCGACTGGGAATCTAAATTTCCTATGGTGTCTGTTCGTGCTCTACCTCGTATCGAGGCCATATCAGACCACACACCAATTCTCCTAACTACTGGTTTGCCACGACCACAACAAAGACGCAAGTTCAAGTTCGAACTTGGTTGGTTGCTCCGGAATGGCTTCCATGACATGGTCAAGAAGGTATGGGAGAAACCGGTGGCCGGGGATACCCCAATACACAAATGGAATAACAAAATGCGTGCATTACGTAAATTCCTGGGTGGCTGGGCTAGGCATATAGTGGGTATCCTCAAAAAGGAGAAGCTTCGTCTTTCATCTATCATCGATGAATTAGAAGCTTTGGCAGAGGTTAGACCATTATCTGAGCATGAAATCGAGATCAAGAGTCAATCGAATGCACAGATAGCTAGCATGCTGCATGAAGAGGAACTCAAATGGTACCAACACTCTAACTCTCAATTTATCCTGAAAGGTGATTGGAATACTAGATATTTCCATGGCGTCGCCAATGGCAGACACCGGAAGAAACTTATTCATTCACTTCAACCGGATGAGGGCACAATTGAGGGACATGAGCAACTTAAATCTTATATCACTAATTATTATAAAAATTTGTTCGGAGCCCCAGAGGAAGGAAACTTCTCGATGGATGAGTCTCGAACAGATGACATCCCTTAGGTCTCTGATGAGGAAAACAACCTTCTAACAGCACCATACTCCGAGGAGGAAGTTAGAAAGGCAGTTTTCCTAATGGAGCACAACAAAGCCCCGGGTCCGGATGGTTTTCCCACATAGTTCTATTAGAACTTCTGGGAAGTCATCAAACTGGATCTCCTCCTCTTGTTTAGCTATCTACATGCTGGCCAACTAGATTTGTTTCGCTTAAACTTCGGTGAGATTATTTTATTACCTAAGGTTAATGAGGCTGAAAGGATACAACAATATAGACTTATTTGCCTCCTTAATGTTAGTTTAAAATATTCATGAAGGTTGCAACTATTAGGCTGAATTCGGTTGCTGAACATGTGGTTCGTCCTTCACAGACAACTTTTATGAAAGGTAGACACATCCTAGACGGAGTTGTTATCCTTCATGAAACTGTCCATGAATTACATAGAAAAAATTTGAATGGTGTCGTACTTAAAATAGACTTTGGAAAAGCTTATGACAAAGTCAAATGGCCCTTTCTTCAACAGACTCTCGAAATGAAAGGATTTTCTGCAGAGTGGCGCGCAATGATCCATAGCTTTGTTTCAGGAGGCAGTGTTGCCATTAAGGTCAATGATGACCTTGGCCAATATTTTCAAACGAAGAAGGGATTGTGACAAGGTGACTCGATATCGCCCATGCTATTCAATATAGTGGCGGATATGCTAGCAGTCATGATTGAGATGAAGGAAATATGCCCTAGAGGCAATAATAAAGTTATTATTTATTTCCTTATATCATGATAAATGTTTATTATTCATGCTAGAATTGTATTAACCGGAAACATAATACATGTGTGAATACATAGACAAACAAAGTGTCACTAGTATGCCTCTACTGGACTAGCTCGTTAATCAAAGATGGTTATGTTTCCTAACCATGAACAAAGAGTTGTTATTTGATTAACGGGATCACATCATTAGGTGAATGATCTGATTGACATGACCCATTCCATTAGCTTAGCACCCGATCGTTTAGTATGTTGCTATTGCTTTCTTCATGACTTATACATGTTCCTATGACTATGAGATTATGCAACTCCCATTTACCGGAGGAACACTTTGTGTGCTACCAAACGTCACAACGTAACTAGGTGATTATAAAGGTGCTCTACAGGTGTCTCCAAAGGTACATGTTGGGTTGGCGTATTTCGAGATTAGGATTTGTCACTCCGATTGTCGGAGAGGTATCTCTAGGCTCTCTTGGTAATGCACATCACATAAGCCTTGCAAGCATCGCAACTAATGAGTTAGTAGTGAGATGATGTATTACGGAACGAGTAAAGAGACTTGCCGGTAACGAGATTGAACTAGGTATTGAGATACCGATGATCGAATCTCGGGCAAGTAACATACCGATGACAAAGGGAACAACGTATGTTGTTATGCGGTCTGACCGATAAAAGATCTTCGTAGAATATGTAGGAGCCAATATGAGCATCCAGGTTCCGCTATTGGTTATTGACCGGAGACGTGTCTCGGTCATGTCTACATTGTTCTCGAACCCGTAGGGTCCGCATGCTTAAGGTTTTGATGACAGTTATATTATGAGTTTATGCATTTTGATGTACCGAAGTTTGTTCGGAGTCCCAGATGTGATCACGGACATGACGAGGAGTCTCGAAATGGTCGAGACATAAAGATTGATATATTGGAAGCCTATATTTGGATATCGGAAGTGTTCCGGGTGAAATCGGGATTTTACCGGAGTACCGGGAGGTTACCGGAACCCCCCGGGAGGTATATGGGCCTTAGTGGGCCTTAGTGGAAGAGAGGAGAGGTGGCCAGGGCTGGGCCGTGCGCCCCTCCCCCCCCTAGTCCGAATAGGACAAGGAGAGGGGGCCGGCGCCCCCCTTCCTTCCCTCTCTCCTCTTTCCCCCCTCCCGAATCCTATTCCAAATAGGAAAGGGGGGAATCCTACTCCCGGAGGGAGTAGGACTCCTCCTGGCGCGCCCTATCCTGGCCGGCCGCACCCCCCCTTTGATCCTTTATATACGGAGGCAGGGAGCGCCCCTAGAGACACAAGTTGATCCACGTGATCATATTCTTAGCCGTGTGCGGTGCCCCCTTCCACCATAGTCCTCGATAATATTGTAGCGGTGCTTAGGCGAAGCCCTGCGACGGTAGTACATCAAGATCGTCACCACGCCGTCATGCTGACGGAACTCTTCCCTGACACTTTGCTGGATCGGAGTTCGGGGATCGTCATCGAGCTGAACGTGTGCTAGAACTCGGAGGTGCCGTAGTTTCGGTGCTTGATCGGTCGGGCCGTGAATACGTACGACTACATCAACCACCTTGTGCTAACGCTTCCATTGTCGATCTACAAGGGTACGTAGATCACACTCTCCCCTCTCGTTGCTATGCATCACCTTGATCTTGCATGTGCGTAGGAATTTTTTTTGAAATTACTACGTTACAAAACAGTGGCATCCGAGCCTAGGTTTTATGTGTTGATGTTATTTGCACGAGTAGAACACAAGTGAGTTGTGGGCGATATAAGTCATACTGCTTACCAGCATGTCATACTTTGGTTCGGCGGTATTGTTGGACGAAGCGGCCCGGGCCGACATTACGTGTACGCTTACGCGAGACCGGTTCTCCCGACGTGCTTTGCACAAAGGTGGCTAGCGGGTGACAGTTTCTCCAACTTTAGTTGAACCAAGTGTGGCTACGCCCGGTTCTTGCAAAGGTTAAAACATCACCAACTTGACAAACTATCGTTGTGGTTTTGATGCGTAGGTAAGATTGGTTCTTGCTTAAGCCCGTAGCAGCCACGTAAAACTTGCAACAACAAAGTAGAGGACGTCTAACTTGTTTTTGCAGGGCATGTTGTGATGTGATATGGTCAAGCATGATGCTAAATTTTATTGTATGAGATGATCATGTTTTGTAACCGAGTTATCGGCAACTGGCAGGAGCCATATGGTTGTCGCTTAATTGTATGCAATGCAATCGCGCTGTAATGCTTTACTTTATCACTAAGCGGTAGCGATAGTCGTGGAAGCATAAGATTGGCGAGACGACAACGATGCTACGATGGAGATCAAGGTGTCGCGTCGGTGATGATGGTGATCATAACGGTGCTTCGAATATGGAGATCACAAGCACAAGATGATGATGGCCATATCATATCACTTATATTGATTGCATGTGATGTTTATCTTTTATGCATCTTATCTTGCTTTGATTGACGGTAGCATTATAAGATGATCTCTCACTAATTATCAAGAAGTGTTCTCCCTGAGTATGCACCGTTGCGAAAGTTCTTCGTGCTGAGACACCATGTGATGATCGGGTGTGATAGGCTCTACGTTCAAATACAACGGGTGCAAAACAGTTGCACACGCGGAATACTCAGGTTATACTTGACGAGCCAAGCATATATAGATATGGCCTCGTAACACGGAGACCGAAAGGTCGAGCGTGAATCATATAGTAGATATGATCAACATAGTGATGTTCACCAATGAAGCTACTCCATCTCACGTGATGATCGGACATGGTTTAGTTGATTTGGATCACGTAATCACTTAGAGGATTGGAGGGATGTCTATCTAAGTGGGAGTTCTTTAAGTAATATGATTAATTGAACCTAAATTTATCATGAACTTAGTACCTAATAGTATCTTGCTTATTCATGTTTGATTGTAGATAGATGGCCCGTGCTGTCGTTCCGTTGAATTTTAATGCGTTCCTTGAGAAAGCAAAGTTGAAAGATGATGGTAGCAATTACACGGACTGGGTCCGTAACTTGAGGATTATCCTCATTGCTGCACAGAAGAATTACGTCCTGGAAGCACCGCTGGGTGCCAGGCCTGCTGCAGGAGCAACACCAGATGTTATGAACCTCTGGCAGAGCAAAGCTGACGACTACTCGATAGTTCAGTGTGCCATGCTTTACGGCTTAGAATCGGGACTTCAACGACGTTTTGAATGTCATGGAGCATATGAGATGTTCCAGGAGTTGAAGTTAATATTTCAAGCAAATGCCCAGATTGAGAGATATGAAGTCTCCAATAAATTCTATAGCTGCAAGATGGAGGAGAACAGTTCTGTCAGTGAGCATATACTCAAAATGTCTGGGTATAATAATCACTTGATTCAATTGGGAGTTAATCTTCCAGATGATTGCGTCATTGACAGAATTCTCCAATCACTCCACCAAGCTACAAGAGCTTTGTGATGAACTATAATATGCAAGGGATGAATAAGACTATTCCCGAGCTCTTCGCAATGCTGAAAGCTGCGGAGGTAGAAATCAAGAAGGAGCATCAAGTGTTGATGGTCAACAAGACCACTAGTTTCAAGAAAAAAGGCAAAGGGAAGAAGAAGGGGAACTTCAAAAAGAACAGCAAGCAAGTTGTTGCTCAAGAGAAGAAACCCAAACCTGGACCTAAGCCTGAAACTGAGTGCTTCTACTACAAGCAGACTGGTCACTGGAAGCGGAACTGCCTCAAGTATTTTGCGGATAAGAAGGATGGCAAGGTGAACAAAGATATATGTGATATACATGTTATTGATGTGTACCTTACTAATGCTCGCAGTAGCACCTGGGTATTTGATACTGGTTCTGTTGCTAATATTTGCAACTCGAAACAGGGACTACGGATTAAGCAAAGATTGGCTAAGGACGAGGTGACGATGCGCGTGGGAAATGGTTCCAAAGTTGATGTGATCGCAGTCGGCACGCTACCTCTACATCTACCTTCAAGATTAATATTAGACCTAAATAACTGTTATTTGGTGCCAGCGTTAAGCATGAACATTATATCTGGATCTTGTTTGATGCGAGATGGTTATTCATTTAAATCGGAGAATAATGGTTGTTCTATTTACATGAGTAATATCTTTTATGGTCATGCACCCTTAAAGAGTGGTCTATTCTTATTAAATCTCGATAGTAGTGACACACATATTCATAGTGTTGAAACCAAAAGATGCAGAGTTGATAATGATAGTCCAACTTATTTGTGGCACTGCCGTTTAGGTCATATCGGTATAAAGCGCATTAAGAAACTCCATACTGATGGGCTTTTGGAACCACTTGATTATGAATCACTTGGTACTTGCGAACCATGCCTTATGGGTAAGATGAAAAAAACACCGTTCTCTGGTACTATGGAGAGAGCAACAGATTTGTTAGAAATCATACATACAGATGTATGTGGTCCGATGAATATTGAGGCTCGTGGCGGATATCGTTATTTTCTCACCTTCACAGATGACTTAAGCAGATATGGGTATATCTACTTAATGAAACACAAGTCTGAAACGTTTGAAAAGTTCAAAGAATTTCAGAGTGAAGTTGAAAATCATCGTAACAAGAAAATAAAATTCCTACGATCTGATCGTGGAGGAGAATATTTAAGTTACGAGTTTGGTGTACATTTGAAACAATGTGGAATAGTTTTGCAACTCACGCCACCCGGAACACCACAGTGTAATGGTGTGTCCGAACGTCGTAATCGTACTTTACTAGATATGGTACGATCTATGATGTCTCTTACTGATTTACCGCTATCGTTTTGGGGATACGCTCTAGAGACGGCCGCATTCACGTTACATAGGGCACCATCAAAATCCGTTGAGACGACGTCTTATGAACTGTGGTTTGGCAAGAAACCAAAGTTGTCGTTTCTGAAAGTTTGGGGCTGCGATGCTTATGTGAAAAAGCTTTAACCTGATAAGCTCGAACCCAAATCGAAAAAATGTGTCTTCATAGGATATCCAAAGGAAACTATTGGATACACCTTCTATCACAGATCCGAAGGCAAGACTTTTGTTGCTAAATTCGGAAACTTTCTAGAGAAGGAGTTTCTCTCGAAAGAAGTGAGTGGGAGGAAAGTAGAACTTGACGAGGTAACTGTACCTACTCCCTTATTGGAAAGTAGTACATCACAGAAACATGTTTCTGTGACACCTACACCAATTAGTGAGGAAGCTAATGATGATGATCATGAAACTTCAGAACAAGATACTACTGAACCTCATAGATCAACCAGAGTAAGATCCGCACCAGAGTGGTACGGTAACCCTGTTCTGGAAGTCATGCTACTAGATCATGATGAACCTACGAACTATGAAGAAGCGATGGTGAGCCCAGATTCCGCAAAATGGCTTGAAGCCATGAAATCTGAGATGGGATCCATGTATGAGAACAAAGTATGGACTTTGGTTGACTTGCCCAATGATCGGCAAGCAATTGAGAATAAATGGATCTTCAAGAAGAAGATGGACACTGACGGTAATATTACTGTCTACAAAGCTCGACTTGTTGCAAAAGGTTTTTCGGCAAGTTCAAAGGATTGACTATGATGAGACTTTCTCACCCGTAGCAATGCTTAAGTCTGTCCGAATCATGTTAGCAATTGCCGCATTTTATGATTATGAAATTTGGCAGATGGATGTCAAAACTGCATTCCTGAATGGATTTCTGGAAGAAGAGTTGTATATGATGCAACCAGAAGGTTTTGTCGATCCAAAGGGAGCTAACAAAGTATGCAAGCTCCAGCGATCCATTTATGGACTGGTGCAAGCCTCTCGGAGTTGGAATAAACGCTTTGATAGTGTGATCAAAGTATTTGGTTTTGTACAGACTTTTGGAGAAGCCTGTATTTACAAGAAAGTGAGTGGGAGCTCTGTAGCATTTCTGATATTATATGTGGATGACATATAACTAATTGGAAATGATATAGAATTTCTGGATAGCATAAAGGGATACTTGAATAAGAGTTTTTCAATGAAAGACCTCGGTGAAGCTGCTTACATATTAGGCATTAAGATCTATAGAGATAGATCAAGACGCTTAATTGGACTTTCACAAAGCACATACCTTGACAAAGTGTTGAAGAAGTTCAAAATGGATCAAGCAAAGAAAGGGTTCTTGCCTGTGTTACAAGGTGTGAAGTTGAGTCAGACTCAATGCCCGACCACTGCAGAAGATAGAGAGAAAATGAAAGATGTTCCCTATGCTTCAGCCATAGGCTCTATCATGTATGCAATGCTGTGTACCAGACCTGACGTGTGCCTTGCTATAAGTCTAGCAGGGAGGTACCAAAGTAATCCAGGAGTGGATCACTGGACAGCGGTCAAGAACATCCTGAAATACCTGAAAAGGACTAAGAATATGTTTCTCGTTTATGGAGGTGACAAAGAGCTAATCGTAAGTGGTTATGTCGATGCGAGCTTTGACACTGATCCGGACGATTCTAAATCGCAAACCGGATATGTATTTACATTAAACGGTGGAGCTGTCAGTTGGTGCAGTTCTAAACAAAGCGTCGTGGCGGGATCTACGTGTGAAGCAGAATACATAGCTGCTTCGGAAGCAGCAAATGAAGGAGTCTGGATGAAGGATTTCATATCCGATCTAGGTGTCATACCTAGTGCATCGGGTCCAATGAAAATCTTTTGTGACAATACTGGTGCAATTGCCTTGGCAAAGGAATCCAGATTTCACAAGAGAACCAAGCACATCAAGAGACACTTCAATTCCATCCGGGATCTAGTCCAGGTGGGAGACATAGAGATTTGCAAGATACATACGGATCTGAATGTAGCAGATCCGTTGACTAAGCCTCTTCCACGAGCAAAACATGATCAGCACCAAGGCTCCATGGGTGTTAGAATCATTACTGTATAATCTAGATTATTGACTCTAGTGCAAGTGGGAGACTGAAGGAAATATGCCCTAGAGGCAATAATAAAGTTATTATTTATTTCCTTATATCATGATAAATGTTTATTATTCATGCTAGAATTGTATTAACCGGAAACATAATACATGTGTGAATACATAGACAAATAGAGTGTCACTAGTATGCCTCTACTGGACTAGCTCGTTAATCAAAGATGGTTATGTTTCCTAACCATGAACAAAGAGTTGTTATTTGATTAACGGGATCACATCATTAGGTGAATGATCTGATTGACATGACTCATTCCGTTAGCTTAGCACCCGATCGTTTAGTATGTTACTATTGCTTTCTTCATGACTTATACATGTTCCTATGACTATGAGATTATGCAACTCCCGTTTGCCGGAGGAACACTTTGTGTGCTACCAAACGTCACAACGTAACTGGGTGATTATAAAGGTGCTCTACAGGTGTCTCCAAAGGTACATGTTGGGTTGGCGTATTTCGAGATTAGGATTTGTCACTCCGATTGTCGGAGAGGTATCTCTGGGCCCTCTCGGTAATGCACATCACATAAGCCTTGCAAGCATTGCAACTAATGAGTTAGTTGTGAGATGATGTATTACGGAACGAGTAAAGAGACTTGCCGGTAACGAGATTGAACTAGGTATTAAGATACCGACGATCGAATCTCGGGCAAGTAACATACCGATGACAAAGGGAACAACGTATGTTGTTATGCGGTCTGACCGATAAAGATCTTCGTAGAATATGTAGGAGCCAATATGAGCATCCAGGTTCCACTATTGGTTATTGACCGGAGATGTGTCTCGATCATGTTTACATTGTTCTCGAACCCGTAGGGTCCGCACGCTTAAGGTTTTGATGACAGTTATATTATGAGTTTATGCATTTTGATGTACCGAAGTTTGTTCGGAGTCCCGTATGTGATCACGAACATGACGAGGAGTCTCGAAATGGTCGAGACATAAAGATTGATATATTGGAAGCCTATATTTGGATATCATAAGTGTTCCGGGTGAAATCGGGATTTTACCGGAGTACCGGGAGGTTACCGGAACCCCTCGGGAGGTATATGGGCCTTAGTGGGCCTTAGTGGAAGAGAGGAGAGGTGGCCAGGGTTGGGCCGTGCGCCCCTCCCGCCCCCCCTAGTCCAAATAGGACAAGGAGAGGGGGCCGGCGCCCCCCTTCCTTCTCTCTCTCCTCTTTCCCCCCTCCCGAATCCTATTCCAAATAGGAAAGGGGGGGAATCCTACTCCCGGAGGGAGTAGGACTCCTCCTGGCACGCCCTATCCTGGCCGGCCGCACCCCCCCCCCCTTGATCCTTTATATACGGAGGCAGGGAGCACCCCTAGAGACACAAGTTGATCCACGTGATCATATTCTTAGCCGTGTGCGGTGCCCCCTTCCACCATAGTCCTCGATAATATTGTAGCGGTGCTTAGGCGAAGCCCTGTGATGGTAGTACATCAAGATCGTCACCACGCCGTCGTGCTGACGGAACTCTTCCCTGACACTTTGCTGGATCGGAGTCCAGGGATCGTCATCGAGCTGAACGTGTGCTAGAACTCAGAGGTGCCGTAGTTTCGGTGCTTGATCGGTCGGGCAGTGAAGACGTACGACTACATCAACCACGTTGTGCTAACGCTTCCGTTGTCGATCTACAAGGGTACGTAGATCACACTCTCCCCTCTCGTTGCTATGCATCACCATGATCTTGCGTGTGCGTAGGAATTTTTTTTGAAATTACTACGTTACCCAACATGAGCGTGCCAAGGCTGATGGACAAAGTGATGGGGTAGTAAATCATCTAGTTGATGGTGGCCTCTCCATACTTCAGTATGCCGACGATACAATTCTCTTCATGGATCATGACCTCGAGAAAGCGAGAAATCTGAAATTAATTTTATCAGCATTCGAGCAACTCTCAGGTCTTAAGATCAATTTTCATAAAAGTGAATTGTTTTGCTTTGGCGAGGCCCAAGACGAGCTCACCTGTACGCCGAAGTGTTCGGATGTGGGTTGGGCCAGTTTCCGATCACATATTTGGGGATACCGATACATTATCGAAGACTCACAAATGCTGAATGGAAACACGTCGAGGAGAGGCTGCAAAAAAGACTTAGCAGTTGGAAAGGTAAGCTGCTGTCTCTAGGAGGAAGATTGGTCCTAATAAATTCAGTACTAAGTAATATGGTACTATATATGATCTCCTTCTTCCAGTTGCCAAAAGGAGTTTTACATAGATTGGATTATTTTCGATCAAGATTCTTTTGGCAAGGAGATAGCGAGAAAAATAAATATCGATTGGCTAAATGGAGTGTGGTTTGCCGTCCCAAAGACCAAGGCGGGTTGGGCATTCATGACCTTGAGGTTAAGAATAGCTCCCTACTCGGTAAATGGTTGTTTAAATTACTAACGGAAGATGGTGTATGGCAAACCCTCCTCAGACGGAAATATGTGGGCTCCAAGGTAGTATCCCAAGTATATTGGAAGCCTGGGGATTCTCACTTTTGGGCGGGTCTAATGGCTATGAAGAAATATTTCTTTTACTATGGATCTTTCTTGATTAAGGATGGCTCGGAAATTAGATTCTGGGAGGATAAGTGGCTAGGAAATGCCACTCTCCGGGAACAATATCCGGCTCTATACAACATTGTACGTCACAAGGGCGATACTATAGCCACGGTAATGGAATCATTTCCGCCAAATGTGACATTCAGAAGGGATTTATTTGGACCCAGACTACAATTGTGGAACATCCTACTCCAGCGGTTGTCCACAGTGCAATTGTCACATGGGTCTGATGTATTCCGATGGAACCTACATGGGAATGGACAGTTCTCAGTAGAGTCTATGTATAGAGCGTTAATCCAGTCTGATGTGCCAGTTGATAATAACAAGAAGATCTGGAAGATGAAGATACCGCTTAAGAATAAAATCTTCGCATGGTATCTTCGTCGTGGAGTCATTCTTACTAAAGATAACCTTATTAAGAGGAATTGGCATGGAAGTCCGCAATTTGTCTTTTGTCACCATGATGAGACAATGAAACATTTATTCTTTCAATGCAAATCGGCTCGTTCTATATGGTCAGTCATCCAAATAGCTTCTGGCATGTATCCTCCTTGTAGTGTTGCTAATGTATTTGGCAACTGGCTACACGGGATTGATCACAGGTTTAGAACCCTTCTCAGAGTGGGAGCGCTTGCCGTTATTTGGTCGTTTTGGCTCTGTAGCAATGATAAGGTTTTTAACGATAAAAGTACTTCTCTTATGCAGGTTTTCTACAGATGTACCGGGACTCTTCGTTTATGGTCCTCTCTACAACGTGTGGAGAATCGAGACATGTTTATGGAGGTGTGTACACGATTGGAGGCTACGGCGAGGGATACTTTTACCCAACATGGGTGGCAGCATGATCTTAGGATTGGCCTCCCTCCGCTTTAGGCGTTATACGGATACTACATGTTTTCCTTATATTTCGCCTTTTTTGAATGAGAGAATATTGTTTGGCTGTGTGCATTTTAGCTATGCAGAGGCTCGATGTAATGCTTAAGGCTTAGTTTGGCAGCAAAGTTTTTAGAAAACTGTTGTAATTGAAAACCACAGTATTCCCATCGGCAGGCAAGTAATACTGCAGTTTTCTAAAACCAACGTTTTTCTCAGTTTTTATATGTGTTTGGCTGGTGCTGTTTTACCTAAGTTTTGACCAAGTATTTAGCATGCATGACTGACTATTTAGCGGCTGCTAACGGCGGCCGGCTGCATGCAGCGGCCATGCACACGTCCATCCGAACTAGATGCTCGGATCTGTAGAATGTGTCTACCCCTGCTGCATCTACATGCATGTCACCTAACCTGCTAGAACATGTCTATCCTAGAATCACGTATGGCCTTTTCTTGGGCCGCTCTCATTGAAGACTTGAACTAATCCACCTATATATACCCCTCTTCAAATGAACACACGATCGCAAGATCTTCTAGCCTTCACACAACAAGTTTCTCCTGGTTTACGGATGTGATCTACAGCAAGTTATCAGGTATGTTCTATTATGAATCATTTTTTTGGGTGGGGGGGATCTAGAAAGTGTATACCTAAGATGTCATATGCATATTTTTGTAGGTGTGTTATATTGTCAATCAGAATGTTGGGTAATTTTTTGATGCGCAAACATAGAGAAGATGATGAATTAGCTATCATCGAAGCTTTGTATGCTAACGATAGAAGCTCGGCCAACCACACACGTATTCATACATCCATCCTTACGGGAGATCGGTACGTGCGAGAAGTTCTAGAAGGTCATGAATTAAGATGCAAACGAGATTTTCGGATGGAGCAGTATATTTTCCGTAACTTGGTCCAGTGTCTTCGAGAGAGATGCCATCTAAGAGATACGAATTATGTCTCAGTGGAAGAACAAGTAGGCATATTTTTATATGTTGTTTCAAAGAATGCAACCAATCATACACTCCAAGGGCAATTTCAGCATAGTGGTGAGACCATAAGTCGCTATTTCAATATTGTGTTGAACGCCCTGATGATATTGTCAGGAAGTGTAATATAGTTGCCTCCAATCAATGTTCCTTTCAAAGTTGCAAGTAATACGAAATTTATGCCATATTTCAAGGTATTATTCACATTTTAACCCTTTAGTGCTATAGCCAAATATAAATACAAAGTTTTCATTGTATCTAATTTTTTTGTAGGATTGTATTGGAGCAATAGATGGAACACATATTTCAATTAGCATATCTCCAAAAGATCAAGATCCATATCGTAATAGAAAGGGAACATTGTCACAAAATGTTATGGTTGCATGTGATTTTGATAATCGTTTCGTCCATGTCAGCAGCGGATGGGAAGGTTCCGCTTCTGACGCTCGTGTTCTACAAGATGCTCTTGAAAATAATTTCTATGTCCCCGAAGGAAAGTTTTATTTGGTGGATGCTGGTTATGCGAATACGCCTAATTTCATTGCACCTTATCGCAATGTAAGGTACCATTTGATGGAGCAGGCTAAATGCAATCAGCGGCCGCAAAATCCTCGAGAGCTATTCAACCTGAGGCATGCACAACTTCGTAATCATGTTGAGCGTATAATTGGAGTTCTGAAGAAGCGTTTCCCTGTACTAAAGTGTGCATCGCAATACCCCATCGACTCGCAAGCAGAAATTGCAATAGCATGTTGTGCTCTTCATAATTTTATTTGTAGTAATGAGGGTGGCGAACAATGGTTGGACCAAGTTGAATCAGACATTGATCCAATAAAAATAATTGATTTTTCAAGTGGAGATATGAAGTATACAAATGATATACATTCTCTCAATGAGCGACGAGCACTAGGTAGTACAAAAAGGGATGAAATAGCCAATGCCATGTGGAATGACTATCAAGACTATCTCAGACGGACTAGAAGAAATACTGCATAACTTTTATTTGTTCTCCTTTCTATATATGTTTTTGTTCAGAAGTGTACTGAATAAAATAAATTCATTTATTTTAGCAATATTTTTTGGGTAGGTTGGATGTCTCATCAGTACAATAAAATAAATAGAATATTAATATTGTATACGAGGAATGAATAAAAAGAATAAATAGAGTTATTGTGCTTCCTTTATTCACAATATGGAAAGAAACATGATACTACTTAATTGGCAACGATTCATGAAACTGAACGAACATATAAATGAAATGGTAACATGCTTAAATAAAATGTCTCCTACTTTGGTAACCTTCAGACATGCGGGGCCATCACTTCTTTGATAATCACAGAAAGAACATCATTGTCTACTTCCATGAATGTTTGACGGTTTAGCATATCTTCTTTCAGATGGTTAATCATCTTGTGCTGGTCACTTGGTGTGAGTCCCAATGTGTTGGGTTTCGTAGTAATTTTAAAAAATTTCCTACGCACACGCAAGATCATGGTGATGCATAGCAACGAGAGGAGAGTGTGATCTACGTACCCTTTGTAGATCGACAACGGAAGCGTTTGGTTGATGTAGTCGTACGTCTCCACGATCCGACCGATCAAGCACCGAAACTACGGCACCTCCGAGTTCTAGCACACGTACAGCTCGATGACGATCCCCGGACTCCGATCCAGCAAAGTGTCGGGGAAGAGTTCCGTCAGCACAACGGCGTGGTGACGATCTTGATGTACTACTGCTGCAGGGCTTCGCCTAAGCACCGCTACAATATTATCGAGGACTATGGTGGCTGGGGGCGCCGCACACGGCTAAGGAATAGATCACGTGGATCAACTTGTGTTCATGGGGTACCCCTTGCCTCAGTATATAAAGGATGGAGGAGGAGGAGGCCGGCCAAGGCTAGGTGCGGCCAGGATGTGGATTCCTACTAGGACTCCAAGTCCTAGTAGGAGTCCACCAAGAGGGGAGGAAGGGAGAAGGAAGTGGAGGAGAAGGAGAGGTGGCCGACCCCCTTTTCCCTAGTCCAATTCGGACTAGAGGGGAGGGGGGCGCAGCAGCCCCTTGGCCCTTTCTCCTCTTCCCACTAAAGCCCATCAAGGCCCATTGCTTCTCCCGTAACTACCCGGTACTCCGAAAAATACCCAATCACTCGGAACCTTTCCGATGTCCGAATATAGTCATCCAATATATCAATCTTTACGTCTCGACCATTTCGAGACTCCTCGTCATGTCCCCGATCTCATCCGGGACTCCGAACTCCTTCGGTACATCAAAACTCATAAACTCATAATATAACTGTCATCGAAACCTTAAGCGTGCGGACCCTACGGATTCGAGAACAATGTAGACATGACCGAGACACGTCTCCGGTCAATAACCAATAGCGGGACCTGGATGCCCATATTGGCTCCTACATATTCTACGAAGATCTTTATCGGTCAGACGGCATAACAACATACGTTGTTCCCTTTGTCATCGGTATGTTACTTGCCCTAGATTCGATCGTCGGTATCTTAATACCTAGTTCAATCTCGTTACCGGCAAGTGTCTTTACTCGTTCCGTAATACATCATCTCACAACTAACTCATTAGTTGCAATGCTTGCAAGGCTTATGTGATGTGCATTACCGAGAGGGCCCAGAGATACCTCTCCGACAATCGGAGTGACAAATCCTAATCTCGAAATACGCCAACCCAACATGTACCTTTGGAGACACCTGTAGAGCTCCTTTATAATCACCTAGTTACGTTGTGACGTTTGGTAGCACACAAAGTGTTCCTCCGGCAAAAGGGAGTTGCATAATCTCATAGTCATAGGAACATGTATAAGTCATGAAGAAAGCAATAGCAACATACTAAACGATCGGGTGCTAAGCTAATGGAATGGGTCATGTCAATCACATCATTCTCCTAATGATGTGATCCCGTTAATCAAATGACAACTCATGTCTACGGTTAGGAAACATAACCATCTTTGATCAACGAGCTAGTCAAGTAGAGGCATACTAGTGACACTCTGTTTGTCTATGTATTCACACATGTATTATGTTTCCGGTTAATACAATTCTAGCATGAATAATAAACATTTATCATGATATAAGGAAATAAATAATAACTTCATTATTGCCTCTAGGGCATATTTCCTTCAGTCTCCCACTTGCACTAGAGTCAATAATCTAGTTCACATCGCCATGTGATTTCACAGCAATAGTTCACATCACCATGTGATTAACACCCATAGTTCACATCGATATGTGATCAACACCCAAAAGTGTTTACTAGAGTCAGTAATCTAGTTCACATCGCTATGTGATTAACACCCAAAGAGTACTAAGGTGTGATCATGTTTTGCTTGTGAGATAATTTTAGTCAACGGGTCTGCCATATTCAGATCCGTAAGTATTTTGCGAATTTCTATGTCAACAATGCTCTGCATGGAGCTACTCTAGCTTATTGCTCCCACTTTCAATATGTATCTAGATCGAGACTTAGAGTCATCTAGATCTGTGTCAAAATTTGCATCGACGTAACTTTTTACGGCGAAACTTTTTTTCACCTCCATAATTGAGAAATATTTCCTTATTCCACTAAGGATAATTTTGGCCGCTGTCCAGTGATCTACTCTTAGATCACTATTGTACTCCCTTGCTTAACACAGTGTAGGGTATACAATAGATCTGGTACACAGCATGGCATACTTTATAGAACCTATGGCTGAGGCATAGGGAATGACTTTCATTCTATTTCTATCTTCTGCCGTGGTCGGGCTTTGAGTCTTACTCAATTTCACACCTTGCAACACAGGCAAGAACTCTTTCTTTGACTGTTCCATTTTGAACTACTTCAAAATCTTATCAAGGTATGTACTCATTGAAAAACTTATCAAGCGTCTTGATCTATCTCTATAGATCTTCATGCTCAATATGTAAGTAGCTTTACCGAGGTCTTTCTTTGAAAAACTCCTTTCAAATATTCCTTTATGCTTTCCAGAAAATTATACATTATTTCTGATCAATAATATGTTGTTCACATATACTTATCAGAAATGTTGTAGTGCTCCCACTCACTTTCTTGTAAATACAGACTTCACCGCAAGTCTGTATAAAACTATATGCTTTGATCAACTTATCAAAGCGTATATTCCAACTCCGAGATTCTTGCACCAGTCCATAGATGGATCGCTGGAGCTTGCATATTTAGTTAACACCTTTAGGATCGACAAAACCTTCTAGTTGCATCATATACAACTCTTCTTTAATAAATCCATTAAGGAATGCAGTTTTGTTTATCCATTTGCCAGATTTCATAAAATGTGGCAATTGCTAACATGATTCGGACAGACTTAAGCATAGATACGAGTGAGAAAATCTCATCATAGTCAACACCTTGAACTTGTCGAAAACCTTTTGCGACAATTCTAGCTTTGTAGATAGTAACACTACTATCAGCGTCCGTCTTCCTCTTGAAGATCCATTTATTTTCTATGGCTTGCCGATCATCGGGCAAATCCATCAAAGTCCATACTTTGTTCTCATACATGGATCATATCTCAAATTTCATGGCCTCAAACCATTTCGCGGAATCTGGGCTCATCATCGCTTCCTCATAGTTCGTAAGTTCGTCATGGTCTAGTAACATGACTTCCAAAACAGGATTACCGTACCACTCTGGTGCGGATCTCACTCTGGTTTACCTGCGAGATTCGGTAGTAACTTGATCTGAAGTTACATGATCATCATCATTAGCTTCCTCACTAATTGGTGTAGTAGTCATAGGAACAGATTTCTGTGATGAACTACTTTCCAATAAGGGAGAAGGTACAATTACCTTATCAAGTTTTTTACTTTCCTCCCACTCACTTCTTTCGAGAGAAACTCCTTCTCTAGAAAGTTTCCGAATTTAGCAACAAAAGTCTTGCCTTCGGATCTATGATAGAAGGTGTATCCGATAGTTTCCTTTGGATATCCTATGAAGATTTACTTCTCCGATTTGGGTTCGAGCTTATCATGTTGAAACTTTTTCACATAAGCATCGCAGTCCCAAACTTTAAGAAATGACAACTTTGGTTTCTTGCCAAACCACAGTTCAGATTGTGTCGTCTCAACAGACTTAGATGGTGCCCTATTTAACGTGAATGCAGCTGTATCTAATGCATAACCCCAAAACGATGGTTGTAGATTGGTAAGAGACATCATAGATCGCACCATATCTAATAAAGTACGGTTATGACGTTCGGACACACCATTACATTGTGGTGTTCCAGGTGGCGTGAGTAGTGAAACTATTTCACATTGTTTTAAACTGAAGGCCAAACTCGTAACTCAAAAACTCTTATCTACGATCAGATCGTAGAAACTTTATTTTCTTGTTACGATGATTTTTCACTTCACTCTGAAATTCTTTGAACTTTTCAAATGTTTCATACTTATGTTTCATCAAGTAGATATACTCATATCTGCTCAAATCATCTGTGAATATCAGAAAATAATGATACTTGTCGCGAGCCTTAACACTCATCAGACCGCATACATCAATATGTATTATTTCCAATAAGTCAGTTGCTCGCTCCGGAGAACGGAGTCTTAGTCATCTTGCCCATGAGGCATGGTTCGCAAGCATCAAGTGATTCATAATCAAGTGATTCCAAAATCCCATCAGCATGGAGTTTCTTCAGGCGCTTTACACCAATATGACCTAAACGGCAGTGCTACAAATAAGTTGCACTATCATTATTAACTTTGCATCTTTTGGTTTCAATATTATGATTATGTGTATCACTATGATCGAGATCCAACGAACTATTTTCATTGGGTGTGTAACCATATAAGGTTTTATTCATGTAAACAGAACAACAATTTATTCTCTTACTTAAATGAATAACTGTATTACAATAAACATGATCAAATCATATTCATGCTTAACGCAAACACCAAATAACACTTATTTAGGTTCAACACTAATTCCGAAAGTATAGGGAGTGTGCGATGATGATCATATCAATCTTGGAACCACTTCCAACACACATCGTCACTTCACCCTTAACTAGTCTCTGTTTATTCTGCAACTCCGGTTTCGAGTTACTAATCTTAGCAACTGAACTAGTATCAAATACTGAGGGGTTGCTATAAACACTAGTAAAGTACACATCAATAACATGTATATCAAATATACTTATGTTCACTTTGCCATCCTTCTTTTCTGCCAATCACTTGGGGTAATTCCGCTTCCAGTGACCAGTCCCTTTGCAGTAGAAACACTTAGTCTCAGGCTTAGGACCAGACTTGGGCTTATTCACTTGAGCAGCAACTTGCTTGTTGTTCTTCTTGAAGTTCCCCTTCTTCCCTCTGCCCTTTTCTTGAAACTAGTGGTCTTGTCTACCATCAACACTTGATGTTTTTCTCGATTTCTACCTTCGTCAATTTCCGCATTACGAAGAGCTTGGGAATCGTTTCCGTTATCCCTTGCATATCATAGTTCATCACGAAGTTCTACTAACTTGGTGATGGTGACTAGAGAATTCTGTCAATCACTATCTTATCTGGAAGATTAACTCCCACTTGATTCAAGCGATTGTTGTACTCAGACAATCTGGGCACATGCTCACTAGTTGAGCGATTCTCCTCCATCTTTTAGCTATAGAACTTGTTGGAGACTTTCATATCTCTCAACTCGGGTATTTGCTTGAAATATTAACTTCAACTCCTGGAACATCTCATATGCTCCATGACGTTCAAAACGTCTTTGAAGTCCCGATTCTAAGCCGTTAAGCATGGTGCACTAAACTATCAAGTAGTCATCATATTGAGCTAGCCAAACGTTCATAACGTCTGCATCTGCTCCTACAATAGGTCTGTCACCTAGCGGTGCATCAAGGACATAATTCTTCTGTGCAGCAATGAGGATAAACCTCAGATCACAGATCCAATCCGCATCATTGCTACTAACATCTTTCAACACAATTTTTCTCTAGGAACATATCAAAATAAACATATGAAAGCAACAACGCGAGCTATTGATCTACAACATAGATATGCTAATACTACCAGGACTAAGTTCATGATAAATTAAAGTTCAATTAATCATATTACTTAAGAACTCCCACTTAGATAGACATCCCTCTAATCCTCTAAGTGATCACGTGATCCAAATCAACTAAACCATGTCCGATCATCACGTGAGATGGAGCAGTTTCATTGGTGAACATCACTATGTTGATCATATCTACTATATGATTCACGCTCGACCTTTCGGTCTCCGTGTTCCGAGGCCATATCTGTATATGCTTGGCTCGTCAAGTATAACCTGAGTATTCCGCTAGTGCAACTGTTTTGCACCCGTTGTATTTGAACGTAGAGCCTATCACACCCGATCATCACGTGGTGTCTCAGCACGAAGAACTTTCGCAACGGTGCATACTCAGGGAGAACACTTCTTGATAATTAGTGAGAGATTATCTTAAAATGCTACCGTCAAACTAAGCAAAATAAGATGTAAAACATCATATGCAATCAAAATATGTGACATGATATGGCCATCATCATCTTGCGCCTTTGATCTCCATCTCCAAAGTACTGTCATGATCTCTATCGTCACCGGCATGACACCATGATCTCCATCATCTTGATCTATATCAATGTGTCGTCACACGGTCGTCTCGCCAACTATTGCTCTTGCAACTATTGCTATCGCATAGCGATAAAGTAAAGCAGTTATTGGGCGCTTGCATCTTATGCAATAGAGAGACAACCATAAGGATTTTGCCAGTTGCCGATAACTTCAACAAAACATGATCATCTCATACAACAACTTATATCTCATCACGTCTTGACCATATCACATCACAACATGCCCTGCAAAAACAAGTTAGATGTCCTCTACTTTGTTGTTGCAAGTTTTACGTGGCTGCTACGGGCTTAAGCAAGAACCAATCTTACCTACGCATCAAAACCACAACGATAGTTTGTCAAGTTGGTGCTGTTTTAATCTTCGCAAGGACCGGGCGTAGCCACACTCGGTTCAACTAAAGTTGGACAAACTGTCACCCGCTAGCCACCTTTGTGCAAAGCACGCCGGGAGAACCGGTCCCGCGTAAGCGTACGCGTAATGTCGGTCCGGGCTGCTTCATCCAACAATACCACCGAACCAAAGTATGACATGCTGGTAAGCAGTATGACTTATATCGCCCACAACTCACTTGTGTTCTACTCGTGCATATAACATTAAACCATAAAAACCTAGGCTCGGATGCCACTGTTGGGTTTCGTAGTAATTTCAAAAAATTTCCTACGCACACGCAAGATCATGGTGATGCATAGCAACGAGAGGAGAGTGTGATCTACGTACCCTTTGTAGATCGACAACGGAAGCGTTTGGTTGATGTAGTCGTACGTCTCCACGATCCGACCGATCAAGCACCGAAACTACGGCACCTCCGAGTTCTAGCACACGTACAGCTCGATGACGATCCCCGGACTCCGATCCAGCAAAGTGTCGGGGAAGAGTTCCGTCAGCACGAAGGCGTGGTGACGATCTTGATGTACTACTACTGCAGGGCTTTGCCTAAGCACCGCTACAATATTATCGAGGACTATGGTGGCTGGGGGCGCCGCACACGGCTAAGGAATAGATCACGTGGATCAACTTGTGTTCATGGGGTGCCCCTTGCCTCAGTATATAAAGGATGGAGGAGGAGGAGGCCGGCCAAGGCTAGGTGCGGCCAGGATGTGGAGTCCTACTAGGACTCCAAGTCCTAGTAGGAGTCCACCAAGAGGGGAGGAAGGGAGAAGGAAGTGAAGGAGAAGGAGAGGTGGCCGGCCCCCTTTTCCCTAGTCCAATTCGGACTAGAGGGGAGGGGGGGCGCAGCAGCCCCTTGGCCCTTTCTCCTCTTCCCACTAAAGCCCATCAAGGCCCATTTCTTCTCCCGTAACTACCCGGTACTCCGAAAAATATCCGAATCACTCGGAACCTTTCCGATGTCCGAATATAGTCGTCCAATATATCAATCTTTACGTCTCGATCATTTCGAGACTCCTCGTCATGTCCCCGATCTCATCCGGGACTCCGAACTCCTTCGGTATATCAAAACTCATAAACTCATAATATAACTGTCATCGAAACCTTAAGCGTGCGGACCCTACGGGTTCGAGAACAATGTAGACATGACCAAGACACGTCTCCGGTCAATAACCAATAGCGGGACCTGGATGCCCATATTGACTCCTACATATTCTACGAAGATCTTTATCGGTCAGACCACATAACAACATACGTTGTTCCCTTTGTCATCGGTATGTTACTTCATTCTCCTAATGATGTGATCTCGTTAATCATATAACAACTCTTTTGTTTATGGTTAGGAAACATAACCATCTTCGATTAACGAGCTAGTCAAGTAGAGGCATACTAGTGACACTTTGTTTGTCTATGTATTCACACAAGTATTATGTTTCCGGTTAATACAATTCTAGCATGAATAATAAACATTTATCATGATATAAGGAAATAAATAATAACTTTATTATTGCCTCTAGGGCATATTTCCTTCACAATGTTCTAAGTTTCTGAATACAGTTTGGCATGCCATAAGGATCATTTTTGGGGTCATTCCTTTCCATTTGGGCCATCTTGATTTCCTTGTAGCTGTCAATTTGTTTTGTCTTCATTTCCTTATAAGTCTGCATTTCTTCTTCCCTCACAGAAACCAAGTTGGCCAACACAATGTCCTTGCCTCTTTTACCCTTAGTTTTGTCACTTCCATCATCAGATCCTTTTGAATTCCGAAGCCTCTTCCTTCGAGGTGAACCCACACTTGTTAAATCTTCTACTGCTGAAACATGATTTTCATTACCCCCTAAAGGTTCTAAATATCCACCATATGATAAATCAACATCATCACCATATATATTTCCGCCCCAGTCATATTCTGGGATTGCTGACCCTGGAGCAGATAGTGTTGCCTCAGGAGAATCCATACTAGCAGCCCTCATAACATCATCAGTATAGCTTCCATTTTCAGGAAGATGGGACATATTCTTGTACCTCTCTTCAGTACCATTAGTTGTCCTTTTGCAATGCTTGCCTTTTGCCATTTTACCTGCATACAAATTAGGTGACTAATAAGTGACATGATAGGAGTAACTTCTTAATTTTAATCATTGTCAGAAACAAACCTTCATGAATTTCATATAGAACATCATAGTACGGGAATGGTTTGTGCCTCCACTTGCGTTGTTCACTTGATAGCTCCTCCCATTTTTCATCTAGAGCCGTTGGAACTTTGTTCTTGGGATCCCAACCAAATCCACTCTTGTCTACAATAGACTTGACGACATTCAGTTCCTTCTTCAGCCTTTGCTCCCTATCTTTCAGCTGTTAAACAGTAAAATTAGCTCCAGGAGGTCTCGCATTTAATCGGTCTTTCATAGCCTGCCATCCTTCCTTTGTCCACCCATTTTAGCCACGGTACTTCCCCACATCTGAGTACTCTTTCATCATTGACACTAGAAAACTTAAGCGACCATTAGTCCATGCCGCTCTGTCCTTTTTTGGCTCTGCAATTGTTTTGTAATTATTAGTTGAAGATTGGCCTAAAATTATAGCAAGTAAATACGATGCGTCGCCAAGTAAAAGATGATGTACCTACTCAACAGGACTACAATTAGATGCTGAGCTAACTAGACAAGTGCAAGAAATAGATCGATCAGCCGGCCTTCAATGGCACTATTAATTTAACCAGACGTACATCATTGTTCATTAATCAACTAGATTAAAGCAATACAATCTTGGGAGTGTTGCTATCATATTTTTTTCTATACGTGCATGTACCTCCAGTCCGGCCAAAATTCTATGTGCGTGTAGTGCGTCGTTGCTATTGCATCGGCTATCTAGCATAGCCTTGTGCGTACGAGTGTCTCCAGACAGACAAATCGATCTACTCCATGAACTAATCAAGACGTGCGCTACTAGCTGGAAATTAATCACTGGAAACGACCTAGAAGCTTGGAAGATCACTGAAAACTAAGCACTACCCTAGTCCCATCCAACGTTGACATCCACTGCTTGGAAGATCGGAATGGAGTATATTCAATATGCCGCCCCTTGCGTTGCATTCATCAGACTGGACAAATATCTAAGGATAGGCCATAGACGAGCGCATACCTTTTTTCCCTGGTGGTGAGCTTGATTGACTCATGGCCGAGAGAAGAGATGGGGGACTCGCAGGTGACGTCGGCTGGAAGAAGAAGCACCTAAGAGAACGTACGTGAATCAAATAGAATCGGCTAATAAGCAGGAGATAGAATTGGTTTGCGAGATAATAACAGTCAAAGGAAAAGTAGGAGGCGATCTCATCTGGATATAGACGGCGACGTCAAGGGCGCTCCTTCGGTTTAGAAAAAAGAGCTCGGGACCTCTTTTTCCGATACAGCAAAAATACCGTGGTTTCTGAGATACTGTGGTTTATAGGACTTCAGTTTTTCTGAAGCCAAACACATCAAAGTTTTCAAAACCATGTTTTTTTCCGAAAACCGCAATATTCTCAGAAAACTTTAAAAAAACCTTGCTGCCAAACGCAGCCTAAATCTTTTAAGTAATAAAGCTCCCTTTTTCGAAAAAATGGGCTAGGCACGACAGAAATAAATGTCCTGTAATCGAAGCAACGACGTGTGGGATGGACGCACGAAAAAAAATGGTGTGAAACAACGAAACTCACGGAGAGTTATTCTAGTGGTAGGTTTCACACAACGAAACTTGGTATGTACATATGTGTGTGTAATGCAAGTTTTGACGGACAGAACTTAAACTACGATTGTAAGTTAGAAAAGAAACAGGAAGTAAGTTTCGTAAAATGTAATTTGACAGAACAAGATCTATAAGGTTAGAAGAATGAAATCGTAATGTCATCAGTGTTATCTTTTCAAGGAATTCTACATGAAATTGAGTAGCTCAAAGGACTTCTCGGTGTTCCTTTTGCTCTTGAACTAGTTATCTTAGCTTCTTAGGTAATCTAGAACACCAGAAATGACTTTGTCTTCAAGGATTTGGTCTCCAATATTTGCAGTTGTAGGCGGATATTTAAGGAGGATCTCAAGTGGATTTTGCTACGAGCCCAGAGGCAGTCTTACCTCAACTTTGAATCATGGGTGAACTCCTTTTTTTAGAAAGGAGGTTAACCCCCAGCCTCTGCATCATTCGATGCACACAACCATTTTATTAAGAAAAGAGGTCCAAAAGTCTTCTCAAGTGGTCTTAAAAGATCATGAAGAAACAAATGCCATATGCGGCCAAAAATAAAAAAAGGCACAACCGGCTATAATAGATCAAGATGTTTATACACCTAGCCTATTACTGGACCGCCATCCATATCGGTTGTATGTATCCCGTGCAACCGTTCCCCATCGGTTGCACCCAATAGCCATGTGCGCCCTGTGGTCCGTATGGCTCAGCAAGGACCATGTACGGATCCATGTAGACGCTCTGAAGATGACCTGCAAAAAATTAGTAATGTTTTGTCTGTTAAAGACAACATCATTCCAACAATTCCATGTCGCCCAAAGCAACGCACATGCTCCGACTCTGATTTGTGTAGCTGTCTGAGGTACCACCCCATCCAGCCAGTCATGAAAAAACTGTGATATTGAAGTTGGCGGAGTGATGTTAAAAGCAACATGAATAGTTCTCCAAAGTAATCTATCAATCGGACATTTAATAAGTAGATGTTCAATTGTTTCATTCTGGTCACAAAAGCAACATTGTTGACTCCCTTCCCAATTGCATTTGGTTAGATTATCTTTGGTTAAGATTACACCTTTGTGAACAAACCACATAAACACTTTTATTTTCAATGACACCTTAATTTTCTAGATATGGCCCGACCTTGGGATGTCTCCAGTATTGATTAGATATGTATACATTGATTTAACCATGAAAACACCTGACCTCGTTAACTTCCAACTTATTGTGTCATTGGCATTCAAAAGATTAATCTCCATTAACCTACGCACAAGATGCAACCATGTATCCCAGTGTGGACCCACAAGTTCCCGTCGAAGTTGAATATTACGGGGAATGGACTGCAACACAGACGCAACAGAAACTTCTTTCCATTGTGCAATGTGATATAAAACTGGATACTGTAACACTAATGGAGTGCCCCCTAACCAGGTATCCTCCTAGAATCGAGTTCGTTGCCCATTCCACACTTTAAATGTCACTCTGTTAAAGAAAGCAACCTTCGTCCTCACAAGTCCTTTTCAAAAAGGTGAGTCCGACGACTGTGCCGTTACCTGAGCCAAAGACTTAGCGTATAAGTATTTGTTTCGAAGTAACTGCAACCATACACCCTCAGTCTCCACTGAAAGGTGGTATAACCATTTGCTCAATAAGCACCTATTTTTCACTTCTGAATTCTCAACACCCAATCCGCCCTGGTCCTTTGGTCTACAAATCATCTCCCACCTGGCGAGCCTATACTTGGCCTTATTCTCATCAATTTGCCAAAAGAATCTGGATCGGTAGAAGTCTAATCTTTTCCGTACTCCTACTAGTACTTCAAAGAAAGAGAGGAGGAACATTGGCATGCTCGTTAGCACCGAATTAATAAGAATTAACCTTCCTCCGTACGATAAAAGTTTGCCTTTCTAGCAACTTAATTTCTTCTCAAATCGATCCTCGATGCATTTCCATTCTTTATTAGTAAGTTTGCGATGATGAATTGGTATCCCTAGATATGTAAAGGGAAGCGCACCTAATTCACACCCGAACAACTGTTTATATCTTTCTTGCTCCTCCTTGGCACGTCCAAAGCAGAATAATTTGCTCTTACTAAAATTGATCTTGACTCCGGACAGTTGTTCGAATAAGCAAAGAACTAACTTCATGTTCCTTGCTTTTGCGAGGTCATGCTCCATGAAAATAATTATGTCGTCTGTGTATTGTAGGATAGATACCCCATCATCCACTAGATGTGGGATAAGACCACCTACCTGACCATTTTATTTCGCTCTGTTAACAAGCACAGTCAACATATCAACCACAATATTAAAAAGTATCGGTGACATGGGATCGCCCTGTCTTAATCCTTTAAGCATTTCAAAGTAATGACCAATATCGTCATTAATTTTAATACCAACACTACCTCCCTGCACAAAGGATTCGACCTGTTTTCTCCAGGCTTCGTCAAATCCTTTCGTGCGCAAAGCTTGTTGCAAAAAAGGCCACTTGACTTTATCGTAGGCATTTTCAAAATCCACTTTGAAGATCACTCCATCAAGTTTCTTTGAGTGGATTTCATGAAGGGTCTCATGCAAGACAACCACCCCCTTTAGGATATGTCGTCCTGGCATGAAAGCGGTCTGTGTTGACTGCACCACACTGTGCGCAATCTGTGTGAGACGGTTTGTGCCAACCTTCGTGAAAATTTTAAAGCTCACATTGAGCAAACAGATCGGCCTAAACTACTCAATGCGGACCGTTCCCTCCTTCTTTGGAAGCAAAGTGATATTCCCAAAGTTTAATTTGAAAAGTTGCAGGTGTCTATTAAAGAGATCATTGAACATAGGCATCAAGTCACCTTTAATAATACCCCAACACTTCTTATAAAATTCCGCTGGAAAACCATCCGGAAAAGGAGCTTTGTTGTTTTTCATTTGAGCAATCGCTTCATACACCTCCTTCTCCGAAAAAGGGGCTGTGAGAATCTCATTCTCATCATCTCGAAGTTGAGGTATGTCATCAACTCTGTCCTCATCCAGGTTGACAAAATTCTCAAATGGATCCCCAAATAATTGTTTATAGAAATTAGAGATGTAAAGCTTAAGGTTCTCATGGCCTACAATCGTTTCCTCATCCTGTTCAAGTTGGATGATTTTCTTTTTCCTATGTTTTTTCATTAGCAATCATGTGGAAAAATTGAGTGTTGTTGTCCCCTTGAACCACTTGGCGTACTTTTGCTCTACGCGTCCACTTCATTTCTTCCTCTCTAAGAAGCTTTGCCAGACTGACCTCAGCCTCCCTCTTAGATACCGGTCATCTATGGCTAGAGGCACACTCTCTGCCTTAATGTCTAGATCATCAATCAACTTGAGAAGTCTCGCCTTCTCAAGTCTATAAGCTCCACTATTATTCTTAGCCCAGCCTCTAAGGAACTGTTTAAGATGTCTAATCTTGTATTGCCATCTTTCCTCCGCAGAGGCACCTCTTTGCTCAGCCGCCCACTCCCTTGCTACCAATTCAAGGAAGTCCTCTCTCTCGAACCACTCATTTTCGAAAGAGAAAACACTCTTATTGCCCAAGTGAGTCGCCTCACCTGAATCAACAAGAAGTGGCGTATGATCAGAAACTCCTCTAGGCATTGCCTGCATTGACACTAGAGGAAATTTTTGTTCCCACTCAGCACTCGTGAGAACCCGATCTAGCTTTTCATAAGTCGGGGTAGGAAGATTATTTGCCCAAGTAAATTGCCTACCAGTGAGCGCAATCTCACGTAGGTCCAAACTTTCAATGATCGCGTTAAACATAAAGGACCATCTGGCATCAAAATTATCATTGTTTTTCTCCTCTCTTCTTCTAATGATGTTGAAATCCCCACCTACCAGAATGGGTAGAGTCTCCCCTCCACAAATTCTGGCAAGATCGACAAGAAAGTCCGGTTTGAGTTTGGTCTCCCCTCCGCAATCCAGAATGGGTGAACTCCTTTAGATAGTTCCCCTTTTGATTCTGCTGTTGTGTTTGTTGCATTATTTTCTTTTATTAAGTAGGTTTTGTTTATTTTCTGTCAGTATATATTCATTTTCCTTGTTTGTTTGTTTGTTTGTTTGAGGACCTTCTTTTGTATCCTTTATTCCAAAAATCAATAAAAAATACATAGCAGTCATGTTGTTTTCCTAAAAAAAGACGAGCAAAGAATTGAAAAAAGAACATAGATGAAGAAGGTGAACAGTAACAATGGCTGGCTGGAGCATGATTGAAAAGAACAACCGCTTTAAAAATAAAAGAACGAATTGAACAAAATGGGACGATCCAGCCTACGTACACGAACATAAATGTAGAAAAACAGTCGTGGTCCAAAAACGTACGCGAACAAGTTTCCGGATCACGACGCAAATCAACGGCTCTAGACAGATGTGCCTATGTGAATTTCTGGCTTGTACTTATCATCTCAATTATCTCATCACAATCCAAATTAAGCATACTCCATTGCCCCTCAGTTGGTTAATTAGCAAGGATTAGGCCGTGGACGACTGCATAAGCTTCGGCCATTCATCAGGGCCATAACCTTTGGCCATTCTCCAGACCACGTGCATCCGACACCACAGCGCCAGTTGTGCCGGTTAATGTGTCTACATCAAAGTACTTCCTCCATAAACAAATATAAAAGCATTCAGATCATTAAAGTAGTGACCTAAACACTCTTATATTTTTTTTACAGAGGAAGTAGTCATCAACATTTAACACTTTCACCCAAAAAAAACGTTTAACACTTTGATAACTTCCACCACCCCACTCGGCGGCTTTCCCGACACATGATTTCTAATCTTTGGCTTCGCAGTTGATTGGCTTTTGATTTTACGTCCAAATCAAAAAAGCACACCACAATGATATACCCTCATCCGACGGCATCCGAATCCTTTTTTTTCTTCTTTCAGCATCAAAGCGGTTGTGCATGTCTCGTTGGCCATTAATTCCTCCCTCCCTTTTCCTTTCCACGTTCCTTCTCGCTCATCCTTCTCATCAACACAAACGCATCTTCCACCATCAGCAGCCGAGGCAGCCGGTAAGACACAGTGGCCAGCAGGACTGCACTGCCGCAGCAGGAGTGTACACTGTAGATGATGGACTGGGCCCCTGTGGTGGTAGGGGTGGTGTTGTTCGTGGTGCTCACGCCGGGGCTGCTGTTCGAGCTGCCGGGGACGTATGGGAGGATCGACTTCGGCGGCCTCCGCACCACCGGCAAGTCCATCTTCGTCCACACCCTTGTCTTCTTCACCATCTTCGCCGTCATCATCCTCGGGTTCGAAGTCCACATCTACACCGGCGGGCCTAGCTAGCTGCATATGCATTACATGCCTGTGTGCCTCACCTAATGAAGCACCTCTCGCCAACGTTGCCAAGCCGATCAGCATGCGCCCTGTTTCATATACGTGTGGTTAATTTATTGGTCAAGGTGGCCACATACTCCCTCCGATCCAAAATAGTGGCGCAGTTTTGAATTAAGGTTAATTCAATCTTAATTCAAACATGCGACACTTGTTATGAATCAAAGTGAGTAGTTTATGACTATCTCTGTACCGTCTTATATTAAGTTACACAGAACGTGGACACTAAAGTAGTTCGGTGAACTGCAGCTTATTGTTCAGCCTGTACCAAGCGATCAAAGTCTTAATTAACATGCAGCTTCTCATGACCTTTTGTTGGATTCATCAACATCAGCATAGTTTTGTTTCATTTGGTCTTTTGTCATAGGGTTTGTGGTACATCATGGACGATCCATTTTGATGACATGTAAGTTGTTTCATAGGTGCCAGGCTTTGGTTGGCATCGGTTAATAACCAATACAGTCTTTTTAAATCTCGGTCAACTGAAATTTGATTATATCTCATTCGATGCTATATTCGTAAGATCTTACATTGAGATCCATGCATGTTTTTCTTTCTTCTTTCTTAAATGTTATGTCACTTGACCGAGACCTAGCCACACTCTAACCAGTAATATATGGTTGTGTGCATCACTCGATGCAAAGGCCGAGATTTATTATCTTTTTTCAAGGAAAAATAAATAGAAACATACTGAAATAAGTTTAGGACTATGCATGTAAAGTTTAACCTCAAAATACATGTAATATTTTCTGTTTTCTTTAAGAAAGATCGGACGATCTTGGTAATCAACCTCTATATAATAGTGTGCAAATGATCATTTTTTTCCTACTTTTCTTTGTTACTTTATCTTCTCCCTTATTGACATTCAATAAATAAGGCATAAATAAAATGAGATAAATCAACGCTAGTAGGAGTTATATTTGCTTCAAAAAGGGTATGGTGTACCCGCAAAAAAAAGGGTATGATGGCCCTTTGTTTTCTGACGATAACTAAAATATTCAACATGCATCATCCCACCTGCTATGCAATCGGGCAAACTGGTTGTGGTTGGAGGACCATGTAACGCTGACCATTCAAAATGAAACACATTGGCGTTATTTTTCTAAAACACTCACACAACTCAAATATACAGTCATAGAGATATTACAAACTAAATTATGTCATATATTTAGTTTGTAGATGCAAACTTGGAGAGCAAGTGAAAAGTTCTCCATTAATCTTGATCAATTACGTGTTTTTTTACACAAATATAATAGAGATTACTTCCCCATTCTATTGGCTTTTCTCCTGTATTTATGCTACTAGATGACCTGTTGTGCTCTTGACGCATATACCAACTGCAACCCGGAAAGTAAATGAATTATATGAGGTGTTTTCCTTAAATTGTCTACAACATTGGAATACGCTTGTAATATTGCGTTTATACAGCTCTCTGTCGTGCTCGGCATAAGCGTTAGGTTGGTAAATGATGTGCCAAGCCTCCGGCACGTCCTTGGGTAACTCCTTCCATTAGATGTAGGCCGGGATGGGCCCGATCCATGTTGGCATAACCACGCGGTTTCATAGCCACGTGACTGGTTGTGGCCTCTCAGTCAGAGAGGAGCGATCCACCCGAATTCACCCTGGTTTTGGATGCTGTTGGGCTGCCCGGTTGGTTTGCTTACCTTGGTTCGCGATCCTTCCATGCTTCCTTGGTTCGCGATCCTTCCATGCTGGTTGTTCAGTATAAGGTTGTCATGTGATTCATGGGTCAAATTAGCGTCTAATGGCATGGTGGGCCGGCCATTTCTCTGCTTCTGGTTTACCTCCTTTTGCTCAGCTCTTGCCCGGGTGGAAGCATGGTCGTTCCGTAAGGTTGCCTTTCAGATATCATTTACACGTGCCTAACTCTCTTCCTATGCTTTGGCCCGCTACGTCATCCACAAAGACAAATTGCGGCCACGAAGCAAATCAACTATGAGGCCTGATCTGCTACAACTACATTGCAACGCTATGTAATGGTATGCCAAATTAATATTACACTATGGCATACCATAGGGGGGCGTCTGGTTCCTCACACGCAAGCTGCATTTCATAAAATCTTTCATGAAGTCATCGTTCGTTGGGGCAATTGGTCAAGGAGCGTCACATGACTACATGCCAACCAAGGTAACACCAAACCGAACAAAGCAAGCAACATGGCTTTGACCCGAACCAATTACAACGGAAAATTACGTGAACTATTTTAGCTACCTTTTTACCCCGCATAAATAGGACTATTTGAATATAGTTGTATGGCAAAATGGTAACAAACTTTCTTGGTTTCTGAAGACTGCAAGCCGAACACACCCAAACGACTTTGATAGACACGTCTCGGCTACCTCTTGCCTCTTGTCTCGTATATGGCGACCTGGCATGTGATGAGACTCTTCCGCATGGCTATGTCAGCTTGATACGGTTGCCAGAGGGCTTGTTGGGAAGCCAATCGTCAGCCTGCTCTGAATGGAAAATCCAGAGTTTATCTACATAAAGAACCTCACACAGATGGGTGTCCTAAGGGCGTGCTTTGGGAGGTGAGCCTGACCTTTGAGGCAAATTTGACAAAATTGACCTGTGAACGAAATCAAATCACAGAATGAACTGCTCGTGAAACTATTTCACGCGGCTGACCTTTTTGTGTGACGCCCGACACGAAGGCGTCACACTACATTGTGCAACGCCTCACAGACAGGCGCTACACGCCTGGCCAACGTTGCACCCCAAACTGCCTAAAAATTGCTAAGTCATTGTGCAGAGCCTACGAGCTAGGCGCTGCACTGTATAGTGTGGCGCCTAGCTCTCAGGCGCTGCACTAGTGGTTGCACTACAAAATGAAGCAACCACTAGTGCAACGCCTAGAAGCTAGGCGCTACACTGTATAGTGTGGCGTCTAGCTCTTAGGCGCTGCACACTGACTTAATAATTTTCGGATCACATGGGTGCGACGCTGGCTAGGCGTGTAGCGCCTATCTGCGAGGCGTTGCACAGTGTAGTGTGACGCCTTCGTGTCAGGCGTCACATAAAAAGGTCAGCCGCGTGAAATAGTTTCACGAGCAATTCATTCTGTGATTTGGTTTCGTCCATAGGTCAAATTTGTCAATTTTGCCGACCTTTGAGCGTTGCGGTCTGGATGGGCAGTGTGTTTTAGGACCCCTGACTGGAAAACCTATGAACAACATATCTTATGAACGATCCGGACAGGGGCAAAAAAACAGATGCAACCAGAATTTAGGTGAACTACTTGAAGGACGTTCTTCGTAGATTGTGTGCAATTGATCTTGTTTCTATTGGTTTGTATTTGCCTTGCATTTACTAATGACATACAATGATGATCGATTCACATATCTTTCTTTGGCAATACATAAATTGTTTGCATGAGCGGGTGGATTGAGCCTGAGTTTTTTTTCATATTCTAGCCGGATTAATAGAAAACCGAACTACGCCACCCACGACAAATGACCCAAACCATCATAACTGGACATCCTCACCCGGAACCACATGAGAGGAAGGAAACCAGGCGAACCGACTAGACAATATAAGCGCCAGGAAAGAGCACATGCCAGACGACCAGGCCGGAGGGGTCAATAGCCGAGAGAGATGACAAAGTATGCCATTCGTCAAGCCTTACCAATCAAATTTTAGACATACCTACCAAAACACCCCGTTCGACCAGACCACAGTGCTCAGAGTCAGGACCACATCCCAAACCATGCGCTACGACCAAGGTAGAAGAGGCTGAGCGCGTGGCATATAGCTCGTACGGCCGTGCCATCCATATGTCGCAAATGTGTGCAAGGCACTACATGTGCATGCAATGCAAAAGAACTGATGGCCTCACATACACTGGATATGATATCTTGTGCATGGCCAAATGAGGGAGTCTTGTATTAGGGGGTCCTTGGACAACCGGACTATATATTTTGGCCGGACTGTTGGACTATGAAGATACAAGATTGAAGGCTTCGTCCCGTGTTTGGGTGGGACTCTCCTTTGCGTGGAAGGCAAGCTTGGCGATTTAGATATGTAGATCTCCTTCTCTGTAACCGACTCTGTGTAACCCTAGCCTCCTTCGGTGTCTATATAAACCGGAGGGTTTAGTCCGTAGGAGAAGAACAATCATAATCATAGGCTAGCTTCTAGGGTTTAGCCTCTACGATCTCATGGTAGATCAACTCTTATAATACTCATATCATCAAGATCAATCAAGCAGGAAGTAGGGTATTACCTCCATCGAGAGGGCCCGAACCTGGGTAAACATTGTGTCCCCCGCCTCCTGTTACCATCAGCCTTAGACGCACAGTTCGGGACCCCCTAGCCGAGATCCGCCGGTTTTGACACCGACATTGGTGCTTTCATTGAGTTCCACTGTGCCGTCACGATAAAGGCTTGATGGCTCCTTCGATCATCGGCAACGACGCAATCCAGGGTGAGGTTTTTCTCCCCGAACAGATCTTCGTATTCGGCGGCTTCGTACTGCGGGCCAACTCGCTTGGCCATCTGGAGCAGATCAAGAGCTACGCCCCTGGCCATCAGGTCAGGTTTTGAAGCTTGAACTATACTGCCGACGTCCGCGGAGACTTGATCTTCGATGGATTCGAGCCCATGTCAGGTATGCCGCACAGTCACGACGAGCATGACTTAGCTCTGTCGTCGGACGGTGTTCGGCAGATCACACCTCCGGCTACTCCGGCCCTCAATCTGGAGCAGATCGTGTCGTCCGAGGACGGGTGGATGGACCCCGCCACGGAGGCCGCACACTCAGCGGCGATAGAGCCGAATACTGACTTCACCTCCTATGAGACCTGTGTTATCGGACCCTTAGATTCATCCCCGGCCACAGGCTCCGAACCGCTTGCGTCCGTGCCTATCGAATCTGATTGGGCACCGATCATGGAGTTTACCTCCGCGGATATCTTTCAGCACTCGCCCTTGGGCGACGTGCTAAATTCATTGAGGTCTCTCTCCTTGTTAGGAGACCCTTGGCCGAACTATGTCCGGCTTGAGTGGGAAGCCGACGACGAAGAAATTCCTTCCCCACCCACCACCCACTTAATAGCCACTGTCAACGACTTAGCCGACATGCTTGATTTCAGCTCCGAAGACATCGACGGTATGGACAACGATGCAGGAGAAGAACAAGAACCACCACCCATAGGGCGCTGGACAGTCACCTCATCATATGATATATATATATATATATATATATATATATATATATATATATGGTGGACACCCCCAAAGAAAGCGATGGCAATAAGGCAACGGAGGATGATCCCCTCGAGAAGCAATCTAAGCACCGGGGTCATCGACGCCGCTCTAAGCCCCGCCATAGCAAAAGCAGCAATACCGGCACAAGAGACAATAACACTGCGGATAGTGCCGAAGACGAAGACAATCCCCTCCAGCCAGGCTTCGAGCGGGAGGATGGGCAAGCCAACCCTAAGGAACAGGCGACGGGCGGAGAATCAGAGGATGACAATTACATGCCCCTCACCGAAGACGAGGTGAGCCTTGGCGACGAATAATTCATCGTGCCTGAGGATCCCGTCGAGCAGGAGCGCTTCAAGCGCCGGCTTATAGCCACAGCAAAAAGTTTGAAGAAAAAGCAGCAGCAGCTTCAAGCTGATCAAGATCTGCTAGCGGATAGATGGACCGAGGTCCTCACAGCCAAGGAATACGAACTCGAGCGCCCAACCAAAAGTTACCCAAAGCGCAGGTTGCTACCCCAACTCGAGGAGGAAGCATTAAAGCCTACACTACCAGCGTATGATACGGCTGACCGGCCACCTCGTGGCCGAGACAAAGCGGCGTATCAGCCCGAAGTCCAGCCCGCACCCAGTCGCCAGTCAAACAAAAACACCAAGGCCCAGGGCTACACGCAGGACCTGCGAGACGTATTGGAAAACAAAGCAGGACATACAAGATTGATCTACGGATCACAGGGGCGTGCCCCAACGCGTGACGACGACCGTCACGCCCGATATACTAAAAGCAAATCCGGCCGGGCCGAATACAGCAGACAAAACTCGTATGAACTGCGTCATGATATAGCCCGACACAGAGGTGCCGCACACCCCCTATGCTTCACCGACGAAGTAATGGATCACGAATTCCTAGAAAGGTTTAAACCCGTGAACATTGAATCATATGATGGTACAATAGACCCCGCGGTATGGATTGAAGATTTCCTCCTCCACATCCACATGGCCCACGGTGACAGATTTACATGCCATCAAGTACCTCCCACTAAAACTCAAAGGGCCGGCTCGGCATTGGCTGAATAGCATGCCGGCAAACTCCATCGGCAGTTGGGAGAACTTGGAAGACGCATTCCTTGACAACTTCCAGGGCACTTATGTGCGACCACCGGATGCTGATGACTTGAGTCATATAACCCAACAGCCCGAGGAGTCAGCCAGGAAATTCCGGACTCGGTTCCAAACTAAAAAGAACCAAATTGTCGACTGTCCGGATGCCGAGGCCTTAGCGGCATTTAAGCATAACATCCGCGACGAGTGGCTCGCCCGACACCTCGGCCAAGAGAAGCCGAAGTCCATGGCAGCCCTCACGACACTCATGACCCGCTTTTGTGCGGGCGAGGACAGATGGCTAGCTCACTGATACGTCTCCAACGTATCTATAATTTTTGATTGCTCCATGCTATGTTATCTACTGTTTTGGGCAATTTTGGGCTTTATTATCCACTTTTATATTCTATTTGGGACTAACCTATTAACCAGAGGCCCAGCCCAGAATTGCTGTTTTTTTTCCTATTTCAGTGTTTCGAAGAAAAGGAATATCAAACGGAGTCGAAATGGAACGAAATCAACTGGAGAAGTTATTTTTGGAAGGAAAGCTACCGGATGGACTTGGACCCCACGTCAGGAGCCAAGGAAGGTGCTCACAAGGATGGGCCCCCCCTAGGGCGCGCCCCTGCCTCGTGGGGCCCCCGAAGCTCCACCGACGTACTTCCTGCACCCATATATACTCACATACCCTAGGCACCCTGCCGGAGGGGGAATCCTTCTCCGGTGGCCATCTTCATCATCCCGGCGCTCTCCATGACGAGGAGGGAGTACTTCTCCCTCGGGGCTGAGGGTATGTACCAGTAGCTATGTGTTTTATCTCTCTCTCGTGTTCTTGATTTGGCACGATCTTGATGTATCGCGAGCTTTTCTATTATATTTGGATCCTATGATGTTTCTTCCCCCCTCTACTCTCTTGTAATGGATTGAGTTTCCCCTTTGAAGTTATCTTATCAGATTGAGTCTTTAAAGATTTGAGAACACTTGATGTATGTCTTGCCGTGCGTATCTGTGGTGACAATGGGATACCACGTGATTCACTTAATGTATGTTTTGGTGATCAACTTGCGGTTTTCGCCCATGAACCTATGCATAGGGGTTGGCACACGTTTTCGTCGTGATTCTCCGGTAGAAACTTTGGGGCACTCTTTGAGGTCCTTTGTGTTGGTTGAATAGATGAATCTGAGATTGTGTGATGCATATCATATAATCATACCCACAGATACTTGAGGTGACATTGGAGTATCTAGGTGACATTAGGGTTTTGGTTGATTTGTGTCTTAAGGTGTTATTCTAGTACGAACTCTAGGGCTGTTTGTGACACTTATAGGAATAGCCCAACGGATTGATTGGAAAGAATAACTTTGAGGTGGTTTTGTACCCTACCATAATCTCTTCATTCGTTCTCCGTTATTAGTGACTTTGGAGTGACTCTTTGTTGCATGTTGAGGGATAGTTATGTGATCCAATTATGATATTATTGTTGAGGGAACTTACACTAGCGAAAGTATGAACCCTAGGCCTTATTTCCACACATTGCAATACCGTTTACGCTCACTTTTATCATTAGTTACCTTGTTGTTTTTGTATTTTCAGATTACAAAAACTATTATCTACTATCCATATTGCACGCGTATCACCATCTCTTCGCCGAACTAGTGCACCTATACGGTTTACCATTGTATTGGGTGTGTTGGGGACACAAGAGACTCTTTGTTATTTGGTTGCAGGGTTGCTTGAGAGAGACCATCTTCATCCTACGCCTCCTACGGATTGATAAATATTAGGTCATCTACTTGAGGGAAATTTTCTACTGTCCTACAAACCTCTGCACTTGGAGGCCCAACAACGTCTACAAGAAGAAGGTTGTGTAGTAGACATCAAGCTCTTTTCTGGCGCCGTTGCCGGGGAGGTTAGTGCTTGAAGGTATATCTTTAGATCTTGCAATCGAGTCTTTTAGTTTCTTGTTTTATCACTAGTTTAGTTTATAAAAGAAAACTATAAAAATGTAATTGAGTTTGTCTCATACGCTTCACCTTTTTAATATCTTTCGTGAGTATGATGGAAAGGATAATTGTGCTCAAGTGCTAGAAGAAGAAATCTATAAAATGTTTGGCACTAAATATTTGAATGATGAGCATGATTGCAATGTTGTTAGTATGAATTCCTTGAATATCCATGATGCTAATGATATGCAAAGCCACAAGTTTGGGGAAGCTATGTTTGATGAAGATGATATTTTTTGTCCCCCAAGTTTTGATTAGCAGATTTATTATGATGAAAGCATGTCTCCTATCCATGATGATTATTGTGATGAAACGTATGCTTTAAAGAATAATAATAACAATGAACCTTTTCATCTTGATCTTAATTTTCAATCACATCATAGTTATTTTGTTGAGTTTGCTCCCACTATTATTCATGAGAAGAATTTTGCTTATGTGGAGAGTAATAAAAATTCTATGCTTGTAGATCATGAAAAGAATGCTTTGTGTGATAGTTACATTGTTGAATGCATTCATGATGCTACTGAAAATTATTATGAGGGAGGAATATATGCTTGTAGGAATTGCAATAATATCAAGTTTCCTCTCTATGTGCTTAAAATTTTGAAGTTATGCTTGTTCTATCTTCCTATGCAAGTTGATTCTTGTTCCCATAAGTTGTTTGCTCACAAAGTCCCAATGCATAGGAAGTGGGTTAGACTTAAATGTGCTAGTCATATTCTTCATGATGCTCTCTTTATATTTCAATTCTTATCCTTTATGTGAGCATCATTGAAATTATCATGCCTAGCTAGGGGCGTTAAACGATAGCGCTTGTTGGGAGGCAACCCAATTTTATTCTTGTTACTTGCTTTTTGTTCCTGTTTAGTAATAAATAATTCATCTAGACTCTGTTTAGATGTGGTTTTATGCTTTTAATTAGTGTTTGTGCCAAGTAGAACCTTTGGGCAGACTTGGGGGAAGTCTTTGCGATCATGCTGTAAAAAACAGAAACTTTAGCGCTCACGAGAATTGCTGCCATGTTTTATTGGAGAGTGATATTTAGTTAATTCGTTTTGCAGATGATTAATAGATAAATTCCTCAGGTCCAGAAATTTATTTGAGAATTTTATGAGTTCCAGAAGTATACGTTTGATCCAGATTACTACAGACTGTTCTGTTTTTGACAGATTCTGTTTTTCATGTGTTGTTTACTTATTTTGATGAATCTATGGCTAGTAAAATAATTTATAAACCATAGAGAAGTTGTAATACATTAGTTTTAACACCAATATAAATAAATAATGAGTTAATTACAGTACCTTGAAGTGATGATTTATTTTCTTATACTAACGGAGCTTACGAGTTTTCTGTTAAGTTTTGTGGTGTGAAGTTTTCAAGTTTTGGGTAAGGATTCGATGGACTATGGAATAAGGAGTGGCAAGAGCCTAAGCTTGGGGATGCCCAAGGCACCCCAAGGTAATATTCAAGGATATCCAAGATCCTAAGCTTGGGGATGCCCCGGAAGGCATCCCCTCTTTCGTCTTCGTTCATCGGTAACTTTACTTGGAGCTATATTTTTATTCACCACATGATATGTGTTTTGCTTGGAGCGTCATTTTATTTTATTTAGTTTTGCTTGCTGTTTGAATAAAATACCAAGATCTGAAATTATTAAGTGTTAGAGAATCTTCACATAGATGCATAATTATTCGACTACTCATTGATCTTCACTTATATCTTTCGGAGTAGTTTGTCATTTGCTCTAGTGCTTCACTTATATCCTTTTAGAGCACGGTGGTGGTTTTATTTTGTAGAAATAGATGAACTCTCATGCTTCACTTAGATTATTTTGAGAGTCTTAAATAGCATGGTAATTTGCTTAAAATCCTAATATGCTAGGTATTCCAGAATAGTAAAAACTTTCTTATGAGTGTGTTGAATACTAAGAGAAGTTTGATGCTTGATAATTGTTTTGAGATATGGAGGTAATAATATCAAAGTCGTGCTAGTTGAGTGTCAGGACCCCGACTCAATGCCACATCGATCTAGCATGTAACACCTCATATCACTTTGCGGCCTCACGCACGGTATTCCCACGGGTGTCGCCTTACCTTTACCCGGGACCGTTTGCGCCTTTTGGCACACGTATATGACAGTGTCGCTAGCATCTATATGATAAAGAGCCCGGGCTGACATGGCTAGTTGTAAACCCAAAGTGGCACAAACTTACAGGGACAGGCATCCATGACCCAGCATCGAACGTGTCGGTCATCAGCGAGTGAATCCAGGCTGTAGCACTGGGCTAGCAGGACTCCGGTGAACCGGGCTGTAGCGGGCTAACAGGACTCCGGTATTCATCGCGTGACATTTCCTCGAAGGGACAGACACAGGAACGAAGAAGGACACATGCCGGCCAGCCTAAGTGTTCCGGAGCAGCAGCAAGCTACCATGGCTCAGTGGAAACACTAGGAGACATTTCCCGGTAAGAGAGGCTACTAAGGATAAACAACTAGATAGCCAGATCCCACACATACCAAGCATTTCAATAACATACACACAATATGCTCGATATGTGCAAATACAACATGGCATCACAACATGACTCTACGACTCAAGTAATTATTCAATAGGCTCCGAGGAGCGAGATATTACAAACAGGGGTCTCACGACCCAACATTCAGAGCATACAAATCAAAGCACAAGTGGAAGCTATCATGTCTGAGTACAGACATCTATAAATGAAAAAAGCTGAGAAGCCTGACTATCTACCAGATCCTGCCGAGGCACAAGATCGTAGCTGAGGTAACAAGCTAAACGTCGAAGTCCACGCGAAACTACTAGTGAGACCGAAGTCTCTCTGCAAAAACATAAAATAGGCAAACGTGAGTACAAATGTACCCAGCAAGACTTACATCAGAACTAACTACATATGCATCATTATCAACAAAGGGGATGGTGGGGTTTAACTGCAGCAAGCCAGCTTTGACTCGGTGGCTATCCTGACTACGACTGCCAGTAACTCTTTTGAGGTGGCGCACACGAGTCCACATATTCACCATATCAATACACCACTACGGATCCGCTCCCGTCTCCCTGCGAGAACGCCATCCATAGCACTCACGCTTATCTTGCGTATTTTAGAGTATCCACTTTCACTTGTCTATGAACTGATATAAGCAACCCAGAAGTCCTTTTCCGCGGACACGGCTATTCGAATAGATGATGTTAACCCTGCAGGGGTGTACTTCTTCATACATGTTTCCACCACTTAGCGTCTGCACACGATATGTGCTCGGCAGACTTCAAGCGAAAACCGACGTGGGTGTAGACCACGACCTACCTAAACACTCAAGTCTCTAGTCCAGGTTTATCGCCTATTCGGGTTCCATCCATGAGGAGATCCGGACGGAGTTTCGCTCACAGCCCCAAACGATGTGAACAGGGTTCCGTGACACCAAACGGGCGCCCGGTTTACCCGGCCACGTGCCTACCGCATCACAGCCCACCCCTACGGTCAACGCTGTCCACGGCCTCCAGCATACTACAAACACCAGAAACTACTTGCAACTCCTGGACAGAGGACAAGGGTGAATAAGAAGTCGAGCGGGGTCATATTTCAGGGCCCAATGTATGGTAGTAGCTGAATCATGGATCACAAACACAGAACTCAGTTCCTGAGGACGGCTGCAATGAGACAACCCACCATGTACTCCTACATGGCCTCTCACCGCTACCTTTACCAAATCGTGTTCACACACTTAGCTCACACACAGTAGAACATGTTCACACACCTCTGATTCATCCCTGATGAATCAGACCTGACTCAACTCTAAGCAGTAGCAGGCATGACAAACAAGCAAGAATGAGTAGGCACAACAGGGCTCAAACAACTCCTACTCATGCTAGTGGGTTTCATCTATTTACTGTGGCAATGACAGGTCATGCAAAGGATAAAGGGGTTCAGCTACCGCAGCAAGTAACAGATGAATCGGTGTTGTCCTAATGCAGTAAAAGAGAGCAGGAGCGAGAGAGTAGGATTGTCTCGGAATGAACAAGGGGGTTTTTGCTTGCCTGGCACTTCTGAAGATAACATTGAGTCTTCATCAGTGTCAACGATCACATCATCGGTATCGCGTCTATCGAGAGGGGACAAATACCGGCAACACAGAAAGGAACACAAACAATGTAATGCACAATATGATGCATGCTCATGACATGGCAATATGAATGTGTTTTGAGCTAATGCAACTAGCAACAGATTAAATGAAGTTGGTTTGAATATAATATTCAAATTCAAACTCCATATGTGATTATTCAAATGCCATTTAATTGATTTGTGCTAAACAGCAGCTATAAGTAGTTCTGACATGCATGAAAATGGTACAGATGGATTCCTTGAATTTTTCTGATAATTTTTCATATATAATTTATTTAATTTGGAGTTACGGTTAATTTTCTATGATTTTTAGAAGTTTTAGGCATTTTCTGGAATTTCCTGAATAATATTAAATCCAGAAATGATTATGGCGTCAGCACCACGTCACAGTGACGTCAGCAGGGTCAACTGGGCGCCCCAGGTCAAACCTGACGTGTGGGGGCCACACGTCAATGACACAGGAGCTAATCCCGGTCAAACCCAGCGCTGACTGGGGTTTGACCAGGGGTGGGGCCCACTGTCAGTGGCTGTGGGGGTGTTTAGCGTGGTCATTAGTGCTAACTAAATCAGCGCCACGTCAGCTGCCGGCGTTTAACCGCCGGCAACCTCAGATCGCGGCGGCGTCCGCATCGGGTTTGCGCTACAGGGCACCGTTTTACTCGTGGTTTGCGGCTACGGCTAGCTGGCAAAGCAGCGCATCTAATGGAGCGAACGGGAGGAGCTGGGGTGGCCTGAGTCGACGGCGGCGAGCTCCAAGGCGGCGGCCGGAGTTCGGGCACCTGCGGGTTTGGCGTTGTGGTGCTCGGGAGGGGAAGCTGGTGGGTTCTACGTGCTCCTGGTGAGGTTTGGAGCACGGTGGTGTGCCCGGCTTTGAGCCACGGTGGCTCTGGCCTTGTCCGCGTCATCGCCGGCGGCGAGGAGCTCACGGCCCCGGTGAAAAGGGCGGCTAGCGTGCGGGAACGAGCGCGGGGAGGAGGGGAAATGGAAGAGGAGCTCACAGCGGATCCGGTAGAGGCAACGGCGAGGCCGGGGAGGGGCTGGAGCTCGCGAATCCTCGAAAGTTCGCCGGCGGCCGAAGGTTGGGGACGAGCTCCGGGAAGACGCTACAGGGCTCCCGCGGTCGAATGGGTTGGTGTAGAAGACGCAGAAGGCGATGGCGGTTCCTCTGAACTCATCGGAGAGGCACGGGGTGGACGGTGGCCGCGGTGATGCTCGTCGGCAGCGGCGGGTGTGTTCGGTGGCTGCGCGCGAGAGAGCCAGAGGAGGAGAGGAGCTCGGGGAGAGAGTGAGAGGCCTGGGGGGGCGCGTGGCTGTCTCCGTGGCACTAGAAGGGCCTCGAGGGCGTGAGGCAGGCAGGGAGGAGGCCACGGCGTCGCTAGCGCTCTCGCCACGCACCTGCCTGTCCTCCTGGCAGGAGGAAGAAGACCACACAGCCCCTGGTGGGCTGGGCCTCTTCTGCCAGGTAAAGCCCAAGTGAGGTTTCTGTCTTTCTCTCTTATTTCTGTTTTTTTTTATTGTTTTCTATTTTGTTCTGCTTTGTTTTGGTTTAGTAAAAATACTAAACCATTTTATAAAATCCTGAAAATAATTATGTGGCTAGAACTAAAATATACCAAACCACATAAAATGTTCCAGTAATTATTGGACATTTATTATTTATATATAATATATATATCCAATGCAAATAGCTATTTATTTAATTCAAAGGCCCAAAATAATTAACTCTGAGATACCAAAAATATTGTTTTGAGTTCTACCTCTTTGCAATATTTTCAGAGACTAGGAGGAACATTTTCTTGGACTTCTTTGAGGAGATTTTAATGTTGATCATTTTTAGAAGGTTTCTGAGGCTTTGAAAATTCCTCAATTCAAATTTCATTTGAACTAAAACATGATGCTCACATGAGGTCTAGCCTAGTGCATAACAGGACCAGGGATGTGACAACTCACCCCCACTAAACAAAAATCTCGTCCCGAGATTCAAGCGTAGGGTAAGGTGAAGGGGGAACGCAACTAGTACAATCTTCACGATCCAGGTTGCACTTCATAGGAACGTTGATTCGATCACCATTATTGTCTTGAAGTCTTGCTCTGAGAAATCCTGCCAACATGACCTTGAGAGAAGGAGACTCTAGAAGGGTCGATCTCCTCGAAGATCGAACAACTCAGGATTAACTCACGGAATGAGACATAGAACCATCTCTCGGGTTGAGACACGAGATACACATCAAGAGGGGTGGAAAGAAACGGATGACGAAGGTTCACTAGGTAGACAACAATTGCACACCTAAGAAGGTGGTAAACGATTGTCAACGTAGCGAGGAGTTGAGTTGCCATGATACCACGACGAAACATCCTGGAGTAGGGTGATTCGTAGATTATTACCTTAAGTGGCAAAAAGAATTACTTTTGATTCAGAGATCATTGAAACTCTTCATACCAGCCTAAGGCAATTCACAACGATCGTTTGGAGGGGTTCAGTAGAATGGCATACTCGGACTTGGATGATGTGGATTACCTTGTTGAAGACAACGCAATGGATGAATTTGCTTATCACCGGAAATGGAAGAGACCCATGGTAGAATGGCCCATTGGCGGTGCAAGCTGGGAACAAAATGCAAATGATGGGAATGATTCTGGTAACTGAGGAAGAACCCAACAATAAAGAGTGAATTCACTGGTTGAAAAGGTCATAGCATTGCCGAGGAAACTGAGAGGAATCCCAGTTAGCGTCGATGATAACACCTAGCGCTTGAGCGTGCTCTCAAGAACTTGAGCATTTCCACAATCATCAAAGTTTTACCAATATCCGTGTCAAGGATCCTGTAACACAACTTACTACCATGATGAATGGTGATGGGGGATGCAGATGCAAAGGAAGATAACACCTCTAAGATTTCATCTTAGCGAGGCCAAGGAACAAAATCTGGATGATCGACCGAGAGACATTTAGCACTCCGCTTCTAATGTTCTCCTTGATGTGCTAGCGTAACCCATTCATAGATATGGTTTGATATCTAGAACATCAAGTAAAAAGGTCGGACTTCGGAACACAGAAATCCATAGGGGCAACTAGGGAGTAAATCCTACGAAATCCCTATGGGGGGGTGGCCAACTTCTTCAATCAAGATACTACAATAATAGATCTTCCGGCTGGGTGTGTTGGCCACGACATCCACTTTACCGGTTATAGAGGGACCAATATTATAGTTCTTGGGAAATGCTCCAACCATCATATCTGCCTGAGATTCAGATCTGGTTGGTGTCAGGATATTCTAGACTCATCGAGTCTAGGAAGAAAAACGAAAGTTTGCAACACAAATCGACGAGATGACGTTGCGAGATTCTCGGGGAATGAACTACGATAGTAAGCTCCAAAACATGAGCTAGTTCTGCTACAAACATGTGAACACGTTGTCCCAGACAAGCATGACCACGTGGTAGTCTTATAATAAAACACTACCGAGTTCAGGTGGGGAACCATCAACGAGGATATCAAAATCCTTGCATAAGGCATGCTCTTAAGAAGGAACTTCTTCTCCTTGAACAAATCAATCAGTGGCTTGGTGTGCTCGGAACACATATGGAATGAAGGTTGCAAGTCTCCAGACCACAGAATACTTCGCACGTATGCATGACTGACTTGGGATGATTCCAGAGGAAGCAAAACTAACTTTCTCAAATCCACGGCGGCAACTTTCACCAAATGCACGTGTATAAGGGGAAGTCACTCCTTTCATCAAACAAATACTTCATGAGCTAGCATGAAGATAATGCTTTCAAAAGTTTCCAACACTAGCTTAATGTTCAACAAAATCATGGAGGAGATAAGGATGTTGTCAATGGGCTCAACAACAATTCTTCCGGGTTTCCCTTTAAAAGGAATTCCATAGTTAAGTGAACAAGTGATAGCATTGGTCAGACCCGAAAGATATAATGGTGTATGCTCGAGGGATCAACCACGAGTAAGACAACATTACGAATATCGTTGGTTCTGGTCTGATTGGACGATAGCCCATACTCCAATCAAAGGTTAGATAAAAATGATAGGTCCAGCAACTGATCACAGGGACCAATCGAGGAAGATATCATCTTTCGTCAACACATACTACACAAGAATATCCCTTTGGAACAAACTAAGTTAGGCAAGCTTTTATCTCCCAACTCTCCAAGTTGTTGTCTAGCTTAACCAACTAGCTCAGGGATATCCAACACAGATTCTTGGAGAAAGGGTGGTTCACAAGAAACCAACTTGATCACGAGCTCAACATAACAGTCAGGGGACAACCTGGTAATACTTCCGAGAAGATATTCGGAAAATCACGAACCACCGGTATGTTACTAAGCTTGAGAACAATCTTGCTTTTGAGGGCAAGACGACATGATCAAATGAGTGAGGACTTGAAATAATTCCTAACTCATTGGTCGAGGAGTGCACCAGAAAATAAGGACTAGGTAGCACAATCTATCTTAGAATGGTGATTTAATAACCAACACGCTAAGAATGAAAATTTTTGTCCTTTAACTACCAAGCAATAGCATTGCTAGGAGTATTGATTTCACACATCACGACTCACTTGTCGACATTCCGGTTATAACAACACGGAACCGAGGAATGAGTAATGATGGCGAGAAGTATCACTGCATCAAGAGTTCATAGGATGGTGTGCAATTCCCATGATATTCCAGATATAAAAATGGTAATACTTCAAGGTAAAACAGACCAGAAGCTGGATTGGTATTTTGATCTGCGGAATACAACTGCTTTGACCCAATCCTAGATATGGATGAGGTACTGGAGTTTGTTTCTCCAAGTCATTCCGAATAGAATGGCTTGACGGACCACAAGAGTAATAGGTATCGATGAACGATTGCACGCATACTCTTGACTATCAATTGATAGGCGAGGGTCGGAAACAACTAAGATGGGACAACTCAAAAGAACATATGATTTTCTGAGTTGTGGATGCATGGATTAGCATGTCGAACGAAGTTCAACATATTTCTTCCGGATAACCCATGCAGAAAGGTAGAACTGGCAGAGCCACAATATATAATGAAAAACTCATCAAGAATAATCCTGTTGTGATATTTCAGTTCAACGAGGAACTTCTGCCATAAGTAGTTCATGGTATTTGGAAGAAGAAGATACCACGGACTTCAAGGACTATCGCAAAGGTTACTAATATCCTAAAGGCACTAGCAATTACTATCAACATGAAGTAGGTAGAGTGAATCTCGGGTTCAAGAACCCAGGAACAGAATACCTATTACTAAGTAGCATCACGGGATGCTTTCGAGAATGATGGCCAGAATCATCACACTGGGAACACAAATCATGGCTAAATTACTAGATGATCCCCTAAGACACCTAGGGTCATAATAATATCTCCAACATATATGTCAAGGTAATGGAGTACCTCAACTTACTGATTAGTGTGGTTAATCTGGCCCATGGGAACATTGAAACGGGAAGAAAGGATTTGCAAATGCATCAGACTACTTAGAAACCTGGGATGACTCGGACAGCATAACGGCTGTAAATGCTCAGAAAAGATTTGAGACATTCACAAAATGGTGGCATAACCACTCAGAAGCACAATATCAAGGTTCCGAGATCAACAATTAACATACATAAGTAATAGGAACTGAAACGAGGCTTAAGTCCAACAATTCTATAAGTCTACGGATTAATAACACGTGATCCTGATAGAAAGAAGAGAAAACCTAGTTCTTAATCCCCGTAGAAGAGAAGATGATGACTCAGATCAGAAGGCCATGAGGTATAAGGAGTAAAAAGAGCCTTACGTTCCATCCCACAATCAATTCCCTTATATAACTAAAGAATTTCTAGACTCAACTTCGACCAGTTTGGCTTGGTAATCCTACAGACAGTCAAGCTCTGATACCAACGCTGTCAGGACCCCGACTCAATGCCACATCGATCTAGCATGTAACACCTCATATCACTTTGTGGCCTCACGCACGGTATTCCCACGGGTGTCGCCTTACCTTTACCCGGGACCGTTTGTGCCTTTTGGCACACGTATATGACAGTGTCGCTAGCATCTATATGATAAAGAGCCCAGGCTGACATGGCTAGTTGTAAACCCAAAGTGGCACAAACTTACAGGGACAGGCATCCATGACCCAGCATCGAACATGTCGGTCATCAGCGAGTGAATCCAGGCTGTAGCACTGGGCTAGCAGGACTCCGGTGAACCGGGCTGTAGCGGGCTAACAGGACTCCGGTATTCATCGCGTGACATTTCCCCGAAGGGACAGACACAGGAACGAAGAAGGACACATGCCGGCCAGCCTAAGTGTTCCGGAGCAGCAGCAAGCTACCATGGCTCAGTGGAAACACTAGGAGACATTTCCCGGTAAGAGAGGCTACTAAGGATAAACAACTAGATAGCCAGATCCCACACATACCAAGCATTTCAATAACATACACACAATATGCTCGATATGTGCAAATACAACATGGCATCACAACATGACTCTACGACTCAAGTAATTATTCAATAGGCTCCGAGGAGCGAGATATTACAAACAGGGGTCTCACGACCCAACATTCAGAGCATACAAATCAAAGCACAAGCGGAAGCTATCATGTCTGAGTACAGACATCTATAAATGAAAAAAGCTGAGAAGCCTGACTATCTACCAGATCCTGCCGAGGCACAAGATCGTAGCTGAGGTAACAAGCTAAACGTCGAAGTCCACGCGAAACTACTAGTGAGACCGAAGTCTCTCTGCAAAAACATAAAATAGGCAAACGTGAGTACAAATGTACCCAGCAAGACTTACATCAGAACTAACTACATATGCATCATTATCAACAAAGGGGATGGTGGGGTTTAACTGCAGCAAGCCAGCTTTGACTCGGTGGCTATCCTGACTACGACTGCCAGTAACTCTTTTGAGGTGGCGCACACGAGTCCACATATTCACCATATCAATACACCACTACGGATCCGCTCCCGTCTCCCTGCGAGAACGCCATCCATAGCACTCACGCTTATCTTGCGTATTTTAGAGTATCCACTTTCACTTGTCTATGAACTGATATAAGCAACCCAGAAGTCCTTTTCCGCGGACACGGCTATTCGAATAGATGATGTTAACCCTGCAGGGGTGTACTTCTTCATACATGTTTCCACCACTTAGCGTCTGCACACGATATGTGCTCGGCAGACTTCAAGCGAAAACCGACGTGGGTGTAGACCACGACCTACCTAAACACTCAAGTCTCTAGTCCAGGTTTATCGCCTATTCGGGTTCCATCCATGAGGAGATCCGGACGGAGTTTCGCTCACAGCCCCAAACGATGTGAACAGGGTTCCGTGACACCAAACGGGCGCCCGGTTTACCCGGCCACGTGCCTACCGCATCACAGCCCACCCCTACGGTCAACGCTGTCCACGGCCTCCAGCATACTACAAACACCAGAAACTACTTGCAACTCCTGGACAGAGGACAAGGGTGAATAAGAAGTCGAGCGGGGTCATATTTCAGGGCCCAATGTATGGTAGTAGCTGAATCATGGATCACAAACACAGAACTCAGTTCCTGAGGACGGCTGCAATGAGACAACCCACCATGTACTCCTACATGGCCTCTCACCGCTACCTTTACCAAATCGTGTTCACACACTTAGCTCACACACAGTAGAACATGTTCACACACCTCTGATTCATCCCTGATGAATCAGACCTGACTCAACTCTAAGCAGTAGCAGGCATGACAAACAAGCAAGAATGAGTAGGCACAACAGGGCTCAAACAACTCCTACTCATGCTAGTGGGTTTCATCTATTTACTGTGGCAATGACAGGTCATGCAAAGGATAAAGGGGTTCAGCTACCGCAGCAAGTAACAGATGAATCGGTGTTGTCCTAATGCAGTAAAAGAGAGCAGGAGCGAGAGAGTAGGATTGTCTCGGAATGAACAAGGGGGTTTTTGCTTGCCTGGCACTTCTGAAGATAACATTGAGTCTTCATCAGTGTCAACGATCACATCATCGGTATCGCGTCTATCGAGAGGGGACAAATACCGGCAACACAGAAAGGAACACAAACAATGCAATGCACAATATGATGCATGCTCATGACATGGCAATATGAATGTGTTTTGAGCTAATGCAACTAGCAACAGATTAAATGAAGTTGGTTTGAATATAATATTCAAATTCAAACTCCATATGTGATTATTCAAATGCCATTTAATTGATTTGTGCTAAACAGCAGCTATAAGTTGTTCTGACATGCATGAAAATGGTACAGATGGATTCCTTGAATTTTTCTGATAATTTTTCATATATAATTTATTTAATTTGGAGTTACGGTTAATTTTCTATGATTTTTAGAAGTTTTAGGCATTTTCTGGAATTTCCTGAATAATATTAAATCCAGAAATGATTATGGCGTCAGCACCACGTCACAGTGACGTCAGCAGGGTCAACTGGGCGCCCCAGGTCAAACCTGACGTGTGGGGGCCACACGTCAGTGACACAGGAGCTAATCCCGGTCAAACCCAGCGCTGACTGGGGTTTGACCAGGGGTGGGGCCCACTGTCAGTGGCTGTGGGGGTGTTTAGCGTGGTCATTAGTGCTAACTAAATCAGCGCCACGTCAGCTGCCGGCGTTTAACCGCCGGCAACCTCAGATCGCGGCGGCGTCCGCATCGGGTTTGCGCTACAGGGCACCGTTTTACTCGTGGTTTGCGGCTACGGCTAGCTGGCAAAGCAGCGCATCTAATGGAGCGAACGGGAGGAGCTGGGGTGGCCTGAGTCGACGGCGGCGAGCTCCAAGGCGGCGGCCGGAGTTCGGGCACCTGCGGGTTTGGTGTTGTGGTGCTCGGGAGGGGAAGCTGGTGGGTTCTACGTGCTCCTGGTGAGGTTTGGAGCACGGTGGTGTGCCCGGCTTTGAGCCACGGTGGCTCTGGCCTTGTCCGCGTCATCGCCGGCGGCGAGGAGCTCACGGCCCCGGTGAAAAGGGCGGCTAGCGTGCGGGAACGAGCGCGGGGAGGAGGGGAAATGGAAGAGGAGCTCACAGCGGATCCGGTAGAGGCAACGGCGAGGCCGGGGAGGGGCTGGAGCTCGCGAATCCTCGAAAGTTCGCCGGCGGCCGAAGGTTGGGGACGAGCTCCGGGAAGACGCTACAGGGCTCCCGCGGTCGAATGGGTTGGTGTAGAAGACGCAGAAGGCGATGGCGGTTCCTCTGAACTCGTCGGAGAGGCACGGGGTGGACGGTGGCCGCGGTGATGCTCGTCGGCGGCGGCGGGTGTGTTCGGTGGCTGCGCGCGAGAGAGCCAGAGGAGGAGAGGAGCTCGGGGAGAGAGTGAGAGGCCTGGGGGGGCGCGTGGCTGTCTCCGTGGCACTAGAAGGGCCTCGAGGGCGTGAGGCAGGCAGGGAGGAGGCCACGGCGTCGCTAGCGCTCTCGCCACGCACCTGCCTGTCCTCCTGGCAGGAGGAAGAAGACCACACAGCCCCTGGTGGGCTGGGCCTCTTCTGCCAGGTAAAGCCCAGGTGAGGTTTCTGTCTTTCTCTCTTATTTCTGTTTTTTTATTGTTTTCTATTTTGTTCTGCTTTGTTTTGGTTTAGTAAAAATACTAAACCATTTTATAAAATCCTGAAAATAATTATGTTGCTAGAACTAAAATATACCAAACCACATAAAATGTTCCAGTAATTATTGGACATTTATTATTTATATAATATATATATATCCAATGCAAATAGCTATTTATTTAATTCAAAGGCCCAAAATAATTAACTCTGAGATACCAAAAATATTGTTTTGAGTTCTACCTCTTTGCAATATTTTCAGAGACTAGGAGGAACATTTTCTTCGACTTCTTTGAGGAGATTTTAATGTTGATCATTTTTAGAAGGTTTCTGAGGCTTTGAAAATTCCTCAATTCAAATTTCATTTGAATTAAAACATGATGCTCACATGAGGTCTAGCCTAGTGCATAACAGGACCAGGGATGTGACATTGAGTAGTTGTGAATTTGAGGAATGCTTGTGTTAAAGTTTGCAAGTCCCGTAGCATGCACGTATGGTAAACATTGTGTAACAAATTTGAAACATGAGGTGTTATTTGATTGTCTTCCTTATGAGTGGCGGTCGGGGACGAGCGATGGTATTTTCCTACCAATCTATCCCCCTAGGAGCATGCGCATAGTACCAAGGTTTTTGATGACTTGTAGATTTTTGCAATAAGTATGTGAGTTCTTTATGACTAGTGTTAAGTCCATGGATTATACGCACTCTCACCCTTCCATCCTTGCTAGCCTCTTCGGTACCGTGCATTGCCCTTTCTCACATTGAGAGTTGGCGCAAACTTCGCTGGTGCATCCAAACCCCGTGATATGATACACTCTTTCACACATAAACCTCCTTATATCTTCCTTAAAACAGCCACCATACCTACTTATTATGGCATTTCCATAGCCATTCCGAGATATATTGCCATGCAACTTTCCATCATTCCGTTCATCATGACACATTCATCATTGTCATATTGCTTAGCATGATCATGTAGTTGACATAGTATTTGTGGCAAAGCCACCATTCATAATTCTTTTATACATGTCACTCTTGGTTCATTACATATCCCGGTACACCGCCGAAGACATTCATATAGAGTCATCTTTGTTCTAGTATCGAGTTGTAATCATTGAGTTGTAAATAAATAGAAGTGTGATGATCATCATTTTCTAGAGCATTGTCCCAAGTGAGGAATATTAAAAAAAAGTCCATAAAAAAGAGAGAAGGCCCAAAAAAAGAGAAAGGCCATAAAAAAGAGAAGGCCATAAAAAAGAGAAGGCCCAAAAAATGAGAGGAAAAGAGAGAAGGGACAATGTTACTATCCTTTTGCCACACCTGTGCTTCAAAGTAGCACCATGATCTTCATAGTAGAGAGTCTCTCTTGTTATCACTTTCATATACTAGTGGGAATTTTTCATTATAGAACTTGGCTTGTATATTCCAACAATGGGCCTCCTCAAGTGCCCTAGGTCTTCGTGAACAAGCAAGTTGGATGCACACCCACAAGTTTCTTTTGTTGAGCTTTCATACATTTATAGCTCTAGTGCATCCGTTGCATGGCAATCCCTACTCCTTGCATTAACATCAATCGGTGGGCATCTCCATAACCCATTGATTAGCCTCGTTGATGTCAGACTTCCTCCTTTTTTGTCTTCTCCACATAACCCCCTCATTATATTCTATTCCACCTATAGTGCTATGTCCATGGCTCACGCTCATATATTGCGTGAAAGTTTATAGGTTTGAGATTACTAAAGTATGAAACAATTGCTTGGCTTGTCATCGGGGTTGTGCATGATGATAGCATTCTTGTGTGACAAAAATGAAACATGACTAAACTATATGATTTTGTAGGGATGAACTTTCTTTGTCCATGTTGTTTTGAGAAGACATAATTGCTTAGTTAGTGTGCTTGAAGTATTATCATTTTTATGTTAATATGAACTTTTGTCTTGAATCATTCGGATCTGAATATTCATACCACAATTAAGAAGAATTACATTAAAATTATGCCAAGTAGCACTCCGCATCAAAAAAATCTGTTTTTATCATTTACCTACTCGAGGACGAGCAGGAATTAAGCTTGGGGATGCTTGATACGTCTCCAACGTATCTATAATTTTTGATTGCTCCATGCTATGTTATCTACTATTTTGGGCAATATTGGGCTTTATTATCCACTTTTATATTCTTTTTGGGACTAACCTATTAACCGGAGGCCCAGCCCAGAATTGCTGTTTTTTTTGCCTATTTTAGTGTTTCGAAGAAAAGGAATATCAAACAGAGTCGAAACGGAACGAAATCAACTGGAGAAGTTATTTTTGGAAGGAAAGCTACCGGATGGACTTGGACCCCACGTCAGGAGCCAAGGGAGGTGCTCACGAGGGTGGGGGCGTCCCCCCCCCCCCTAGGGCGCGCCCCCTGCCTCGTGGGGCCCCTGAAGCTCCACTGACGTACTTCCTGCACCCATATATACTCACGTACCCTAAAACTTCCAGAACAGAGATTAGATCGGGAGTTCCGCCGCCAGAAGCCTCCATAGCCACCGAAAACCAATCTAGACCCGTTCCGACACCCTGTCTGAGGGGGAATCCTTCTCCGGTGGCCATCTTTATCATCCCGGCGCTCTCCATGATGAGGAGGGAGTAGTTCTCCCTCGGGGCTGAGGGTATGTACCAGTAGCTATGTGTTTGATCTCTCTCTCGTGTTCTTGATTTGGCACGATCTTGATGTATCGCGAGCTTTGCTATTATATTTGGATCCTATGATGTTTCTTCCCCCCCCCTCTACTCTCTTGTAATGGATTGAGTTTCCCCTTTGAAGTTATCTTATCGGATTGAGTCTTTAAAGATTTGAGAACACTTGATGTATGTCTTGTCGTGCATATCTGTGGTGACAATGGGATACCACGTGATTCACTTGATGTATGTTTTGGTGATCAACTTGCGGGTTCTGCCCATGAACCTATGCATAGGGGTTGGCACACGTTTTCGTCGTGATTCTCCGGTAGAAACTTTGGGGCACTCTTTGAGGTCCTTTGTGTTGGTTGAATAGATGAATCTGAGATTGTGTGATGCATATCGTATAATCATACCCACGGATACTTGAGGTGACATTGGAGTATCTAGGTGACATTAGGGTTTTGGTTGATTTGTGTCTCAAGGTGTTATTCTAGTACGAACTCTAGGGCTGTTTGTGACACTTATAGGAATAGCCCAACGGATTGATTGGAAAGAATAACTTTGAGGTGGTTTCGTACCCTACCATAATCTCTTGCTATTAGTGACTTTGGAGTGACTCTTTGTTGCATGTTGAGGGATAGTTATGTGATCCAATTATGATATTATTGTTGAGGGAACTTACACTAGCGAAAGTATGAACCCTAGGCCTTATTTCCACACATTGCAATACCGTTTACGCTCACTTTTATCATTAGTTACCTTGCTATTTTTATATTTTCAGATTACAAAAACTATTATCTACTATCCATATTGCACTTGTATCACCATCTCTTCGCCGAACTAGTGCACCTATACAATTTACCATTGTATTGGGTGTGTTGGGGACACAAGAGACTCTTTGTTATTTGGTTGCAGGGTTGCTTGAGAGAGACCATCTTCATCCTACGCCTCCTACGGATTGATAAACATTAGGTCATCCACTTGAGGGAGATTTGCTACTTTCCTACAAACCTCTGCACCTGGAGGCCCAACAACGTCTATAAGAAGAAGGTTGTGCAGTAGACATCACTCGCAGCAACAACACAACAAGAAATCCTGGCAATTCAGATGCAAGAGATAGCAACGGCAAGCCACGTCGCAACAGACACAAGCGCCGCAAGAACGGCGACAACGCCGAAGACACGATAGTCAATGCCGGATTCAGTGTCTCTAAGTCCGGTCAGCGGAAAAGGTCGTTCAAAAGAAGCAATCCGGGCCTGTCCAGTTTGGATCGTATACTCGATCGCTCGTGTCAAATTCACGGCACCCCCGAAAAACCAGCCAACCACACCAACAGAGAATGTTGGGTGTTCAAATAGGCCGGCAAGTTGAATGTCGAAAACAAGGAAAAGGGGTTGCATAGCGACGACGAGGAGGAGCCCCAGCCGCCGAACTCAGGAGGACAAAAGAAATTTCCTCCCCAAGTGAAAATGGTGAACATGATATACGCAACCCATATTCCCAAGCGGGAACGGAAGCGTGCACTAAGGGACGTCTATGCGATGGAGCCAGTCGCCCCAAAGTTCAACGCATGGTCTTCTTGTCCAATCACTTTCGATCGCAGAGACCACCCTACCAGTATCCGTCATGGCGGTTCTGCCGCATTGGTCCTTGACCCCATCATTGACGGATTTCACCTCACTCGAGTCCTTATGGACGGTGGCAGCAGCCTGAACCTGCTCTATTAGGATACAGTGCGCAAAATGGGTATCGACCCCTCGAGGATCAAACCCACAAAAACCACCTTTAAAGGTGTCATACCAGGTGTAGAGGCCTGTTGCACGGGCTCAATCACACTGGAAGTGGTCTTCGGATCTCCGGACAACTTCCGAAGCGAGGAGTTGATCTTCGATATCGTCCCCTTCCGCAGTGGCTATCACGCACTGCTCGGACGAACCGCATTTGTCAGATTCAATGCGGTACCGCATTATGCATACCTCAAGCTCAAAATGTCAGGACCTCGCGGGGTTATAAAAGTTAATGGAAACACAGAACGCTCTCTCCGTACGGAGGAGCACACTGCGGCCCTCGCAGCGGAAGTACAAAGCAGCCTTCTGAGGCAACCCGCCAATTCGGTGATAAAGCCCCCGGACACCTTCAAGCGAGTCCGGAGTACCCTGCAACAGGATCGCCCGTCACGTCCAGAGCTCGCCTAGCAATTCAGCCTCCGTCCTAGTCCCAGTCAAGCAGCGAAATTTGCGCCGCGCGTACATAATTACGCACTCAAGATACCATGGGCATAGGCGGAGGCACGGCTATGGCATGGCCCATAATGCGGCACAATCGCCTCAGGATCCATATATCTTTACCATTTTCTTCCTTTCAGGACCCTATTCTCTGAAGGCCCTCTCCGATAGCCTGATTATCGGACCCATCACGAGAAGGAAACACCAAGGAAGCAAGAAGCTTTGATGTACAAGGGAATCCCCAGGTGGTCTCTGATAACAATCGCTATACCTATTTTACATACCCACACGCAGCTTGCCCTTGGATAGGACATGTCAAATAATCCTATTTTTGCTTATTGCAGTACTTGTATACATACGCTTTGATGTATCATTTAAATAACAATGTACGACATTAGCTTATTATTGCATTTCTTCATCTTTTTCCCCGTCTGCTTATTTACGACAAATTGCACCCATACATTCTGGTACGTCCAGTGCGCCAGGGGCTTCAGTGTACCCCATAACACGGCAAGAAAAGTCCGAACACTTTTGATAGTGCGGCACCCCGACTTATAGCATTATATGCATCAGCTCTGAATCATGTCTTGGGTCAATAGTTGGGTTTGCCCGGCTCCCATGTTTTGGTACCTTACGTTCTGCTATATCGACTAAGGTAGCACTGGGAGAACTACTGCGATTGTGTCCCGGTTCTTCCGGACAAGCACCTCAGTAGAGAAAGCCGAAAACTGACTGTCATGATGCGGTGAGAGCTGGTCGCTATTCGAGAGGTCTCAAATCCTTAAAGATTTTTTTCGCTTAGGGCAAGGATTCGGCCTTGTCCGATTTAGGCGTATATAGCGCCCCAAGTTCAGCCTTCCGAATACTAGGGGCTTCGCCAAAATTTAAAATTGTAGACTTCTATGGCTAAGTGAGAGTGATAAAGCTGTATAGTCCGATTGCCTTGTTCGCTGCGCTAAACACCTCCTTAAAGGACCAATTTTTTGGATAAAGAGTGTTTAAGATTTATCCCGAACACCTCAGTACTAGTTACATGGGGGTAGAAGCCGACGACTGGCCAACTCTCGGATTTTATAAACAGCCGCGCAGAAGGTAATATTTTAAATCGACAACCGTTATATAGCGCACATGAACTCGTTTTCATATTACAGGATCACATGAGTACATTCATTCAAATATTACATCCTTAGCACATTCCTCCGCCACAAGGCGGGCACCCTTCAGGACACTGCCATAACACTTTTCGGGGTGGCGATGCTCCTTGCCCTCTGATGGCCCCTTCTTCACCAGCTTTTCGGCATCCATCTTCGCCCAGTGCACTTTCGCACGGGCAAAGGCCCTGCGCGCACCTTCAATGCAGACGGACCGCTTTATGACTTCAAACCGTGGGCAGGCATTCACAAGCCACTTTACCAAGCCGAAGTAGCTGCCAGGCAGGGGCTCGCCAGGCCACATCCGGACTATGAGACCCTTCATGGCCAGTTCTGTTGGGTTTCGTAGTAATTTCAAAAAAATTCCTACGCACACGCAAGATCATGGTGATGTATAGCAACGAGAGGGGAGAGTATGATCTACGTACCCCTGTAGATCGCAACGGAAGCGTTGACACAACGTAGAGGAAGTAGTTGTACGTCTTCTTCCCGATCCGACCGATCCAAGCACCATTACTCCGGCACCTCCGAGTTCTTAGCACACGTACAGCTCGATGACGCTCCCCGGGCTCCGATCTAGCAAAGCTTCGGGGAAGAGTTTCGTCAGCACGACGGCGTGGTGACGATGATGATGTTCTACCGACGCAGGGCTTCGCCTAAGCACTACAACGATATGACCGAGGTGGAATATGGTGGCAGGGGGCACCGCACACGGCTAAGGAACGATCACGAGGATCAACTTGTGTGTCCTAGGGTGCCCCCTTGCCTCCGTATATAAAGGAGCCAAGGGGAGGGGTGCGGCCGGCCAGGAGGTGGGCGCAGGAGGAGTCCTACTCCTATTGGGAGTAGGACTCCTCCCCCTTTTCCTTGTCCAAGTAGGAGAGAGGGGGGAGAGAAGGAACAGGGGGGCGCCGCCCCTCCCTCCTTGTCCAATTCGGACTAGGGGGAGAGGGGGCGCGCGGCCTGCCCTGGCAGCCCCTTCCTCTTCTCCACATTAGGCCCATAAGGCCCATTAACCCCCGGGGGGTTCCGGTAAACCCCCGGTGCTCCGGTTTTATCCGAAATTCATCCGGAACACTTCCGGTGTCCGAATATAGTCATCCAATATATCAATCTTTATGTCTCGACCATTTAGAGACTCCTCGTCATGTCCGTGATCACATCCGGGACTCCAAACTAACTTTGGTACATCAACATGCATAAAACTCATAACAACTATCATCGTAACTTTAAGTGTGCGGACCCTACGGTTCAAGAACAATGTAGACATGACCGAGACACATCTCCGGTCAATAACCAATAGCGGGACCTGGATGCCCATATTGGCTCCTACATATTCTACGAAGATCTTTATCGGTCAGACCGCATAACAACATATGTTGTTCCCTTTGTCATTGGTATGTTACTTGCCCGAGATTCGATCGTTGGTATTCAATACCTAGTTCAATCTCGTTACCGGCAAGTCTCTTTACTCGTTCCGTAATACATCATCTCACAACTAACATATTAGTTGTAATGCTTGCAAGGCTTATGTGATGTGCATTACCGAGAGGGCCCAGAGATACCTCTCCGACAATCGGAGTGACAAATCCTAATCTCGAAATACGCCAACTCAACATCTACCTTTGGAGACACCTGTAGTACTCCTTTATAATCACCCAGTTACGTTGTGATGTTTGGTAGCACCCAAAGTGTTCCTCCGGTAAACGGGAGTTGCATAATCTCATAGTCATAGGAACATGTATAAGTCATGAAGAAAGCAATAGCAACATACTAAACGATCGGGTGCTAAGCTAATGGAATGGGTCATGTCAATCAGATCATTCAACTAATGATGTGATCCCATTAATCAAATAACAATCATTTTGTCTATGGTTAGGAAACATAACCATCTTTGATTAATGAGCTAATTAAGTAGAGGCATACTAGTGACACTCTGTTTGTCTATGTATTCACACATGTATTATGTTTCCGGTTAATACAATTCTAGCATGAATAATAAACATTTATCATGATATAAGGAAATAAATAATAACTTTATTATTGCCTCTAGGGCATATTTCCTTCAGTCTCCCACTTGCACTAGAGTCAATAATCTAGATTACACAGTAATGATTCTAACACCCATGGAGCCTTGGTGCTGATCATGTTTTGCTCGTGGAAGAGGCTTAGTCAACAGGTCTGCAACATTCAGATCCGTATGTATCTTGCAAATCTCTATGTCTCCCACCTGGACTAGATCCCGGATGGAATTGAAGTGTCTCTTGATGTGCTTGGTTCTCTTGTGAAATCTGGATTCCTTTGCCAAGGCAATTGCACCAGTATTGTCACAAAAGATTTTCATTGGACCCGATGCACTAGGTATGACACCTAGATCGGATATGGACTCCTTCATCCAGACTCCTTCATTTGCTGCTTCCGAAGCAGCTATGTATTCCGCTTCACATGTAGATCCCGCTACGACGCTTTGTTTAGAACTGCACCAACTGATAGCTCCACCATTTAGTGTAAACACGTATCCGGTTTGCGATTTAGAATCGTCCGAATCAGTCTCAAAGCTTGCATCAACGTAACCTTTTACGATGAGCTCTTTGTCACCTCCATATATGAGAAACATATCCTTAGTCCTTTTCAGGTATTTCAGGATGTTCTTGACCGTTGTCCAGTGATCCATTCCTGGATTACTTTGGTACCTCCCTGCTAAACTTATAGCAAGGCACACATCAGGTCTGGTACACAGCATTGCATACATGATAGAGCCTATGGCTGAAGCATAGGGAACATCTTTCATATTCTCTCTATCTTCTGCAGTGGTCGGGCATTGAGTCTTACTCAACTTCACACCTTGTAACACAGGCAAGAACCCTTTCTTTGCTTGATCCATTTTGAACTTCTTCAACACTTTGTCAAGGTATGTGCTTTGTGAAAGTCCAATTAAGTGTCTTGATCTATCTCTATAGATCTTAATGCCTAATATGTAAGCAGCTTCACCGAGGTCTTTCATTGAAAAACTCTAATTCAAGTATCCCTTTATGCTATCCAGAAATTCTACATCATTTCCAATTAGTAATATGTCATCCACATATAATATCAGAAATGCTATAGAGCTCCCACTCACTTTCTTGTAAATACAAGCTTCTCCAAAAGTCTGTATAAAACCAAATGCTTTGATCACACTATAAAAACGTTTATTCCAACTCCGAGAGGCTTGCACCAGTCCATAAATGGATCGCTGGAGCTTGCACACTTTGTTAGCTCCCTTTGGATCGACAAAACCTTCTGGTTGCATCATATACAACTCTTCTTCCAGAAATCCATTCAGGAATGCAGTTTTGACATCCATCTGCCAAATTTCATAATCATAAAATGCGGCAATTGCTAACATGATTCGGACAGACTTAAGCATCGCTACGGGTGAGAAGGTCTCATCGTAGTCAATCCCTTGAACTTGCCGAAAACCTTTCGCGACAAGTCGAGACAGTAATATTACCGTCAGCGTCAGTCTTCTTCTTAAAGATCCATTTATTTTCAATTGCTTGCCGATCATCGGGCAAGTCAACCAAAGTCCATACTTTGTTCTCATACATGGATCCTATCTCAGATTTCATGGCTTCAAGCCACTTTGCGGAATCTGGGCTCACCATCGCTTCTTCATAGTTTGTAGGTTCATCATGATCTAGTAGCATGACTTCCAGAACAGGATTACCGTACCACTCTGGTGCGGATCTCACTCTGGTTGATCTATGAGGTTCAGTAGTATCTTGATCTAAAGTTTCATGATCATCATCATTAGCTTCCTCTCTAATTGGTGTAGGTGTCACTGAAACAGTTTTCTGTGATGTACTACTTTCCAATAAGGGAGTAGGTACAGTTACCTCGTCAAGTTCTACTTTCCTCCCACTCACTTCTTTCGAGAGAAACTCCTTCTCTAGAAAGTTTCCGAATTTAGCAACAAAAGTCCTGCCTTCGGATCTGTGATAGAAGGTGTATCCAATAGTTTTCTTTGGATATCGTATGAAGACACATTTCTCCGATTTGGGTTCGAGCTTATCAGGTTGAAGCTTTTTCACATAAGCATCGCAGCCCCAAACTTTCAGAAACGACAAGTTTGGTTTCTTGCCAAACCACAGTTCATAAGGCGTCGTCTCAACGGATTTTGATGGTGCCCTATTTAACGTGAATGCGGCCATCTCTAGAGCGTATCCCCAAAACGATAGCGGTAAATCAGTAAGAGACATCATAGATCGCACCATATCTAGTAAAGTACGATTACGACGTTCGGACACACCATTACGCTGTGGTGTTCCGGGTGGCGTGAGCTGCGAAACTATTCTGCATTGTTTCAAATGTACACCAAACTCGTAACTCAAATATTCTCCTCCACGATCAGATCGTAGAAACTTTATTTTCTTGTTACGATGATTTTCCACTTCACTCTGAAATTCTTTGAACTTTTCAAATGTTTCAGACTTATGTTTCATTAAGTAGATATACCCGTATCTGCTTAAATCATCTGTGAAGGTGAGAAAATAATGATATCCGCCACGAGCTTCAATATTCATCGGACCACATACATCTGTATGTATGATTTCCAACAAATCCATTGCTCTCTCCATAGTACCGCAGAACGGTGTTTTAGTCATCTTGCCCATGAGGCACGGTTCGCAAGTACCAAGCGATTCATAATCAAGTGGTTCCAAAAGCCCATCAGTATGGAGTTTCTTCATGCGCTTTACACCGATATGATCTAAACGACAGTGCCACAAATAAGTTGCACTATCATTATCAACTCTGCATCTTTTGGCTTCAAAATTATGAATATGTGTATCACTACTCTCGAGATTCAATAAGAATAGACCACTCTTCAAGGGTGCATGACCATAAAAGATATTACTCATATAAATAGAACAACCATTATTCTCTGATTTAAATGAATAACCGTCTCACATTAAACAAGATCCATAATGTTCATGCTCAACGCTGGCACCAAATAACAATTATTTAGGTCTAATACTAATCCCGAAGGTAGATGTAGAGGTAGCGTGCCGACCGCGATCACATCGACTTTGGAACCGTTTCCCACGCGCATCGTCACCTCGTCCTTAGCCAATCTTCGCTTAATCCGTAGTCCCTGTTTCGAGTTGCAAATATTAGCAATAGAGCCAGTATCAAATACCCAGGTGCTACTGCGAGCATTGGTAAGGTTCACATCAATAACATGTATATCACATATACCTTTGTTCACCTTGCCATCCTTCTTATCCGCCAAATACTTGGGGCAGTTCCGCTTCCAGTGACCAGTCTGCTTGCAGTAGAAGCACTCAGTTTCAGACTTAGGTCCAGACTTGGGTTTCTTCTCTTGAGCAGCAACTTGCTTGCCATTCTTCTTGAAGTTCCCCTTCTTCTTCCCTTTGCCCTTTTTCTTGAAACTAGTGGTCTTATTGACCATCAACACTTGATGCTCCTTCTTGATTTCTACCTCCGCAGCTTTCAGCATTGCGAAGAGCTCGGGAATAGTCTTGTTCATCCCTTGCATATTATAGTTCATCACGAAGCTCTTGTAGCTTGGTGGCAGTGATTGGAGAATTCTGTCAATGACGCAATCATCTGGAAGATTAACTCCCAATTGAATCAGGTGATTATTATACCCAGACATTTTGAGTATATGCTCACTGACAGAACTGTTCTCCTCCATCTTGCAGCTATAGAATTTATTGGAGACTTCATATCTCTCAATCCGGGCATTTGCTTGAAATATTAACTTCAACTCCTGGAACATCTCATATGCTCCATGACGTTCAAAACGTCGTTGAAGTCCCGATTCTAAGCCGTAAAGCATGGCACACTGAACTATCGAGTAGTCATCAGCTTTGCTCTGCCAGACGTTCATAACATCTGGTGTTGCTCCAGCAGCAGGCCTGGCACCCAGCGGTGCTTCCAGGACGTAATTCTTCTGTGCAGCAATGAGGATAATCCTCAAGTTACGGACCCAGTCCGTGTAATTGCTACCATCATCTTTCAAGTTTGCTTTCTCAAGGAACGCATTAAAATTCAACGGAACAACAACATGAGCCATCTATCTACAACCAACATAAACAAGCAAGATACTATCAGGGACTAAGTTCATGATAAATTTAAGTTCAATTAATCATATTACTTAAGAACTCCCACTTAGATAGACATCCCTCTAATCCTCTAAGTGATCACGTGATCCAAATCAACTAAACCATGTCCGATCATCACGTGAGATGGAGTAGTTTCATTGGTGAACATCACTATGTTGATCATATCTACTATATGATTCACGCTCGACCTTTCGGTCTCCGTGTTCCGAGGCCATATCTGTATATGCTTGGCTCGTCAAGTATAACCTGAGTATTCCGCGTGTGCAACTGTTTTGCACCCGTTGTATTTGAACGTAGAGCCTATCACACCCGATCATCACGTGGTGTCTCAGCACGAAGAACTTTCGCAACGGTGCATACTCAGGGAGAACACTTCTTGATAATTCAGTGAGAGATCATCTTATAATGCTACCGTCAATCAAAGCAAGATAAGATGCATAAAAGATAAACATCACATGCAATCAATATAAGTGATATGATATGGCCATCATCATCTTGTGCCTGTGATCTCCATCTCCGAAGCACCGTCATGATCACCATCGTCACCGGCGCGACACCTTGATCTCCATCGTAGCATCATTGTCGTCTCGCCAATCTTATGCTTCTACGACTATCACTACCGCTTAGTAATAAAGTAAAGCATTACATCGTGATTACATTGCATACAATAAAGCGACAACCATATGGCTCCTGCCAGTTGCCGATAACTCGGTTACAAAACATGATCATCTCATACAATAAAATTCAGCATCATGTCTTGGCCATATCACATCACAACATGCCCTGCAAAAACAAGTTAGACGTCCTCTACTTTGTTGTTGCAAGTTTTACGTGGCTGCTACGGGCTTAAGTAAGAACCAATCTCACCTATGCATCAAAACCACAACGATAGTTTGTCAATTTGACTCCGTTTTAACTTTCGCAAGGACCGGGCGTAGCCACACTTGGTTCAACTAAAGTTGGAGAGACTGTCGCCCGCAAGCCACCTATGTGCAAAGCACGTCGGGAGAACCGGTCTCGCGTAAGCTTACGCGTAATGTCGGTCCGGGTCGTCTCGTCCAACAATACCGCCGAACCAAAGTATGACATGCTGGTAGGCAGTATGACTTATATCGCCCACAACTCACTTGTGTTCTACTCGTGCATATAACATCAAAACCATAAAACTTAGGCTCGGATGCCACTGTTGGGTTTCGTAGTAATTTCAAAAAAATTCCTACACACACGCAAGATCATGGTGATGTATAGCAACGAGAGGGGAGAGTATGATCTACGTACCCTTGTAGATCGCAACGGAAGCGTTAACACAACGTAGAGGAAGTAGTCGTACGTCTTCTTCCCGATCCGACCGATCCAAGCACCGTTACTCCGGCACCTCCGAGTTCTTAGCACACGTACAGCTCGATGACGCTCCCCGGGCTCCGATCCAGCAAAGCTTTGGGGAAGAGTTCCGTCAGCACGACGGCGTGGTGACGATGATGATGTTCTACCGACGCAGGGCTTCGCCTAAGCACTACAACGATATGACCGAGGTGGAATATGGTGGCAGGGGGCACCGCACACGGCTAAGGAACGATCACGAGGATCAACTTGTGTGTCCTAGGGTGCCCCCTTGCCTCCGTATATAAAGGAGCCAAGGGGAGGGGTGCGGCCGGCCAGGAGGTGGGTGCAGGAGGAGTCCTACTCCTACCGGGAGTAGGACTCCTCCCCCTTTTCCTTGTCCAAGTAGGAGAGAGGGGGGAGAGAAGGAAAGGGGGGGCGCCGCCCCTCCCTCCTTGTCCAATTCGGACTAGGGGGAGAGGGGGCGCGCGGCCTGCCCTGGCAGCCCCTTCCTCTTCTCCACATTAGGCCCATAAGGCCCATTAACCCCCCGGGGGGTTCCGGTAACCCCCCGGTGCTCCGGTTTTATCCGAAATTCATCCGGAACACTTCCGGTGTCCGAATATAGTCATCCAATATATCAATATTTATGTCTCGACCATTTCGAGACTCCTCGTCATGTCCGTGATCACATCCGGGACTCCGAACTAACTTCGGTACATCAACATGCATAAAACTCATAACAACTGTCATCGTAACTTTAAGCGTGCGGACCCTACGGTTCGAGAACAATGTAGACATGACCGAGACACATCTCCGGTCAATAACCAATAGCGGGACCTAGATGCCCATATTGGCTCCTACATATTCTATGAAGATCTTTATCGGTCAGACCGCATAACAACATACGTTGTTCCCTTTGTCATCGGTATGTTACTTGCCCGAGATTCGATCGTCGGTATTCAATACCTAGTTCAATCTCGTTACCGGCAAGTCTCTTTACTCGTTCCGTAATACATCATCTCACAACTAACATATTAGTTGTAATGCTTGCAAGGCTTATGTGATGTGCATTACCGAGAGGGCCCAGAGATACCTCTCCGACAATCAGAGTGACAAATCCTAATCTCAAAATACGCCAACTCAACATCTACCTTTGGAGACACCTGTAGTACTCCTTTATAATCACCCAGTTATGTTGTGACGTTTGGTAGCACCCAAAGTGTTCCTCCGGTAAGCGGGAGTTGCATAATCTCATAGTCATAGGAACATGTATAAGTCATGAAGAAAGCAATAGCAACATACTAAACGATCGGGTGCTAAGCTAATGGAATGGGTCATGTCAATCAGATCATTCAACTAATGATGTGATCCCATTAATCAAATAACAACTATTTTGTCTATGGTTAGGAAACATAACCATCTTTGATTAATGAGCTAGTCAAGTAGAGGCATACTAGTGACACTCTGTTTGTCTATGTATTCACATATGTATTATGTTTCCGGTTAATACAATTCTAGCATGAATAATAAACATTTATCATGATATAAGGAAATAAATAATAACTTTATTATTGCCTCTAGGGCATATTTCCTTCAAGTTCGGCCGCCTTGTGAAGCTCAACCAGTTGCTTCAGTTCGTCGCTGATGACCCACAAGTATAGGGGATCTATCGTAGTCCTTTCGATAAGTAAGAGTGTCGAACCCAACGAGGAGCAGAAGGAAATGATAAGCGGTTTTCAGCAAGGTATTCTCTGCAAGTACTGAAATAAGTGGTAACATATAGTTTTGTAATAAGGTAAATTGTAACGAGCAACAAGTAACAAAAGTAAATAAGGTGCAGCAAGGTGGCCCAATCCTTTTTGTAGCAAAGGACAAGCCGGAACAAACTCTTATAATAGGAAAAGCGCTCCCGAGGACACATGGGAATATCGTCAAGCTAGTTTTCATCACGTTCATATGATTCGTGTTCGATACTTTGATAATTTGATATGTGGGTGGACCGGTGCTTGGGTGCTGTTCTTACTTGAACAAGCATCCCACTTATGATTAACCTCTATTGCAAGCATCCGCAACTACAACAAAAGTATTAAGGTAAACCTAACCATAGGATGAAACATATGGATCCAAATCAGCCCCTTACGAAGCAACGCATAAACTAGGGTTTAAGCTTCTGTCACTCTAGCAACCCATCATCTACTTATTACTTCCCAATGCCTTCCTCTAGGCCCAAATAATGGTGAAGTGTTATGTAGTCGACGTTCACATAACACCACTAGAGTCTAGACAACATACATCTTATCAAAATATCAAACGAATACCAAATTCACATGACTACTAATAGCGAGACTTCTCCCTTGTCCTCAGGAACAAACGTAATTACTCACAAAGCATATTCTTGTTCATAATCATAGGGGTAATAATATGCATAAAGGATCTGAACATATGATCTTCCACCAAATAAACCAACTAGCATCAACTACAAGGAGTAATCAACACTACTATCAACCTACTAGCACCAATCCCGGACTTTGAGACAAGAATTGGATACAAGAGATGAACTAGGGTTTGGAGATGAGATGGTGCTGGTGAACATGTTGATGGAGATTGCCCTCTCCTGATGAGAGGAGCGTTGGTGATGACGATGGTGATGATTTCCCCCTCCCGGAGGGAAGTTTCCCCGGCAGAACAGCTCTATCGGAGCTCTAGATTGGTTCCGCCTCGTGGCGACAGAGTCTCGTCCCGAAAGGTTGTTTTCTATTTTTTTTCTCATCGAAAGACTTCATATAGGAGAAGATGGACATCGGAGAGCCACCAGGGGGCCCACAAGGTAGGGGGGCGCGCCCTGGCAGGGGGGGGGGCATCCTCGTGAGCAGGGTGTGGGCCCCCTGGACTTCATCTTTGGCGAGGATTTTTCTTTATTTATTTTAATATATTCCGTGGAGTTTCAGGACTTTTGGATTTGCACAGAATAGGTCTCTAATATTTGCTCCTTTTCCAGCCCCAGAATTCCAGCTGTCGGCATTCTCCCTCTTTATGTAAACCTTGTAAAATAAGAGAGAATAGCCATAAGTATTGTGACATGATGTGAAATAACAGCCCATAATGCAATAAATATCAATATAAAAGCATGATGCAAAATGGACGTATCAGTAGCTCAAGGGCATCGGATGTTCGGTCCCAGCATATTGAGACCAAAACAACTTTTTCGTCGATCTCCCTTCCTCGGCCCGATAGAACTCTGCGGCATCCGATACACTACCTGGTAGATCTGTGAACGCTCCTGGAGAGCTCCGAATTCGGGTAAGTAAAAGGAAAGTCTCCTTCACATGCTTGCTTTGCATAATGAATGCCTTACCCACTACTATCTTCTTGACCACCTGAATCTCCTGGAGGGCCTTTTGGATTTCGGCCTTAGCATTTTGTGCGTTCTCGAGGGCCTTCGCAAGCTCGGACCCCTGCGTCTTAGAGTCACGCTCCAAGGACTCGTATTTCTTGATGAAATCCTGGAGCTCTTGCTGAACCTCGCCGACTCGGGACTCTTGCTTCTCGCGCTTGATGCGCTCCTTGGTCGCTTTGTCTTCGGCCTCGGACAGCGCCTTCTTCAGGGCCGCCACTTCAGTCGTGGCCCCTAGCAAAATTCATGATGATCCTATGATCTAATGACCACTTTTTTCTTTATCAATATACAGACGGGGTACCACTTACCTTTGTTCTCTTCGAGCTGCCTCTTGGTAAGGCCGAGCTCTTCCTCGGACCGCTCAACGTCCCACTTCTGTCCGGAGACCTCCGCAGTACGAGCGGCACGACCAGCAACGAAACCTGCTTATTCACATAGACATACTCTGATTAGACTCATGTGATTGTGATTTGATCCTCTGTTTGGCCTTTCTTTGCGAACACCAAACAGAGCATCAGGGGCTACTGTCTATGCTGTGATATTTTCTCATAATTTGATTACTTACCTCAAAGCCTATTAGGAGGCTGGCACAGGCTTCGGTCAATCCGCTTTTGGCGGACCGAACCTTCTCGACCACCGCACTCATGATGGTGCGGTGCTCTTCGTCAATGGAAGCGTCGCGAAGCGCTTCCAGCAAGTTGTTCGATGCCTCTGGATGGACAAAGGCCATCGGCACAAACGGCTTGCCCCCCTTAGCGAGGGGTCGCCTGACAGAATCTGGAACCATTGGAGGTTCCGGCGCAGTATCCGGCTGGGGGCCAAACTTGTTGCGGCCCCCGTCATTAGAACCCATGGGGGTCTTACCCCCGATGCACCCAGCATCTGGGATGTCGCCTTGTGGCGCCTCCAGAATTATCTCCCCTTGGTCTGGTGCCCTCTGAGACAACACCACGATGTCGTCCGTGGGCCGGGGGGAGGTGGCTATCGGGAGTGGATCGTTGTTCATCGCCGACTGGCCCAAAGACCCATCCGAAGAGGATATGTCGATGTGGGCTTTGGATGGGCTGCACAATCATGTTTGACATGATAAGAAGCAATAAAACAAAACATACCAGAACTATTATAGTATCCGAATACTTACGACTTCGCCCGGGGCTTGTCCCTAGGCAACCACTCCTTGTCGCTGTAAGCGGCTATTGTGGAGTGGTCCGGAAGGAGGGTCCTTCCCTACTTGGACCCTTCGGCCTCCCCAGATGGGGCGGCCTTCCTTTTCTTGTCCCCCCCCCCCCCGGTTGGGGGGGAGAACTTTCCTCTTCCGCCTCCTCGTTTTCGTGGGAGGAGTGCGCCTCGGTGTTTTCGAACAATGAGTCCGATACAACCTTGCGCCGGAGACCTTTCTTGGTCCCCGCGGCCTTCTTCTTGGCCTTCTTCTCCGGCGCCTCATAGGGCGCCGGAACCAGCATCTCCGTTAAGAGAGCCTTTGTTGGATCTTCGGGCAGTGGGGCCGGACAATCGATCTGCTCCGCTGTCGCTACCCAGTCCTGTTAAAATGGCATGGAGGCTCAGATCCCTCACATGATTATACTGGGGAAAGGAACATCTTGTGAGATATAAAGAGCTTACCGGATTGACAGGGCGCTTTGCGCTGAGTCCGCGATCCTCGGTAAGGGGAGGAGGTACCTCGGCGGCCTTGAACAGCACCTTCCAGACGTCTTTGTGCGTCGTGTCGAAAAACTCTCGTAGCGTTTGGTGATCGGCCGGGTCGAACTCCCACATATTGAATGCCCGTCTTTGACACGGAAGGATCCGGCGGAAGAGCATGACCTGGACCATGTTGACAAGCTTGATTTTCTTGCTTATCATATTTTTAACACAACTCTGGAGTCCGGTCAGCTCCACCGATGAACCCCAGGATAGGCCCTTCTCTTTTCCAGGAGGTGAGCCGCGTGGGGATGCCAGATCGAAATTCGGGGGCCGCCACCCAGTAGGTGTCGTGCGGCTCGGTGATGTAGAACCACCCCGATTGCCACCCCTTCACGGTCTCCACATAGGAGCCTTCGAGCCAGGTGACGTTGGGCATTTTTGAAGGAAATATGCCCTAGAGGAAATAATAAAGTTATTATTTATTTCCTTATTTCATGATAAATGTTTATTATTCATGCTAGAATTGTATTAACCGGAAACATAATACATGTGTGAATACATAGACAAACAGAGTGTCACTAGTATGCCTCTACTTGACTAGCTCGTTGATCAAAGATGGTTAAGTTTCCTAACCATATACATGAGTTGTCATTTGATTAACGGGATCACATCATTAGGAGAATGATGTGATTGACTTGACCCATTCTGTTAGCTTAGCACTTGATCGTTTAGTTTATTGCTATTGCTTTCTTCATGACTTATACATGTTCCTATGACTATGAGATTATGCAACTCCCGTTTACCAGAGGAACACATTGTGTGTCACCAAACGTCACAATGTAACTGGGTGATTATAAAGGTGCTCTACAGGTGTCTCCAAAGGTACTTGTTGGGTTGGCGTATTTCGAGATTAGGATTTGTCACTCCGATTGTCAGAGAGGTATCTCTGGGCCCACTCGGTAATGCACATCACTATAAGCCTTGCAAGCATTGCAACTAATGAGTTAGTTGCGGGATGATGTATTACGAAACGAGTAAAGAGACTTGCCGGTAACGAGATTGAACTAGGTATTGAGATACCGACGATCGAATCTCGGGCAAGTAACATACCGATGACAAAGGGAACAACGTATGTTGTTATGCGGTCTGACCGATAAAGATCTTCATAGAATATGTAGGAGCCAATATGGGCATCCAGGTCCCGCTATTAGTTATTGACCAGAGAGGTGTCTCGGTCATGTCTACATAGTTCTCGAACCCGTAGGGTCCGCAAGCTTAACGTTCCTTGACGATATAGTACTATATGAGTTATGTATGTTGATGACCGAATGTTGTTCGGAGTCCGAGATGAGATCACGGACATGACGAGGAACTCCGGAATGGTCCGGAGATAAAGTTTGATATATGGGATAGTAGTATTTGATCTCCGGAAGGGTTCCAGAATTCACCGGAAGGGGTTCCGGATGTTTCCCGAAATGTTTGGGCACGAGAACACTTTATCTGGGCCAAAGGGGAAAGCCCATGAGGCTTTTGGAAAGTGCAAAAGGAAGTTTTACGGAGACCAGAGGCTAGACGCCAGGAACCCTGGCGTTTAGGGGGTAGACGCCGGGAACCCTGGCGTCTAGCCCTGGAGTCCAAGAAGGACTCTTGCCTTTCGGGTGAAACCGACTTTGAGGAGGCTTTTACTCCAAGTTTCGACCCCAGGGCTCAACATATAAATAGAGGGGTAGGGCTAGCACCAAAGACAGATCAAGAAACACCAAGCCGTGTGCCGGCAACCCCGTCCCCTCTAGTTTATCCTCCGTCATAGTTTCCGTAGTGCTTAGGTGAAGCCCTGCGGAGATTGTTCTTCACCAACACCGTCACCACGTCGTCGTGCTGCCGGAACTCATCTACTACTTCGCCCCTCTTGCTGGATCGAGAAGGCGAGGACGTCACCGAGCCGAACGTGTGCAGAACTCGGAGGTGCCGTGCTTTCGGTACTTGGATCGGTCGGACGTGAAGAAGTACAACTACATCAACTGCGTTGATATAACGCTTCCGCGAACGGTCTACGAGGGTACGAAGGTTCTTGCTTAAGCCCGTAGCAGCCACGTAAAACTTGCAACAACAAAGTAGAGGACGTCTAACTTGTTTTTGCAGGGCATGTTGTGATGTGATATGGTCAAGACATGATGCTAAATTTTATTGTATGAGATGATCATGTTTTGTAACCGAGTTATCGGCAACTGGCAGGAGCCATATGGTTGTCGCTTTATTGTATGCAATGCAATTGCGCTGTAATGCTTTACTTTATCACTAAGCGGTAGCGATAGTCGTGGAAGCATAAGATTGGCGAGACAACAACGATGCTACGATGGAGATCAATGTGTCGCCCCGGTGATGATGGTGATCATGACGGTGCTTCGGAGATGGAGATCACAAGCACAAGATGATGATGGCCATATCATCTCACTTATATTGATTGCATGTGATGTTTATCTTTTATGCATCTTATCTTGCTTTGATTGATGGTAGCATTATAAGATGATCTCTCACTAAATTTCAAGATAAAAGTGTTCTCCCTGAGTATGCACCGTTGCCAAAGTTCGTCGTGCCCAGACACCACGTGATGATCGGGTGTGATAAGCTCTACGTCCATCTACAACGGTTGCAAGCCAGTTTTTGCACACGCAGAATACTCAGGTTAAACTTGACAAGCCTAGCATATGCAGATATGGCCTTAGAACACTGAGACCAAAAGGTCGAGCGTGAATCATATAGTAGATATGATCAACATATTGATGTTCACCATTGAAAGCTACTCCATTTCACGTGATGATCGGTTATGGTTTAGTTGATTTGGATCACGTGATCACTTAGAAGATTAGAGGGATGTCTTTCTAAGTGGGAGTTCTTAAGTAATATGATTAATTGAACTTAAATTTATCATGAACTTAGTAGCTGATAGTATTTTGCTTGTCTATGTTGATTGTAGATAGATGGCCCGTGCTGTTGTTCCGTTGAATTTTAATGCGTTCCTTGAGAAAGAAAAGTTGAAAGATGATGGTAGCAATTACACAGAGTGGGTCCGTAACTTGAGGATTATCCTCATTGCTGCACAGAAGAATTACGTCTTGGAAGCACCACTAAGTGCCAAGCCTGCTGCAGGAGCAACACCAGATGTTATGAACGTCTGGCAAAGCAAAGCTGATGACTACTCGATAGTTCAGTGTGCCATGCTTTACGGCTTAGAATCGGGTCTTCAACGACATTTTGAATGTCATGGAGCATATGAGATGTTTCAGGAGTTGAAGTTAATATTTCAAGCAAATGCCCGGATTGAGAGATATGAAGTCTCCAATAAGTTCTATAGCTGCAAGATGGAGGAGAATAGTTCTGTCAGTGAACATATACTCAAAATGTCTGGGTATCATAATCACTTGACTCAACTGAGAGTTAATCTTCCTGTTGATAGTGTCATTGACAGGGTTCTTCAATCACTGCCACCAAGCTACAAGAGCTTCGTGATGAACTATAACATGCAAGGGATGGATATGACGATTCCCGAGCTCTTTGCAATGCTAAAGGCTGTGGAGGTAGAAATCAAGAAGGAGCATCAAGTGTTGATGGTCAATAAGACCGCCAATTTCAAGAAAAATGGCAAAAGGGAAGAAAAAGGGGAACTTCAAGAAGAACAGCAAACAAGTTGCTGCTCAGGAGAAGAAACCCAAATCTGGACCTAAGCCTGAAACTGAGTGCTTCTACTGCAAGCAGACTGGACACTGGAAGCGGAACTGCCCCACGTATTTGGCGGATAAGAAGGATGGCAAGGTGAACAAAGGTATATGTGATATACATGTTATTGATGTGTACCTTACTAGAGCTCGCAGTAGCACCTCGGTATTTGATACTGGTTCTATTGCTAATATTTGCAACTCGAAACAGGGACTATGGATTAAGCGAACACTGGCAAAGGACGAGGTGACAATGCGCGTGGGAAATGGTTCCAAAGTCGATGTGATCGCGGTCGGCATGCTACCTCTACATCTACCTTCGGGATCAGTTTTAGACCTAAATAATTGTTATTTGGTGCCAGCGTTGAGCATGAACATTATATCTGGATCTTGTTTGATGCGAGACGGTTATTCATTTAAATCAGAGAATAATGGTTGTTCTATTTATATGAGTAATATCTTTTATGGTCATGCACCCTTGAAGAGTGGTCTATTTTTGATGAATCTCGATAGTAGTGATACACATATTCATAATATTGAAGCCAAAAGATGCAGAGTTGATAATGATAGTGCAACTTATTTATGGCACTGCCATTTAGGTCATATCTGTCTAAAGTGCATGAAGAAACTCCATACTGATGGACTTTTGGAATCACTTGATTATGAATCACTTGGTACTTGCGAACCGTGCCTCATGGGCAAGATGACCAAAAACACCGTTCTCCGGTACTATGGAGAGAGCAACGGATTTGTTGGAAATCATACATACAGATGTATGTGGTCCGATGAATGTTGAGGCTCGTGGCGGATATCGTTATTTTCTCACCTTCACAGATGATTTAAGCAGATATGGGTATATCTACTTAATGAAACATAAATCTGGAACATTTGAAAAGTTTAAAGAATTTCAGAGTGAAGTTGAAAATCATCGTAACAAGAAAATAAAATTTCTACGATCTAATCGTGGAGGAGAATATTTGAGTTACGAGTTTGGTCTACATTTGAAACAAAGCGGAATAGTTTCGCAACTCACGCCACCCGGAACACCACAGCGTAATGGTGTGTCCGAACGTCATAATCGTACCTTACTAGATATGGTGCGATCTATGATGTCTCTTACTGATTTACCGCTATCGTTTTGGGGTTATGCTTTAGAGACGGCCGCATTCACGTTAAATAGGGCACCATTGAAATCCGTTGAGACGACGCCTTATGAACTGTGGTTTGGCAAGAAACCAAAGTTGTCGTTTCTGAAAGTTTGGGGCTGCGATGCTTATGTGAAAAAGCTTCAACCTGATAAGCTCGAACCCAAATTGGAGAAATGTGTCTTCATAGGATACCCAAAGGAGACTGTTGGGTACACCTTCTATCATAGATCCGAAGGCAAGACATTCGTTGCCAAGAATGGATCCTTTCTAGAGAAGGAGTTTCTCTCGAAAGAAGTGAGTGGGAGGAAAGTAGAACTTGATGAGGTAACTGTACATGCTCCCTTATTGGAAAGTAGTTTCTGTGACACCTACACCAATTAGTGAGGAAGTTAATGATGATGATCATGGAACTTCAGATCAAGTTATTACTGAACCTCGTAGATCAACCAGAGTAAGATCCGCACCAGAGTGGTACGGTAATCCTGTTCTGGAAGTCATGCTACTAGATCATGATGAACCTACGAACTATGAAGAAGCGATGGTGAGCCCAGATTCCGCAAAATGGCTAGAAGCCATGAAATCTGAGATGGGATCCATGTATGAGAACAAAGTGTGGACTTTGGTTGACTTGCCCGTTGATCGGCAAGCAATTGAGAATAAATGGATCTTCAAGAAGAAGACCGACGCTGATGGTAATGTTACTGTCTACAAAGCTCGACTTGTTGCAAAAGGTTTTCGACAAGTTCAAGGGATTGACTATGATGAGACCTTCTCACCCGTAGTGATGCTTAAGTCTATCCGAATCATGTTAGCGATTGCCGCATTTCATGATTATGAAATTTGGCAGATGGATGTCAAAACTGCATTCCTGAATGTATTTTTGGAAGAAGAGTTGTATATGATGCAACCGGAAGGTTTTGTCGATCCAAAGGGAGCTAACAAAGTGTGCAAGCTCCAGTGATCCATTTATGGACTGGTGCAAGCCTCTCAGAGTTGGAATAAACGCTTTGATAGTGTGATCAAAGCATTTGGTTTTGTACAGACTTTTGGAGAAGCCTGTATTTACAAGAAAGTGAGTGGGAGCTCTGTAGAATTTCTGATATTATATGTGGATGCCATATTACTAATTGGAAATGATATAGAATTTCTGGATAGCATAAAGGGATACTTGAATAAAAGTTTTTCTATGAAAGACCTCGGTGAAGCTGCTTACATATTGGGCATCAAGATCTATAGAGATAGATCAAGACGCTTAATTGGACTTTCACAAAGCACATACCTTGACAAAGTTTTGAAAAGGTTCAAAATGGATCAAGCAAAGAAAGGGTTCTTGCCTGTGTTACAAGGTGTGAAGTTGAGTAAGACTCAATGCCCGACCACTGCAGAAGATAGAGAGAAGATGAAAGATGTTCCCTATGCTTCAGCCATAGGCTCTATCATGTATGCAATACTGTGTACCAAACCTGATGTGTGCCTTGCTATAAGTCTAGCAGGGAGGTACCAAAGTAATCCAGGAGTGGATCACTGGACAGCGGTCAAGAACATCCTGAAATACCTGAAAAGGACTAAGGATATGTTTCTCGTTTATGGAGGTGACAAAGAGCTCATCGTAAATGGTTACATTGACGAAAGCTTTGACACTGATCCGGACGATTCTAAATCGCAAACCGGATACGTGTTTATATTAAACGGTGGAGCTGTCAGTTGGTGCAGTTCTAAACAAAGCGTCGTGGCGGGATCTACGTGTGAAGCGGAGTACATAGCTGCTTCGGAAGCAGCAAATGAAGGAGTCTGGATGAAGGAGTTCATATCCGATCTAGGTGTCATACCTAGTGCATCGGGTCCAATGAAAATCTTTTGTGACAATACTGGTGCAATTGCCTTGGCAAAGGAATCCAGATTTCACAAGAGAACCAAGCACATCAAGAGACGCTTCAATTCCATCCGGGATTTAGTCCAGGTGGGAGACATAGAAATTTGCAAGATACATACGGATCTGAATGTTGCAGACTCGTTGACTAAGCCTCTTCCATGAGCAAAACATGATCAGCACCAAGGCTCCATGGGTGTTAGAATCATTACTGTGTAATCTAGATTATTGACTCTAGTGCAAGTGGGAGACTGAAGGAAATATGCCCTAGAGGCAATAATAAAGTTATTATTTATTTCCTTATTTCATGATAAATGTTTATTATTCATGCTAGAATTGTATTAACCGGAAACATAATACATGTGTGAATACATAGACAAACAGAGTGTCACTAGTATGCCTCTACTTGACTAGCTCGTTGATCAAAGATGGTTAAGTTTCCTAACCATATACATGAGTTGTCATTTGATTAACGGGATCACATCATTAGGAGAATGATGTGATTGACTTGACCCATTCCGTTAGCTTAGCACTTGATCGTTTAGTTTGTTGCTATTGCTTTCTTCATGACTTATACATGTTCCTATGACTATGAGATTATGCAACTCCCATTTACCGGAGGAACACTTTGTGTGTCACCAAATGTCACAACGTAACTGGGTGATTATAAAGGTGCTCTACAGGTGTCTCCAAAGGTACTTGTTGGGTTGGCGTATTTCGAGATTAGGATTTGTCACTCCGATTGTCGGAGAGGTATCTCTGGGCCCACTCGGTAATGCACATCACTATAAGCCTTGCAAGCATTGCAACTAATGAGTTAGTTGCGGGATGATGTATTACGAAACGAGTAAAGAGACTTGCCGGTAACGAGATTAAACTAGGTATTGAGATACCGACGATCGAATCTCGGGCAAGTAACATACCGATGACAAAGGGAACAACGTATGTTGTTATGCGGTCTGACCGATAAAGATCTTCATAGAATATGTAGGAGCCAATATGGGCATCCAGGTCCCGCTATTGGTTATTGACCAGAGAGGTGTCTCGGTCATGTCTACATAGTTCTCGAACCCGTAGGGTCCGCAAGCTTAACGTTCCTTGACGATATAGTACTATATGAGTTATGTATGTTGATGACCGAATGTTGTTCGGAGTCCGAGATGAGATCACGGACATGACGAGGAACTCCGGAATGGTCCGGAGATAAAGTTTGATATATGGGATAGTAGTATTTGATCTCCGGAAGGGTTCCAGAATTCACCGGAAGGGGTTCCGGATGTTTCCCGAAATGTTTGGGCACGAGAACACTTTATCTGGGCCAAAGGGGAAAGCCCATGAGGCTTTTGGAAAGTGCAAAAGGAAGTTTTACGGAGACCAGAGGCTAGACGCCAGGAACCCTGGCGTTTAGGGGGTAGACGCCGGGAACCCTGGCGTCTAGCCCTGGAGTCCAAGAAGGACTCTTGCCTTTCGGGTGAAACCGACTTTGAGGAGGCTTTTACTCCAAGTTTCGACCCCAGGGCTCAACATATAAATAGAGGGGTAGGGCTAGCACCAAAGACAGATCAAGAAACACCAAGCCATGTGCTGGCAACCCCGTCCCCTCTAGTTTATCCTCCGTCATAGTTTTCATAGTGCTTAGGCAAAGCCCTGCGGAGATTGTTCTTCACCAACACCGTCACTACGCCGTCGTGCTGCCGGAACTCATCTACTACTTCGCCCCTCTTGCTGGATCGAGAAGGCGAGGACGTCACCGAGCCGAACGTGTGCAGAACTCGGAGGTGTCGTGCTTTCGGTACTTGGATCGGTCGGACGTGAAGACGTACGACTACATCAACCGCGTTGATATAATGCTTCCGCAAACGGTCTACGAGGGTACGTAGACAACACTCTCCCCTCTCGTTGCTATGCATCACCATGATCTTGCGTGTACGTAGGAAAATTTTGAAATTACTACGTTCCCCAACAATTTTGCCCACCATGGCGCCTCCGCACTCTGCTTGCTGGCCGACCACCACCTTCTGTTTCACGTTGAAGGTCTTCAGCCATAGGACAAAGTGGGGCTTGATGCGGAGGAAGGCCTCACACACAACGATAAACGCCGAGATGTTGAGGATGAAATTGGGGGCTAGATCATGGAAGTCCAGCTCGTAGTAGAACATGAGCCCGTAGACAAATGGGTGGAGGGGAAATCCCAGTCCGTGGACGAAGTGGGTGAGGAATACAATCCTCTCATGGGGTTCTGGAGTAGGGACGATCTGCCTCGCGTCTAGGAGCCGGTGCGCGATGTCTGCGGCCAGGTATCCGGCTTCCCGGAGCTTCGTAATGTCCTCCTCCGTAACTGAGGAGACCATCCACTTGCCTTCCGTTCCGGACATGTTTGAAATGGCTTTGCGGAGAAGATGAGAACTTGGGCGCTGGATCTCGAGTGCGCGAGAATTGATGGGCAGGGGAAGAAGGAGGCGTGGGTGAAAAAGAGGAATCCTTGTCCCTTTATAAAGGCGGTAGAAACTGTGTGCCTCCCCACTTGCCCCATAAAATCGCTTATTCCCCAAGCCCCGCGATTGATGGCATGGTTGGGTTACCCACATCCGTATTGATGAGAATCCCGTGATAAGGGGAACACGATCTCTGCTTCGACAAGACGTGCCAATAAAACCACCTCGCAACACGTGCAGTGGCAGGCTGGGAAAAACGGTTCGTAATGACCGGACCATGGCAGGATGTCACATTATGAAAAGTTGTCAGCAGATTAGATTTGTAGAATATTATACTCTCTACGGTGGTATATGGAATTTGTTTTACAGAGCCGGACACAATCCTTGTGTTCAAAATCTTCTATGGAGTATTCGGAGAAGGAACCCACCTTGCAATGTCGAAGACAATCTGCGCACCGGACTCATCATCATTGAAGCCTGGTTCAGGGGCTACTGAGGGAGTCCTGGATTAGGGGGTCCTCGAACAGCCGGACTATATACTTTGGCTGGACTGTTGGACTATGAAGATACAAGATTGAAGGCTTCGTTCCGTGTTCGGGTGGGACCCTCCTTTGCGTGGAAGGCAAGCTTGGCAATTCGGATATGTAGATCTCCTTCTCTGTAACCGACTCTGTGTAACCCTAGCCCCCTCCAGTTTCTATATAAACCGGAGGGTTTAGTCCGTAGGAGAAGAACAATCATAATCATAGGCTAGCTTCTAGGGTTTAGCCTCTACAATCTCGTGGTAGATCAACTCTTGTAATACTCATATCATCAAGATCAATCAAGCAGGAAGTAGGGTATTACCTCCATCGAGAGGGCCCGAACCTAGGTAAACATTGTGTCCCCCTGCCTCCTGTTACCATCAGCCTTAGACGCACAGTTCGGGACCCCCTACCCGAGATCCGCCGGTTTTGACACCGACACCAAAAGCATGAAAAGATAACCTTTAGATTTCATCAAGCCTTATGGCAACTGTTGTGCCCAAGAAGTCCACTATGAAAAAAACCCAAGCTAAATCTCCCATGAAGCCCAGAGCCATAGCAGATGCCCCAGATGCACCTCCCCGCCTCAAGAAGCTTAGGACCCAACTGCCTATTATGATGACAAAGAAAGACTAAAAGCATTGGAAAACAACGAACCATATGCCCTAGCAAACAAGACTGCCCTAAATCCCAGATTTTACACTACCGAGTAGCATGATCTCTACGAGACTATTTCATTTGACGAAGACACAACGATCCATGTTATGCAATATATTGATTGGGAATTCATTAATAAGCATAAAAACATCTAACCTATGCACACCAAAACTTCGAAACCTTGGATCCTGACAAGTCTATGTCAGAAGCCCAACCCCCTTGGCATGAAGAGCTCATAATGCAATTATATGCCACAGTTCTCATCCATCCGGGCAGTGGAATCAAATGGATAACCGATGGTGTGTTATATGAATCTTTGACTAAAGAGCGGGTAGAGATTCCTAGCCGCCCACCCAAAGATGGAAATTTGTTTATAAAAAGAGGTAAACACACTTGCAGTACCTTGACCTGTCTAGCGCGGTCACTTTGGTGCCCAAAGCTACAAAATACATGAAACATGTACTCTAACTTGTCCTAGCACAATGGCATGTCAATACCGACATCAAATACGAAGAAGCGTCGATCTTACCCAACATCGAGTAAACTCATGTCCACATAAACGAAAGTAGCTGGAATCGAGCACGAAGGTGTGCCGATGTTGTATAACTAGACACGGTCTGTCGGCACAACCCTTGACGTTGACGACGCCTTAAACATAGTTGTCGATGCGCCGCCTCATGCATCACCGTTATCCAACCAAATGATGACGACTTGTCCGAACGACACGTCTTTCGTGTCGGATCATGTGTCCCACAACTCGAGATCATTGTCATACTAATGCTCGAAGTAGTTGGGGGTGCCAGAGCTCGCATTGGTACTCAACTGCCGAATCCTAATGGCCCCCACATGGCCCTCCCTCGTCCCAAAGCACCCGCAACTCCTCCAGCTGGTGCTCCAATTTCACATTAGGGTCTTTTAATATTAGTAATTATGAACTAGAATAAATAATAATTATGAACTGTATGCAAGCCTAGGCCTTTCATCCATTCCTGCTCCAATGCCTCTAACATTTCGTGCAAGCCTAGCCCTTTCTTCCCTTGTTCAACTCCTTCCTCCTTTCCTCTACAACACCACTTGCATCTACTGCTTTATTGCCAACGAGGAACCGATTATCTACAAGATACACCACGTAATCCAACTCCCAATGCCACGACTCATGTATATCATATCAAACAATTAAACCAAAAAAGTGTTAAAAAAATTGGCACACCATGCATTGAAATCCAACAACACGGAAAACAAGGGCACTTACACCGTCATGCAAGCACTTGTACAAAACCTAGCTGCCATGTTTGTCGATAGTCAAGACATAGAACTTCACCCCGAGTATGTGATGTGGACATGGCCTTTATGGATACAACCGAAAATATTATCCTCATATAAAATAATCAGGTGATTTCTGTTAATAATTATTATATAAATTATTATTTTGTTACTCCGAATAGGAATACGACACTTTCTTTTATTATATGCAGGATTACAGAAGACATGCACAAACCTTGCGTGAAGATGCGAGGACTAACTGAGCGATGTTCGAGGGAGTCAAACAACACCAATAGACATGCATATGTTCTCAAGTTTCAACATCCATGAGATGCTTATGTCAACCAACGGCAGTATCATAAGTCATTGCATGCATGGCTTCTACCACAACAACCAGCCATCCATCATGCATACTACGTGCACCTTGACAAAGGCACGAGGGCGACACAAGTTGGTTTTTACTTCATGGAGCAAGAGAAGCAACGTGATGGGCCTAAGGATTTTTTTTATTGATATGCTAGTAGTACAACTATAGGCTGACCCATATGTTTGGCCTCTATACGGCCGTGTATCCAAAGTAGCCACGGCGTTCGCGAGATCAACAGATAAGGTGGCGGCCGTACTAATAAATAGCTATTCTAGATTAGGGTTTAGACTGGGGTTTTATTGTATTGTTTAGCCATCGTTACAATTTCGCATCTACGAGACGTGTAGGACTACCGCCTTGTCAGATTCACAGTGGAACCCCAACTTTTCATCTAGTTCGTGTGCTCAGTTTATTATCCGCAATTTCAGTTGTAATTCACCTTTGTTCTTGCCGGTTCTTCGGTTGCTTGCAGGAACTCGAACCTCGTTGTTCAGGTTGATCGTGCCTACGGCAAGGTCAATAACCATCGGAGATTGGTTTAGCGATTGTCGAGGCGTATCGTCGGGTACGATATAGCCGGATCGTCAAGGTCAAAATCCACCAAATCGATAATTATCCCCACTCTCATCGAAAGATCGGGCCGCCGTCACATCAACTGTTGTTTGACTCCCTCGAACATCGTCAGTTAGTCCTCGCATCTTCACGCAAGGTTTGTGCATGTCTTCTGTAATCCTGCATATAATAAAAGAAAGTGTCGTATTCTATTCCTATTCGGAGTAACAAAATAATAATTTATATAATAATTATTAACAGAAATCACCTGATTATTTTATATGAGGATAATATTTTCGGTTGTATCCATAAAGGCCATGTCCACATCAGTATGACAGTGAGGGCATCTGATGAGTGGCACCACCGCAACCCGGCCGCCGAGAGCTAACCTGACAGAGCTCGTCGACACGACAAGGATGGGCGCCCACGTGGATTGACACAGCAATGGCGGTGGAGAAAAAAGGAGGGGAATTAGGGATTTGGTGCATGGAGAGAAAGGAAGGGGAATTAGAAATTCGGTGGGCGAGACACGTTTTTTCTATCCTCGAAGGCATTTTGGCGTGAAAGCCCCCATGCAAAGTGGGCAATTTCACTTATGCTAAAGTGGAGCTTGTGTACGGGTCAACATAGGGCGTACGAGCTCTATAAGCTCAATAGTGGACGTATATTCACGTCTTGTCATATTCAATGACCATTCTGGATATATCTTTGAGTATGGTGACCAAAGCAAATTTTGGAAAAAAGTTGAGTGTGCGCCAATGCATTTTACTCTATTTAGGGTGTCTTCAATACTGATCCAAAAATTTGCTCTCAGATCCGTCCATAGACACGGATGCGGAAGCCGGCCATCCAATGCTATCATCTATATGTTCACCAATAAGGGAAATTTGAAATTCAAATAAAGTATGATCCATAGGCGTGACGGATCACTCCAGCGCTGGATCACATGCCTAATCACAACCAAAAAGAGACAAGTATGCTTAAGTTTTTACATACCCCAATCACAAAAGAATACAAGTCCAACAGTCAATGCAAAAATTTGAGATTTTCTACCCTGCCATACCGGCAATCCAAACCTCCACACTCAAGGTGCCGTCACCGCCGCGTATGCGGCCTTTGCCTCCTTCTCTGTCGCGTCCTCCTCCTCCTCCTTGTCCGCCGCCTCCAATTCATCTTTGCACCGTTGCAACATCTTGTAGCGGACGGCTTGCATGATCATTCTTGCTTCGGCGTCAAAAGACTCCAAGTTCAAGGACAACTTCCTGGCATCGTCTATATCGGTTGCGATCTTCACCTTGTTTTCTTCGAGCATCACGTTCTTCTCCTCCAACATGGCCTTCTTCTCTTCGATCATGGCCCTCTTCTCTTTGAGCGCTAGCTTCTTCTTGGTCACCTCCATCAATAATTTGAAACTCTTTGCCTTTTTTACTCCTTGATGTCCAAGCACCTGACGCATGCCTCTTCCTACTTGGACAAGATGTCCTCGAACCTGTCTATCATCTTGACCACTGCACCTTCTCACTTTGCCCTCTCATCCTCCCACTTCTTTCATCGAAACCCTCTTCTAACCTTCTTGGGTGGTTCTTTTCTTGGGTCGGTTGGGTGATGGGTCTATATTTTACGCATTTTTAGAGCTCATTTTTTGCATGTTCTCTTCATATATCATGTCCCATTAAACCAAATAGTTATCCATTATGCATGATTACTGGTATTTATACTTTTCATTATGAGCATTGCACATTTAGTATTTTATTTGCTTTTTATTAATTTTCTTTTTTTCTTGTGTCTATAGGTGTTTTGGAGCAATCTAGGACCAATCATGATGAAAGAACCAAGGAGGGGTTCAATATGGAGACACCCAGGGGTAGACTTAGCCATTTCGAAGGCCGGAAAAAGTCATTTTCCCAAAGTGATCCAAATAAAGATCTAAGACCAGAAATGGACCAACATCATTCATACGAATCCAACGAGCCCAAGAACGTCAAATTTCGAGTTTGTGTGACGAAATGGCGGCCGTTTTACCAGAGGAGTCCACACTAGAAGACGGCCTTTTGAACGACCGCGAGCGATCGTTTGACACGCAAACAGCTCTGAAAGTTGCCCTTCCAGACGGGATTCTTCACCGATTCGGTCTCCGTTCAATCCCATAGGATTCTTGGTTCGTAAAGAAGAGATTGGAAGGGGATTTGGCTCATTGTGAGCCTTTAGATGAAGCCCATCAAGAGAGGGGGCTAGGGAGGCTCTCTATATATGTCATCTACATCCCTAGCCACCGAACGAAGACCACGCCATTCATCTTCCACACCACATATCATCTCCAACACATCCAAGTTCATCCCCATTGCTTCTCCATCACCACCATAGAGGAAGTGACAAAATCAAGAGGAAGAGGAGGAGTCTCCACCACGCCGTCGTCGTCATCATCATCACCATCATCACCTCCTCCCTTCACCCGCTCTATGTCGGCTTGTAACTTGACCCTATTCTTTATGTTTGAGTAGATGCATTCGTTCTCAAGGATACAGATGACTCTTTTATGATTAGTATTATGATTAGTATTATTTCCCAAGCGATCCAATATGTTCGTGTTCATGTTCAAGTTAGTATTCTCGCGAGCGTTGAGAGGAGGCCTCGCTCACACTTTTGCCATGATTGGCCGTGGAGGAACTATTGTCGCTGCATAGGGTAGGATGTTGAGGAAATTTGAGGTGACATTAAAACCCCAATACCTAGTCTTTGCAAAGTTGATAGGGGAGTTCAGGTAAAACCATATCTGGCTGCGTCCACGGTGTGACCCTTAATTATCATGTGATTGTAACCCTATGAGGAGACCATGATGGTGGCGTGTGTGGGCCATGGGTTTAAGAGTCTGACGTGTCTCATGTCCAAACTCCCATAAAGCCCCCACGTTTGGTTCCTGTTTGCCGGAAAAAATGATCTGGACTACTCCATGGACAGATGAGTTCGGCGTTGGATGGCTTCCAAGGTCTGGACGGCATGGTCCGAACGTATGCGGGCGCTTTAAAAGTCGGTGTTGGTGATACCCTTATACCAGTCAAAACTAAGAGCATCTACAGTCGGACTAGGAAAATCTGGGCCCTCCAACGCCCGCGGATGTGCCCGGGCGCGTCCCAGACGGTGACCGGACAGTCCTAAAATTTGCTCATCTGCATCTGGATACCTTATACTAGAAATCTTAAATCCACACAAAAGCATGCAAAGGATAAAATCCACGTACTATGTAGATCAACTACCCTAGTCCTCGTCGGAGATGTCCACTATCTCCATGCCCGGCTCTGGGTACATGGGCGACAGCCGTGGATCCGGCTCCTCCGCATCAGCCTCTGCATCCATCTCGGCTTCGACCTCGTCGAAGAGCGCGTCGGTCGTCGCCCGTTCCTACCGGATGAACTATCGGTTGGCCTCCACACAGGCTCATCCTGGATGGACTCCAGGATGGCCTGCTGCTCCGCCGTCTCGGCCGCTTGGGCGACGGTGAAGTCCGCCTCCACGTCCTCTATGTTGAAGCCCGGAGCCGACGCCAGCTCCTACTCCGGCTACTCCTCCTCGTCCTCCTCCGGATCTGCCACCTCCATTGGAGCCGGCTGCTGCTCCTCTCCTTCCTCCTCCGCCGCCTTCTCATCCTCCTCCTCCGGCTCCAGCAAGTCCAGAGACAGCCCGACAGCGACGCCGGCAGCGTGCGCGGCATGCCTCGCTTGGATCTCCTGCTCAATCTGGTACCGGCGCTCCGGCGTGAGCATAGTGTGCGTGGTTATGTTCTGCTGGACCATAGCGAAATTGGAGAGCGTGGGAAGAGCGGCGGAGCGGGAGAGATGGGGTGGATGGGCTCGGGCTGGCGGCGCGGAGAGGAGGGAAGGTGGATGGGCTAGGGTTGGGGGACACCGACCGAATTAAATAGCCGGATTTGGCCTCGGGCAGCAAGCCGGAGCGGCGCCACGCGGCATTCACACCCCCCACATGAGAAGATGTCCGTCAGATCTCTGGTTTTTTGGTCCATTCCGTGTGGGACCCCATCATCAGTCCGATGTGATGGACGTGTCAGGACGTGCCCGATGCCCCATATTCGCATCATATTTGGGTTGGATATGCGGGTCAGCCTGACTTGAGGCGTCTGTCTAAATCGAATTTTTATGATCGGTCAGTGATCGGGCCGTCCGCCCGGTTTGAGGCCCGGCTGTAGATGCTTAAAAGGCAGGTGTCGGCCTTGCACGGTGGAATTTCCACGTGCGCGCGTACAACGCAGCACCACTTTATTCAGTACCAGTATACTTTGAGGGTGGACAACACAAGGGGACAAAACAGCGGGTCTCCTCCGCGTTGATTCTTGAATCACGGAACGGAAGGAAGGAGCCGAGCCGATCCCCCCCTCCATCTCGGGTCACAGCAACTTCCCTTCCCCTCCTGCGTCCCAGCTATTGCACTTTTCTGGGAAAGAACCCTTGGTGCTGTCCTACCTCCCCATCCAAGTCCAAGCACAAGCAGCATCAGCGCCTTCACCCACTTGCCTGCCTACTGTTTCAGTTCTTGTTTGTTTGGAGTCGGGGCTTCCATTTCGTGGAGTTCTCGTCCAACCCCCTCCTTCCATGAGAGCTTCGAGGCGGCCGGATCTCCGCAAGTGACCATGAGCCAGAGTGAGTGGAGCTCTCTCATCGTTTGTTCCGTTTGATTCTTTGGTAGGGCTTGTGAGTTGACCTGGGCGGGACTCGACTTCTTGTCTTGACCCGGGAGTCGAGTGCTTGTTAAGGTTGATGCAGTAGCAAGGGGACGTTCTTGTTCTTGTGTAGGGCACTTAACGCTAGATTGTGTATTTCACCTTGGAATTGCTCTTTCTTGGGCCCTTCTAATATTGTTGCGGCGATATCAAATTTGGTCTGCAGCCGATCCTTTTCAGTAGCCGGGGCCATTTTTTATTTTGTACTCTATTTTTTAATTCTTATTACAAGGTCAATGGTCGTAACTGCTACAGTGCTGTTTAATCAAACAAGAGTTCAACTGTTGCTCAAGATGGTTTAATCAGCTTGTTTTCCATGACCTAGGGTTCCAAGTCTTAAATATTTTCATTTTAATTCGATCAGAACTATTATTTTCATTAAGATTTGTTGGGTGGCACTAGGCTTGTCTTAGGATTTCAAGTAATCCTGGTCTTCACCATACTGTTGTGCTTGTGCAAACATTGGATCATGTTTGACTTCACAGCTTTATGTAGCATCATTGTTTCGAGGAGAGAATGATTGATTGCTTCAACTCATGCATAACTAAATGTTACCTTCATTTTGGGCCTGGTACAAAACCGACTACTACTTTGTCTTATCTTCCAGTTCTTCCTCTCGTAGGTTTCGACATCAACGTGCTTCTCAGAGAAGCAAAGAGCAGGTGGTTAAAGCCTTCTGAAGTCTACTATATCTTGTTGAATCATGAGCAGCTCCAGATCACCCACGAGCCACTGAATAAGCCACCCAGTAAGCACATCTCCTTAATTTTGAGAAATTTGCTTTTACTTCTATTTTACAATAACAGCGTCATTTGTTCTCTAGGTGGTGCACTATTCCTTTACAATCGCCGTGTGAATCGGTTTTTCCGCAAAGATGGTTATGCATGGCGAAGGAAGAAAGACGGAAGAACTGTCGGGGAGGCTCACGAGCGATTGAAGGTTTGCTTCAGAAAGCTCAGTATAGTGTCATAGTATTCCAGTTATTTGTCTTGTCAACACTCTTGCCAACAAGAGAGGTTGCCGTCTGTCAGGACTTGTCGGGTCAGTAGGTGTGCAAGTTCCTTCTAATAATGCATCATCCTTCCAAGTAGCAACACAATTGTACAGTCTGTGTGATGTTGTGTGGAAAATCAAATATCACAAATTAATCAGATCATTCACATCCATTTAGTTGAATTGCGTTGAACATTTGTACTTATTCATTTATAGTTCTTAAATGGATATCTTTGCCCAGTTTGCTTTACCATATAGTTTTTACTGCTCTGTCAAGCAATACATCGGAATTGGGACAAGGCAACAAGAAAGAACTATGTCATTTTGTAGTCATTCTTTTACTTGATTTTTTTTGCAACCATTCTTTTACCTGAATATTGTATAGCTGAAATATCTTTATTTGGTGTTCTCTGCAGATAAATTACTTATGGTTTGGAATTTGAATATTTAATTCTAGAGATAACTTTAATTTATGAGAGACAATGCAAGTGACACGAGTCTTACATCTACTGTTCTTGCAAACAGTGTATTGAGCTTGTTCCTTTTTTTAGCAATACATGTGTCTATATATGTTGTGATATCTTAGCAATCACAGCAATGCTAATACACATGCCTAGAAATGAGAAGATGTTGTATGGTTAGCCTGATCATTTTGTATTGTAATGGATTTTAACGAAAAGTTTATAAGTAGAACTTCAGAATTAGTTGTTAATCAACACACTTAGCACTTAATCTTATATATGAAATTTTCATATCAATACAGGTTGGAAATATCGATGCTCTGAGTTGCTACTATGCTCATGGAGAGCAAAATCCATATTTTCAGAGACGATGTTTCTGGATGCTGGAACCGTAAGATCAGCTTCGCCATTAAGCTATCTCAGTATCTTAAGACTTCTTTGAGATTGTGAACTATGCCATTTATAATTTTATGTTACCGTTAGGTTGCAATTGTGCTAAGATGCCTCAGTGCTACTCGCTCCGCTCACAAATATAAGATGTTTTGGATATTTCAATATGGACTACATACGGACTGAAATGAGTGAAGAAACACACTAAAATAGTGAATGTCTTATAATAGTGAACGGAGGAAGTACTTGCTATTCATTTGCTATCTAGGAAACATTGCAAACATTTTTCTATGCAAAGAAGAGCGATTGGTACTATTTATTATAATACATATTCTCCTTTTCTGCAGTGCATACGACCACATTGTGCTGGTACAATATAGAGAAGTAGCCGAGGTATGTGAGTATTATCTTTGGGAGCAAGTATAGATTGTCATGGTATCCTTTCCTGTGAATTTTTTTGCTGGTATTATCTGGTCAAATCATCTGTGTGGGAAGTGGGAAATAAATAGTGAGAGAACTTGACTGAGTGAGCTAATAAAAGTGGAAACTTACAGTTATGGTTGTACACATATAATATAAGTGATAACTGCTGCCATGCGCCTTAAATATTTTCATAATGGATTAGATAAGGTCGTTGCACTATTCCAGAGAAATTTCTTACGACCATTTGCGTAATTGGGTCTTTTAATAGGATTCTTACGACATTTCCAATCTACACAGTTATAATCTGTTCCCACCAAATAACTGAAGTGGATTTTTTTTCTTTGTAACTAATCCACACCGTTATAATCTGGTTTCACAAAATAGTGGTGCAGGTCTTCTCTTAAACTAATCTACAACGTCCAAATGTGACCCTAGCAAAAATAAGCAGTGATCTTTTCTCTTTATCTCAATTGACGTGAGAATTTCGATCCCTCCAAACGAATGCGGCACCTTGATCTCACCTATTGATTATGAGCAATTTAATATGAACTTGAAAGTAGTATTCAAATCTATTTGATTTGATCTCACTCACTTGTTTAGTGATAAAATATTTCCATCCAATCTTCTTAATTTGAATACAATGGGAGCACATCCAATGAGTAATTTTTTTGCATGGAACTTTCTTACAGGGACGATATTATTCAACATTGTCAAATGGATCAGCGGGATCTCTTTCGACCTTGAGTTATCCAAATGACATACATGGAAAGCACGGCTCCACATCAGACTTTAGTGAGGGCAATGAATCCCACCAGAGTTCTGTAACTGAAGTAAGTTCTTATTCTGCAAACAAAGAGTACAACCATGACAGTGGCGTTCTACTAAGCATACCGGAGCTTCAGCAATCAACTGTAATGGGGATGCCAGAGCTTGACCAGAGTAGTCTGGAACGAAGTTCCGAATTTTGCATGGTAAATAATAATGACTCTACAAACACATCTGGGCTCAACCAAGCTTTGAAGAGCATTGCTGAGCAGTTAAGTTTGGGTGATGATGACTACATTTACATAAATCAAGCGCGTTCTTTGGACTTCACTACAAATACTGAGGCTGCAGATGTACAGGGAAATCAGACAAGCAATAGTCTAGGTAAAGTTTCTGGTAACCCTGCATATCTTCCAAGCTAGATCCATGGAAAAACTAAACTAGAATATCGAAATTGATAAATAAAAATGGCATACTGACAAGCATGCTTTGTGCTTGATTTGCCAAAAGTTTCTTTCCTCACAGTACACCTTTGTGATTCAACCTTTTTTTGCCGGCGTCTTGATACCACTTAATTTTGTGCCAAAAGTTTCGTCTAGAGACGTCAATACACACTATAAGGCGTCATACTCTGGACTAACTTATTGATTGTCTGATATTGTAAATTAAATCATATTATGTCGCATCCTTATTCAGGTGACGATGAAGCAAATCAAATTCGACCAGAAGGAGCTCATGGTGTTGGCAGGGGGATATCATCATCATGGGAAAATGTTCTGCAGTCCGATTTAGGTTTGCCAGCTTCATCTACATACCAGGTAAGGAAATGGTGACTGATTTTTACTATCCTCGTGTGATTTCTTCAACGTAAAGAATGAGTTGTGAAGAATCTACTGTGTTATTCTTATTGCTCTTGTAAGAGGGATACCTGCAAAGTCTTCCTGGTTGAATACCTTGGAAGACACTTTCTTTAACTAATTCATCGAGGGCATTTAAGTTGCTGTGCATTTAAGGTTTGGGCCATGATAGTACTACTTTAGTAACAGAATGCATAAAATGAAATGTCCTAACCATCTTGTTGGCTCCATGTCAAAATTGTGGTCAGAACGTACTTTACCATGCCCAGAACTATAACAGTTGTTTTACTATGTAAAGAGTGGTGATTCTTTCTTTGTTATCACCCTCAATGAACTGTGTTGACACCTTACATTTTACCATGAACAGTTTGGTGCCCACTATCAGCAAAGTTCGGAATATCAACCACCAGGAGGCCTAGACGGCAGTAATTTGCAGCTGCAAATTTCTGCTGCTAAAAGATTTCTTTTGGGATCAGAAGACCCTATCGACTCACCATCTTATAACTTCATACCAAGAGATGAAGGAATCAATGGCATTAATACTCTTTCAGCTCATGACAGTAGTCTTGAAAGCTGTCTGAACCCGGATTGGCAAAGAACAACACCTGTAACACTTCAAAGCAGTTCGTACCAAAGCAATTCATGTGGCTATGAAATATCAGAGTTCTTCGACAATGGTCAGTTTGAACCGTCCTCCGAAGAAGATACAAGATTAGCCTTGAAACAGAAGCAACAGTTTAGCATTCGTGAGATCTCTCCAGAATGGGCATTCTGCTATGAGATCACCAAGGTACACCACGAACATTTTAGCTTTCTACGTCTTAACACCAACTAATCTTATGTCTTGTTGTGCCTCTCTCAATGCAGGTCATCATTACTGGAGATTTCTTGTGTGACCCGTCGAATATATGCTGGGCAGTAATGTTCGGTGACACTGAGGTGCCTGTTGAAATTGTTCAGCCAGGTGTTCTCCGCTGCCACACGCCACTACACAGTGCCGGAAAGCTCACACTCTGTATTACCACTGGAAATAGAAAAGTTTGCAGTGAAATCAAGGACTTTGAGTTCCGTGCAAAGTCAACAGCTTCTAGTTTCACAGATTTCGCACCGTCATCTATGAAGTCTACTGAAGAGTTGTCACTTCTTGCCAAGTTTGCAAGAATACTTTTGTGTGACAACGGATCCTCTGCAGCTTCGGGTGATGATCCTCAGCCTGGACAGAGTCCAAAACTTAAAATGAATGAGGATAACTGGCAGCGGTTGATTAACGAACTTGATGTAGGATGTGAAAATCCACTAAGCAGGGTTGATTGGATCATGGAGGAATTGCTGAAAAGTAAATTACAACAGTGGTTATCATTGAGACTCCAAGGAGATGATGGAACATGTTCTCTGTCCAAAAATGAGCAAGGTATCATACACTTAATCTCTGCGCTGGGCTATGACTGGGCACTGTCTTCAGTTCTCAGTGCTGGCGTTGGCATAAATTTGCGTGATTCAAATGGATGGACTGCACTTCATTGGGCTGCTTATTATGGAAGGTAATCAGAAAAATATATTCTACTGCTGGTTATTTAGATTACGTTTTGACTAACCAGGATGAATCTTAACGTAAAATCAATGGTATAGGACTTAGATGCGCAATACTTAAGGCACATCTAGATGTGCCTTGGCAAACCCGTTTATTATAACTCTTAACTTCCTAAAATGTTATTTACAGTTCTTACAAACAAATAATATATTCTTTCATTGGCTGAAGAAACCATTGTTTTTCCAAAATTTCAAATGTGGTTGTACTTGGGTACTCTCGGCCCCCATGCCACTAACTTTGTAACAAGTAATGCCCAACTGCAGAACGTAGGTCACAAATGAAGTAGAAATGGACACTGTATGTTGAATAGAAAAGATAACCTTTTAGCATCCAAGATGTCTTGACTAATGGATTTTGTGCACACAAAATGCAATACATCAGCATATCTTGAAATGACTTGTATTTATTTTTTTTACATCTCTCTCCATATGTTAGTGTGTATTGCAATTTATTGGCATGGAACTAGCAAACAACCTTGTTAAGTAAGTCCATTTTTATTGCAGGGAAAAGATGGTTGCTGCACTTCTTGCTGCTGGTGCTTCAGCTCCAGCAGTCACCGATCCCACTGCACAAGATCCAGTGGGCAAATCAGCAGCTTTCCTGGCTTCTGAGCGAGGACATGTGGGCCTTGCTGGCTATCTTTCAGAAGTGGCGTTAACTAGCTATCTTGCATCGCTGACTATAGAAGAGAGTGGTATTTCAGAAGGATTAGCTGCAATTAAAGCAGAGCGAGCAGTAGAGAGCATATCTCAGAGAAGTGCCCAACTTCATGGGGGCACAGAAGATGAACTCTCACTGAAAGACTCTTTGGCGGCCGTGAGAAATGCAGCTCAAGCAGCGGCTCGGATTCAGAATGCCTTCCGTGCCTTTTCTTTCAGGAGGAGACAACACAAGGACGCTCGACTTAAGGATGAATATGGGATGACACAAGAAGATATAGATGAACTTGCAGCTGCATCAAGGTTATACTACCAACATCATGTTTCGAACGGTCAGTTTTGTGATAAAGCAGCTGTTTCAATTCAGAAGAAATACAGAGGTTGGAAAGGGCGCAAGAATTTTCTCCAGATGCGCAGAAATGTAGTTAAAATACAGGTAACAGAGTTATAAATATTTGGTTTAAAAACTGCATTCAAGTTGAACTCGCTGGTATATGATTGGGCTTTGAACTAGTACATGGTATCAGGTAAGTTGTGTTTTACTTTGCTAACATTAAAGGCCTTACTTTGTACAGGCTCATGTAAGAGGTCACCAAGTGAGAAAGAAATACAAGACATTTGTAAGCACTGTTAGTGTGCTAGAGAAAGTAATACTAAGGTGGCGCCGGAAAGGACATGGGCTACGTGGCTTCCGAGCCGAACAATCAGTGATGATTGAAGCAGAAGAGGGAGAGGAGGAAGACGATGATGACTTCGAAGATGATGAAGCAGTCAAGATCTTCCGTCGGCAGAAGGTTGATGAATCTGTGAAGGAGTCTGTGTCAAGAGTGTTGTCCATGGTAGACTCTCCTGAAGCAAGGATGCAGTATCGTCGAATGCTCGAGGAATTTCGCCAGGCAACTGTAAGTAGTTCATGGATTTGACATTTAAGCAATGTTGTGATCATAAGCCAAGTTGCCCGATGAAACTATAGTTCATACCACGATCTAGAAATATTAGAAAAATAAAGAGCAATTTCTCAAAAGAACAAAAAGACTGAGGTGCTAACCTCTTTCAAGGGGGCAAATCCATATGTAGTGAAATCTTACTCTTTGATGTGTAAAGCATAAAGTAGTGATATGCACAGTGTCAATTTGAAACAAAATACTTCTGAAGAGAAAATACCATTTATTATTCATAGATGAACTGCAAATGTTGACAGCTATGTAGAACTCATTAGAGTGCATTTGGTTTTGTTCTTTCTATCCAAAATCAAATCTCAGCAGTGCACTTACGATGCTGGTCTAAATGCAGGCTGAATTGGGTGCGTCTGATAAGGCAACATCATCGATACTTGACAACGACTTACTGGTAGAAATCAACAAGTTCACATGCTGAAAGAAGCACGTGGCACAAGCAGCGTTTGCGGAGCTTCCTAGAATGATGTGAAGTAACTAGGTCTTTGGTACAGTAATATGCAGCCCACTGTGACCTGATAGTGTGTGTCCAGTTTGTACAGTGTTTGACTGATTGTTGTAGAGTGATGGTTGTATCCGACGATGTAGTTGCCGGGAGTAACACCCTTCTGTTATCTAAAAAGAGGATGATGGTTCTATGTAGTGTTGTCTGTAAGTTATGTATTAATTGGGAATGGCAGGTTATGAACACCATATCAGGTATCTTTAAATTAAAGGTTGCTCGGTAGAATTTGGTCAGCATATTCTTTCATTTCCACTGAATGATGCATAGTCTGCGCAACTTCGAGAACCAGATTGTTCACATGAGCTACTAGTAACTAAATTGGTTGTTCGATGATCCATTAAATCTTTGGACGTAAATGTATATTTTTACGAAACAAGGAAAACTAAACAATGCAGAAATTGTATGGCATATCTACTGGGTTCCTAATGTGCAAGAAGTAAATATGTAGGTGTTTCACTACAGTATTGCATGAAGATGTTTCTTGGTTAAAGAGAATGGCACTACAGTATTGCATGAAGATGTTTCTTGGTTAAGAGCGAATGGCAGGAATCCTCTATCATGTGAATGTGAACAGAAGTAACATATTCTTTGGGCCATTCTTCCAAAGGCTCTGAAACTCTCATGCGAAAAACTTAGAAGGATATCAGTCCTACAAAACTCCCTGAATAAATACAATCGAATGAGAGACCAAATTGCACAGCTAATGGACTAAAATACTTTACAGGCATATCACGGTCTTTCAGCACTTTCACTTAAAAGAAAAGAATATGCTCCACACAGAACACAAGTCCACATAAACAGTGATCACAAAAGAAAAGAAAGGGAGCATTACACAAGCATTGGAGCCAACGTCGAATCCTCAGAGAAAATAGAAGAATATCCCCTGTTATGGCCATAGCCATGTTGGGTCCAATATGCACCTTACACTTGTTTCGGTTACTAGTTACATTTCTCAAATCCTTAAGGGCAATACAGCACGATTTCACAATTTTGTAACAGTGTATCTGGTCATATCGCATCTACTTTGGTCATATCCCATTCACTTTCCAATTAAAGAGAGCACCGTATGCAGTTTGGCCTTGGCACCCATCTAACAGTCAGATCCCTTGGGACTTGTAAGAATTGATTAGCAGCAACAACTCACACCGAGCAAGGGCTTTGCCACATTGATATATCTGATATTAGATCACGGAGTTGATCGATGAGGAGTTTCAGCTGTTTGTTTTTGCTTTCAATTTCCTGCAGCAGAATCCCAATGTTAGACTTCCTTACCAGAAAAATGTACGTATGTCATGTTACTGGATTAAAATAACGGATATTGTAAGTTGTCATACAGCCGATTTGAACTTCCAGACAGCATGGATGCTGCTACCTCCGTCCCAAATTATAAGACTTTAGCCTACCAAAAACGTCTTATAATTGACAGAGGAAGTACTATATAGAGAATCTTCCACTAGGGACACACTGGAATAGCTTCTAGTGATTGCTAGGGGTACTTAAATGATCCATTCTTAATTCTATATAGAAAGGATGGTGTGCTCCAACCTCTGGAAAACCTTGTTGCATTGCTCTAAAGACATACATCAACCTTGGTAAATTCAAAAGGCATGCAGATGATGGCAAATAAACAACAGATGCACTTCTGCGCCTTTACCAGAATAATTCCAGAAACATGTAGAATGAACATACTCTTAATGTATACAACAGAATGAACAAGACAATCCAAGCACTGGGAAACCAGAACCAAGACAAAGAAATGAAAGAGGGGCTCTGTCTGGGAAACTTCAGGTTTGCACCCAAAGACCGGCCTGTTTTTTGAGGCATTTTTGTCATGAGATTTAAAAAAAAATCAAGCCATATATCAATATGTCATAAGCACCAATATGGGCATCTCATTTAAAATAGGTTACTTGGGGGTGCATCTGACATTGAACGACTGACCTGGTACCAAGTACCGACTGGTTCCTGATAATATCCTGAGTCATGCATAATGGTATCAATCATAATGATTAGACCTTCTCAAGGGAGTACCTTTCTCAAAGAAGATGCATGCTCTTCCAATCTCTCAATCTCGGCTTGATCACCTTTGGATTCTGTTGGCCCCATCTCCTGAAAATATCCCGACATAATTATAGACATGTAACAAAATGTGAACCTAGTAATCACGAGCACTGATTTTAATATAAGTGGAAACAGAAGGAATTAGATCGACACTGGATGTTGGTTCTGTTGATTCAATCATAGCTACAGCAAGCAAATTTTATCCAGAATGGCATAAGCATAACTAGTAATAAATCTGTTCACGGAGCAGGATGATAATCAACCCCCTTCTCGGAACCAAAATCTCGGCTCATATAGATATATAGTAGTTAGTAGGATAAACAAGTCGGCTACCCAAAGTTCTTGTTTCGCCCCCATTTAATGACCAAAAACTCAATATCTCTTCTGTTCTAGGGAAATAATGTCTAGCGTCTTCAACTGCTCAAATGTGGCAAAACTCGATTGCTAAAAATGTTATGCATTTATTTCTTGAGTCAGACAAGAAAAGGCACTTAGCTCACTAGTTTCAAATAGGCCCATATCTCCAAAATCGAAATGACATTTTTCATTCAAAGCTGTACCATTGAAATGTCCCTAGTTTCTCCTCAGGTTCACACACGGTATGATATATGTTAGGATCGCATGGCCCAGTCCATCAAGTTCTCACCTGAGTAGAGGGAGACACCGCGGCAATGGACGCGCGCAAAGCCGCCACGGCGATCTTGTACCGGTGCCTCGCCTCGTCGAGCGAACCACCAGAGCCCCCCGCGGCTCCCCCCATGGTATCGGCGTCGGAGTCGGCGGAGTGGGGTGGCGGGGGAGCTGCGTTTTGGTGGTGGGGATGCTGGGAGGCGGCGGAAGCGGCGGTGGCTGTGGCGGAGGAGGACCAGAGCGCGGGGTTGCAGAGCTCGTCGTTCATGGAGGAAAGGATCTGGAAAGCGGAGGCGATCGTCTCCTCGAGGTGCCGCTGGCCCTCCGCCGCCAGCTCCTGCCTCCGCCGAGCTGCGACTGAGGCCATTAGTTAATCTCGCCTGAACCCTAGCTCTCCGCCGCCGATCTGAGCTTAGCTCAGTCCTGGCAGCTAGTAGCTTGCTAAGCACTTTCCGGGCCGACCTAGTTAAGAGCCGAATGGGCTTAAAGGGCGAAACTGGGCTCGTGTCTGGCCTCGCTCGTCCAGCATCATTTATATGTCTCAAAAGTTGCTCAAAAAAATATGTCTACAGTTTTTTTTGATAAATCTATGTCTACTATTTGAACGCCAGTGGTTGTCACGGAATACAAAACTGTGAAAGATAAATAACATAATTTACTACATTTTTGAATATTATATTTAAGTCCTAATAATATTTTATTAACAACATCAGCTGAATAGAGAAAATACTAAAGCTAAGCATATATTTATATCATGAGAAAAAAAGCTAGAAAAGTAGTAAGCATGAGTTATTTCAGCTCATAGTCTCCACTCACATCATAAAATGGTACATAGTCTCATCACTAGAGCCATCTCTCCAAGCAAAATAGATATGTTGTAGTGAACAAATTACAGTTTGGGTGGTGATTAAATTGCAATATTTATGATTATGATTACTCACGGCATAATTTAATATACGCATCCTGTTTGTGACATGTAAACTGTTAATGCAACAGTATATACAACTAATACTCAACCCAAAGACTGTTATCCACATGCATATCAGGATATTAAGTGCATAACAAACAGAGCATTGCAATAAGCATCATGATACAATGTAGACAATAAAACTATCATTCAAGCGTGATAAAGAAAACACTATTTTATTCTTTAGTAGCAATAATACAATACAATATGTGTCTTGTCAGCTCTTGTCACTGGGATATAGAATACTACATGATTGAACTCACTATCATACACCACTCACTCTGAAGAACTACTGATCAAACTTGGCCAAAGAAGAAAAATAGATTGGAGAGCATGCATGACTACTTAGTTATGCAGCAAACAGAACCACAGAAAAGTCAATAAAATTCATAAACAAATATGATCATAAAGTGACAATTCATCATATCCCAACAAACACAACACCGATTACATCAAATTAATCTTGATCATGTGAGGCAGCTCACGAGAGCCTTGTATTGAGGCATAAGGGAGAGGATGTTATCTAGCTATTGCCAGGAACCCAACATCCTAAGGAAACTACTCACACCTGGACATGGTGGCAGGAAGGTCGATGAAGATGGCTCCGATGATGGATTCCCCCTCCGACAACACGCCGGAACAGGCCTCCAGTTTGGATCTCCCCGGAACAGGAACTTGCGGCGGCAGAAAAATCACGAAAAATTGGTGTGGGGGTTTTAAGAAATATATAATTTATAGGCTGAGGGGGGCATAATACGGTGGGGGCGCCAAATGGGCCCACCACATGGCCCCACTTGCATGCATGGCTTGACAGCGTGGGGGCCACGGCAGGCCCTGGTGCTTTCTGGAATTTTTGTCCTCTGGAAAAATCGTCAAAAACATTCGGGGTATTTTGAGGTCATGAATATCGATTTTCTAAAAAACCAAAATCATGCAAAAACAACAACTGGCTTTGAGCACTGAATTAATAAGTTAGTCCAGAGAAATAATATAAATTGCTATAAACAATATATGAAAAAGATATGATATAGTAAGAAATAATCAAAAATCACATATACGTTTGAGACATATCAAAGGGTTTTTGCAAATCTTTATAGTTCAGAAGGAGTCGAGGACTTGAATATTCTGTTGGATGGTATTCTTCGGAAGATGACAGATGGCCTAAATGCTGACTTATCCAAACCTTATAATCTCGAAGAGATAAAGTGTGCTTCTTGTTTCAAATTTTCCCAATGAGGGCCCTAGGACCGGATGGGTTCCCCGCTCCATTTTTAAGCTTTGTGTTGAGGTTAAAAATTGTTAAGCTTTGTTCATTTATTTGCACTAGTATCAACCTTTGATGCCCAGTGGATGTAATATATTATAATATGTTGAGATGTCCTATTATAACTTGTATGCTTATCATTAATTGTCGTATATTGCATAGCGCGGTTCGCACTTCATGGGCCGCACGTTGGCTGCAACCACCAAGCACCAAAAATGGGTTGAAAGAACCATGGGACGAATGCATCGCATGCCACTTTTGGGCCGAAAGCACCACAGGCGTAAAATGGCCCAAAACCTTCGCAAGATGTGGTATGCTCAAGGGCATTACGCTCCATGGGTCGTGAAGGGGCATGAAACACGATGAGCCGCTGATGGGCCAAAATTAGTACGGGCTGAAACGGCCAAAATAATCATGGGCCACAAAGAGGCCGTAAGGCCCCATGAACCAAAAACAATTTGGATATATAATGGGCCATAAATATGCCAATGTACACCACGGGACACAAATGAAATCAAAAGCATCACAAGCTGTTAATGGACTGAAAGGGGCAACAGACCAAAAATGACCCATAGGCAAGAAGGGACGTTAATGGACCAAAAGGCGTGATGGTCCGGAAATGACCCGCTAATGGACTAAAAGGCGCGACGGCCCAAAAATGGCCCTGCAACAACATGGGTCGTTAATAGACCAAACGACGCGACGGGCCAAAAATGGTTCAAAGGCAGCACGGGTCGTTAATGGACCAAAAGGCGCAACGGGCCGAAAATGGCACAGACGCAACACGGGCTGTTAGTGGACCAAAAGGCACGCGAGCTGAATATGGCCTTGAGTAAACATAGGTCCTTAATAGACCAAAAGACACCACGGCACGGAAATGGCCGAGGGACATGCGGACCATAAATTGGCCAAAATGTACCATGAGCCTTATATGGTCTCAAGACTCGACGGGCCGTAAAAGAGCCAGAATATACAAAAGGTTGCAAATACCTAGAAGCATCACGAGCGGTAAAGATCTGAGCCAGTACACAGGTTGTCAAGGTCCGAGCCACTACACGGGGCCGTTAATGGGCTGAAAGCAAGTATGGGCTGAATTAGAAAACGATACCACGAGCCACACATGGGCCCAAAGTATCAACGGGCTGGAACCATATTGAATGGCCCACGGGCCCCTAATGGGATGAATTCAGACATGTCCTAAGGGGTCGTGGGTACCCAAGCCATAAATGGGCTATATACAAACAAATTGTTATGATGCCGATAATGTGCTGGCCTGATTACTTTTGACTAAGTCAAGTGGGCCTTAAGAAGGCCTTTTGCTGGGCTGGCCTTTTTAACAAAACATGCCACTATTAGAATGTGCCACGTGTCGATGTTTCATAGGCGCATATCGTCCATTGGATGGGCAACACATGTCATAAAGTAGAGCTGGCACGTGGCTTTGTTGGCGAATGAGAAGCTGACGCATGGAAAATCATCATTGATGGGGGTTGTTAACGGGTATCGGATCCGGAACCCGCACCCGATGGCTTAACGGCACCCCGTTACGGTGGTTACCACATGTCGGCTACCCTTGACGAAACAGTTCCGTGAAGCATCATTTATCATCATGGAAGTGGACACTTCCATGATGAAAAGTGATCATTATCATTGAACACATCCTCGATGGCACATGTATGAGTATCTTGATTCTGTCATAAACTGTCACGAAAATACATGGCTGACAGAAAACATGACCTACTGTGACAAACGTGTATCATCACAGATGTATCTTTTTTTGTAGTGTCTCGACTAGGCTGATGTGGCCAGGTGAGTCGGCAACAAAACTCATGGAGCTGAAAAATGAAGATTTGGCCCAACATGTAGACCGTGCTAGTGTCAACTAGCAGTCCCATCTGAACTCTATGTTCACCATGCAAGACTTGTATGGGCCACCACTATCAGAGATGATTCAACCGGATCCCTTGGTGGGGTATCCCTATGAGGTGAGTAGATCAAAGGGGAAACATAAGACCATATTTACCTAGGTTCAGGCCCTCCTCACGAGGTAAACCCCCACTCATGCTCGTGTATATTGTGATTGGGTTGTACAAAGTACATGTATTACCGAGGGATACTAACTTGTCTATCGACTAGCTTGGCCCCAAATTATATAAGATATTGGCCCCCCTAGGGTTACATGAACCTAGTCAGCTATGTCGATGGAGGGGAGTCCTCCACAAATCCAACTTCCTTGTCTTGAACTGTAAGTGTCGTGGTTTGATGACCCACAAGTATAGGGGATCAATCGTAGTCCTTTCGATAAGTAAGAGTGTCGAACCCAACAAGGAGCAAAAGGAAATGACAAGCAGTTTTCAGCAAGGTATTGTCTGCAAGCACTGAAATTATCAGTAACAGATAGTTTGATAGTAAGGTAATTTGTAATGAGAAACAAGTAGTAATGGTAACAAAGGCACAACAAGGTAGCCCAATCCTTTTTGTAGCAAAGGACAGGCCAGAATGGTCTCTTATAATAAGCAAAGTGTTCTTGAGGATACACGGGAATTTCATCTAGTCACTTTCATCATGTTTGTTTGATTCGCGTTCGCTACTTTGATAATTTGATATGTGGGTGGACCGGTGCTTGGGTGCTGATCTTACTTGAACAAGCCTCCCACTTATGATTAACCCCTCTCGCAAGCATCCACAACTACGAAAGAAGAATTTAGATAAATCTAACCATAGCATGAAACATATGGATCCAAATCAGCCCCTTACGGAATAGCGCATAAACTAGCGTTTAAGCTTCTGTCACTCTAGCAACCCATCATCTAATTACTAATCCACAATGCCTTCCCTTAGGCCCAGAGATGGTGAAGTGTCATGTAGTCGATGTTCACATGACACCACTAAAGGAAGCAACAACATACATATCATGAAAATATCGAACAAATACCAAATTCACATGATTACTTATGACAAGACTTCTCCCATGTTGTCAAGAACAAAAGTAACTACTCACAAATCATATTCATGTCCAAGATCAGAGGGGTATTGAATAGCATCAAGGATCTGAACATATAATCTTCCACTAAATAAACCAACTAGCATCAACTACAAGATGTAATCAACACTACTAGCAACCCACAACTATCGATCTAAGGTTTTGAGACAAAGATTGAATACAAGAAATGAACTAGGGTTTGAGATGAGATGGTGTTGGTGAAGATGTTGATGAAGATCGGTCCTCCCATGATGAGAGGGTTGTTGGTGATGTCGATGGCTTCGACTCCCCCCTCCCGGAGGGAAGTATCCCCAGCGGGATCACTTCGCCGGAGAGCAAAAGTGCTCCTGCCCAGGTTCCGCCTCGAGACGGCGGCGCTTCATCTCGAAAGTCCTCTCCTGATTTTTTTTCTAGGCCAAATGGCTTCATATAGTAGAAAATGGGCCACGGAGGATGGACAGGGGCCCCACAAGCCACCAGGGCGCGCCTAGGGGGTGGGTGCGCCCTCGTACCCTGTGGGCACCTGGTGGGCCCTCTCTGGTACTTCTTCCTTCCAGTACTTTTTATATATTCCAAAATAAGTCTCTGCGAAATTTCAGCTCATTTGGAGTTGTGCAGAATAGGTATCTTTGATGTAGCTTTTTCAAGTCCAGAATTCCAGCTGCCGACAATCTCCCTCTTCATGTAAACCTTGAAAATTAAGGGAGAAAAGGCATTAGAATGGCACCACAAAGTATTATATTGATCAAAACATCATAAATAATAGTAGGAAAAACAAGATGCAAAATGGACGTATAAACTCCCCCAAGCTTAGACCTCGCTTGTCCTCAAGCAAAAGCCGATATCGATAATCATGTCCACATGTTTAGAGAGAGAGAGAGGTGTCAATAAAAACAAAATATGGACATAGCAGCATCATGATCAATATCATAGCAGCAATATATATTATCATAAAACTTCTCATGGAAAGGTAACAATTCATCACAACAATGAAGTATAAATTATAAACTTTCTTGAAAACTAACAAACTATGTTCTCAGTCAACAAAGCAATTACAATTCACCATATGTTTAGTAAGGGTCTCATGTAAGAGCTTTTGTTTAGAAAGTCCACATACTCAACTATCATTTAGTCTTCTATGATTGCTGACACTCACGACATATATATGGAGCAAAAGTTTCAGTCAAACACATAGAAAGATAGGGGCTTATAGTTTCACCTCCCAACTCATTTACCTCAAGGATAATGTCAACAATAATAACTCATGATCACTCATATCCAACTAGATATATATGCCTAGATCTTTCCCCAGCACATGATGCTTGCAAACGAGAAAAATAGAAAGGAATAGAGGAGAACACTATTCTCTTGCATGATAGGTAAATACATGAAGGTAAAAGATAGGCCCTTCACAGAGGGAGGCAGAGGTTGTCATGCGCTTTTTGTTTTTGGATGTGCAAGCTCTTAATGCAAAGGAGAACCACTTTATATTGCCCCTTGTGATAGCAACCTTTATTATGCAGTCTGTTGCTTTTATTACTTTACCATCACAAGATCGTACAAAGCTTATTTTTCCTTATAATAAAAGATCATACATATTAGAAGCAATTGTTATTGCTTTATGCACTGGTGACATCTTATTACTTAAATGATCTTACTCAATCCATAGGTAGATATAGTGGACTCTCATGACATGAAACTAAATTTAAGGGTTTTTCGATGCACAATTAGTAACTCTACTTGTTGTGGATTTTTGGCTAGCGAAGATATTGAGCAAGCACCACATATATGTTGGAGGATCTATAACAATATAACTTCTATGTGAATATAATCAAACATTACGCTGTCTTCCTTGTCCAGCATCGACAATTTGATATAGAATACTTAATGGGAGCTCACAATCATAAAAGATGTCTAAGATAGTATATTTATATGTGAATCTTCTCTTCTCTTGTTAACTTCTTCATGAATTGCATCATTGACCAATACTATGTTTGTTAACTTTCAATAAATTTTACCACTTATACTTTTCTTTATGTGATGTCATTACTTTCCATAAGATTAGCATATGATCTTTTCATTATTTTCATTGCTAAGATTGAAACATAAAAGAAAAGAAGCAAAACTCAAACTACTGTTTATTATATAACTCTCAACTCGATTACATAGATAGATAGATCACGAAACTAGCACTCAGAAATAGATCATACTAAATTTTTATTCAACTAAATCGCGAAATAGCGAATAATTGAACTAAGATAGGTAAAGATAATAGAGATGGTGATACGATACCAGGGCACCTCCCCAAGCTTGGCACAAGCGAAGGGGAGTGCCCATATCTGTGTACTCAAGTCTCTTTCTTCGGTGGTGATGATGATGATGATGATGATGAGGTAGTAGGCTTGTCTTCCATCTTCCACGGCATAGGTTTCCCATCATAAAAGGATGAAGGAGTCTCTGGGGTCCTGGAACTTGAAGCTAAATGTTGGGGACCTTTGCATGCAAAACAAAAAAAGTTCTACGCACACGCAAGATCTATCCATGGAGATGCATAACTACGAGAGGGGGAGAGCGTCTACATACCCTAGTAGATTTCTAAGTGGAAGCATTTATCAATGCGGTTGTTGTAGTCGTACTCCTTCACGATTTGTTCCGATCAAGCAACAAACGTACGGCACCTCCGCGTTCAGCACACGTTCGGCTCGATGACATCCTCGCCTTCTTGATCCAACAAGAGGGGCGAAGTAGTAGATGAGTTCCGACGGCATGATGACATGGTGACGGTGGTGGTGAACTAGAGGGAGGAGATTAGAACCACACTGGGCTTGTAATTATGAGGATTAGAGGTAGCTAGGGCTAGCTCTAATTAGTCAACTAGGACCAACTAGAGGAGGTTCAAAAACTTGTGTTCTAGGGATCTAGCCCTGCTCCTCTATTTATATGTTGAGCCCCGGGGTCGTAACTTGGAGAGGAAGCCTCCCCAAAGTTAGTTTGGAACACAAAGATGAGTCAGTCTCAGACTCCAAGGCTAAACACCACGATTCCCGGTGTTTACGTAGACGCAACGGACTCCAGCGTCTATCTCAGGGGTAGATGCCATGAACCTAGCGTCTAGCCCCTGCCTTCCATACAACTCCTTTGTGCACCGACTTAAATCCTCATGGGCTTTACCCCTTGGCTCAACCATAATATCTTATATATCAATCTTTACCCCCGGACCATTCCGGTGCTCCTCGTCATGTCCGTGATCTCATCCGGGACTCCGAACAACATTCGGTCACCAACATACGTGATATGTCTCAACGTATCTATAATTTTTTTATTGTTCCATGCTATTATATTATCATTCTTGGATGTTTTATCTTCATTTCATAGCAACTTTATATCATTTTTTGGGACTAACCTATTGACATAGTGCCCAGGGCCAGTTGTTGTTTTTTGCTTGTTTTTTACTTCACAGAATATCATTACCAAACGAAGTCCAAATGCCACAAAACTTTTTGGAGATTTTTTTGGACCAGAAGGAAACTTGGGAACCAAGGAAGCACCTAGGGGGAGGCCCATGGGGCCTACCACCCACCAGGGCGGGCCAAAGGCCCCTAACATGCCCTGATGGGTGGTGGGGCCCATGGAGGTCTCCTCCACACCTCTCAGCTCTATAAATACTCAGATATTCCAAAAACCCTAGGGGAGCGATCGAAACACAATTCCAGCCACCGCAAGTTCCAGAACCACGAGATCCAATCTAGAGCCCTATTTCGGCACTCTGTTGGAGGGGAACACGATCACAGAGGGGTTCATCATCCTCATTGGCGCTCCTCCGATGATGCGTGATTAGTTCACCATAGACCTACAGGTCCGTAGGCAGTAGCTAGATGGCTTCTTCTCTCTCTTTGATTCTTTACAATGTTCTCCTCGATGTTCTTGGAGATCTATTTGATGTAACGACTTTTTGCGGTGTGTTGGTTGGGATCCGATGAAGTGTGAGTTTATGATCGGATCTATCTATGAATATTATTAGAGTTTCTTTGATCTCTTGTATGCATGATTGTTATAGCCTCATATTTCTTCTCCAAAACTTTGGTTTGGTTTGGCTAACTAGATTGAATTTTCTTGCAATGGGAAGAGGTGCTTTGTGATGGGTTCGATCTTGCAGTGTCCTCACCCAGTGATAGAAGGGGTAGCGAGGCATGCATGTATCATTTCTATTAAGGATTAAAAGATGGGGTCTAATTTCTACATGAACAGATCTTGTCTACATCATGTCATCATTCTTATTGCATTACTTCGTTTCTCCATGAACTTAATACACTAGATGCATGCTGGATAGCGGTCGATGTGTGGAGTAATAGTAGTAGATGCAAAATCATTTCGGTCTACTAATCTTGGACGTGATGTCTATATACATGATCATTGCCTTGGATATCGTCATAATTATTTGCTCTTCTATCAATTGCCCAACGGTAATTTCTTTACCCAGCGTATGCTATTTTCTCGAGAGAAGCCACTAGTGAAATCTACGCCCCCTGGTCTATCTTTTATCATATTGTTTTCAGATCTATTATTCCAAAAATCCAAAAATACCTTGTTGCACTTTTTCTTTACTCATTTTTTGTGTTCTTGCTAGATCTTTTATCCAATCTCATACAATTTAATCTATTTTTTACCATATAGGGATTGACAACCCCTCTTTCGCATTGGGTTGCAAGTATTTGTTCTTTGTGTGCAGGTACCTGTCGGTGTCAAAACCGGCGGATCTCGGGTAGGGGGTCCCGAACTATGCGTCTAGGCCGGATCGTAACAGGAGGCAGGGGACACAATGTTTTACCCAGGTTTGGGCCCTCTTGATGGAGGTAAAACCCTACGTCCTGCTTGACTAATATTGATGAAGTGGGTAGTACAAGAGTAGATCTACCACGAGATCAGAGAGGCTAAACCCTAGAAGCTAGCCTATGGTATGATTGTCTGTTGTGATTGTCGTCCTACAAACTAAAACCCTTCGGTTTATATAGACACCGGAGAGGGTTAGGGTTACACAAGGTCGGTTACAAAGGAGGAGATATCCATATCCGTATTGCCTAGCTTGCCTTCCACGCCAAGTAGAGTCCCATCCGTACACGAGACGAAGTCTTCAATCTTGTATCTTCATAGTCTAACAGTCCGACCAAAGGATATAGTCCGGCTGTCCGGAGACCCCCTAATCCAAGACTCCCTCAGTAGCCCCTGAACCAGGCTTCAATGACGATGAGTCCGGCGCGCAGTATTGTCTTTGGCATTGCAAGGCGGGTTCCTTCTCCGAATACATCACAGAAGAATTTGAATACGAGGATAGTGTCCGACCCTGCAAAATAAGTTCCACATTCCATCGTAGAGAGAATAGTATTTTCGCAGATCTAAAATTTTCTGGCTTGTTTTGGCGGCATGATGTTATGTCATGGCCCGGTGATTATTCGAACCGTTTCCTTTAACCAGCCCCGCACATAACGCGAGGCAGTTTCTTGACATGTCTTGTCAAAGCAGAGATCGTGTTCCCCCAATTATGGGATTCTCATTAACGCGGTCGTGGGTAACCCAACCGTTTCTAGGACTCCTAGATTATAGGCAAGTCCTAAACGGCTACGGAGAGGACGCTTGATATTCACCCTCTTTATAAAGGGACAAGGTTTTCGCTTTTTCCCTCTCGTGCTCAATCAAACCCTTCCCCCGCCTCAAGTTCCAACACCCAAAGCCCAGGTTAGGTGCTCCGGATCTTCAATCATGTCCGGATCCAGCCTTCAAGGCCGATGGATGCCCTCCTCCGTGACGGAAGAGGACATCAAGAAGTTGAGGGAGGCCAGATACCTGACCGCCGAGGTTTCGCATCGGCTTCCTGCTCGAGGGCAGGTCGTCCCTACTCCCGAACCCAACGAGAACGTCGTGTTCGTCTCCCACTTACTCCGAGGCCTAGGCCTCACTCTGGATCCCTTCGTCAGGGGTTTGATGTTCTATTACGGGCTAGATTTCCACGATCTAGCTCTGGACTCATTTCTCCACATCTCGACATTTATTGTCGTGTGTGAGGCCTTCCTCCGCATTACCCCTCACTTTGGCCTGTGGCTCAAGACCTTTGAAGTGAAGCTGAAGATGATCGAGGGGCAACATGCAGCGTGCGGAGGTGCATCAATAGGCAAGATGGCAGGAGCTCCCTGGCCGAAAGGTTCCTTTCCAAAGGTGTCCGAATTATGGCAACAAGAGTGGTTTTACGTCACAGCTCCCAGAAGTGCTAAGTGGGCAGCTGCCCCCGCTTTCCGCTCGGGGCCCCCACCACGACTAATGTCATGGATCAGCAGAGGTCTGAGCTAGGGTCCAGCCAAGGACGTGCCTATACTGCAAAGCCGCATTCGAGATCTCTTCGAGGGAGATTTTAATTTGGTCGTGGTAATACAAGTTATGCTGGTTCGTCAAGTCCAGCCTTGCAAACGTCGGCCCCTTCGCTTGTGGGAGTTCAACCCAGAAGGACCGCGTGCCATTCAAAGTTTCCTCGGCCTGACGCACGAGGAGATGTACAAGTCATTCTTCGGACCTCAAATAGAGTATCCGGACGCTACTGAGGATGTGGGCCTGAGTAGTAACCGCGTCACCGAACAAGTAAGAAATCCTCTAGCCGAACACACTGTCCTTTATTCATTATGAAGTTATTTCTAAGAGATCGCTCTTTGACCAGGACTGGCTAACAAAGGCGAAGATGATTCGGTGTTCGGCCCCCCTCCCTGAGGGTTTGGAAAATCCGGTATTGGAAAAGATGCTCCAGCTCGCATCTTGCCCGGAGCCCTCGAAGGAAGATACATGGGGGAATAATATGGGCAGAAGCGGGCCCCCATCGCTACCAGTTCCAACTGAGGGAATGAACTCCTCCTTAAAGGAGGATAACCAGGGGAGGAAGAGGACTGTTTCCGAGGATCCGGAAGCCGAGGCCTCCAAACGAGAGAAGAAGTCTCCAACAGAGGGTCCTGCCTCGGGGGGTGCTCTTGCCACACAAAGTCTGCGAGGGGATCAGCCCTCCAACAAGTCGTAAGTGATCCAAAAAATGTTTTAGTAGTGAAGGTATACTATCTTTCTTCTGAGAAAATAACCGCCGCATATATCTTGCAGTTCGGGTCTTAGCCCTTCTCAGCTGAGCTCGTCTTCGAGGGATCTTCTTCCGGAGATGATGGAAAGCAAAACGCCTCCCCCGGACTCCTCCGCTCAAGAAGCAGGCGACCCCGAAGTGTCGTCACGGAGGGCCTCTCCGGATCCGGTGAGGCCAGAAGATAATCCCATAGACCCCCGAAGTCCCCAGCATCCGGCTCTTGAAGAGAGCAAACAAAAGAGTCCGACACCATCTGGTATGCGGTCGGACGTTCTGAGGGAGCTGTTGGGGCGGGCGTCCATCTTAGAAGAACACCGTACACTGATGGGTACGGTGTTGGAAAGAATTTCGTCCGCCGAAAGCGGATTACATGAAGCCTTTATGAGTCTACTAACATGCTTTGAGGTACGTGAGATAATATGTGATAGTACCGCACATGTTAGGTGTGCCCTATGTAGATAGTAGCCCCTGAGACTCTGGTTGTCGTCGAGAACGGCGGTGAACAGAGGATCATAGTCCCAGGCAATAACTAGACTGCCTTTATGTGCAGGTGGTGGAAGCTCCGGTGGCTAGCCGGACTAGTGAGTTTGCCGAATTAAAATGGCAACTGGATGCGGCAGACGCCGACATCGAGCTTGTTAACAAGCGGCTTGACGAATCACAAGGTAAGTAATGTTTTCTGGTGAATGTCACACAGTAAGAGCGGCATGATGCCAATATCTTTAATATGTTGTGACTGCAGACGGAGCTGCCACCATGGAGACCCTTCGGGTGGAACTCGCCCGAGCCAAGGAACAAGCGAGGGTTAGTAATGCGGCTGCTTTGAAGGCGGCCGAAGAGTTAAGAGCCGAGAAGGCCGCCCATTGCGAAAGCAAAGAAAAGATGGCCAAGATGGCCGTAGAATTAAAAGGCACTGCCGACCGTTGCCAGTTCCTTGAAGAAGAGAACCGAGTGAAGGCAGTGGACCTTGAGAAGGCCACTATGGCGACCAAAGACAGTCGCTCTGCTATGAGGGCGAAGAAGGAGGAGCTGCGTGAAGCCAGGGATATTGCGGCTAGGAAGCCCTTTCTGTTGCGGAGGAAGTTCGGAGATCCGCGGTATGCCCCTCTGGATCGGCTGTGGAGTTCGGCAGACGCATATATGGACTTGGCGGCGAGCGCTGTCGATGCGGTCGAATACTTCCAAGATCAATCAGATCGTGAAGTGGACAAGCTATTCTGATCGCAATTCAACGTTTCAGAGCGTCCGCTTCCCTTGACTGATCAGCTAGCCGAATGGGCCGAACTTAATAGGTTGTCCGGACTCGCCATGAGGTATGTTGTAGATCATTTGTGGCCGGAGAAACCGAAGCCGAACAGTTATTTCAGCTTAGTGCAGCAGTTCCTTGGTGCGGTGCCGCGCATCAACGCGATGAAGAGGTCGACGTGCATAGAAGGCTCGCGGATGGCCTTTGCCCGTGTCAAGGCATACTGGGCGGAGATGGATGCTACCACTGTTGCGGCGCAAGGTTCGGCCATAAGCCGAGTGGCTGCCGAGCACTATTTTGAAGAGGTTCTTGAGGGTGCTCGTTTGATAGAGTCCCAGTGCTCGAAGAATATTATGTTTGAATGACATGTATTCCCATTGTAAACACAATGTTTTTATAAAATATAGTAAGGCTGTATTTATACTTTTTCCGGAAAGTAATGTGATGCCTCCTGTGCGGCCGTTTGCGTATATATGTATATAACCTGAAAGATTGCAGTCGTCGGCTTCAACCCCCACGCATATAATGCGGAGGTGCTCGCAAAAAATGTGTGTTCACACTTAACCCAATGTCTTGGTCCTATTAAGGAGGTGATAGCGCAGCGAACGAGGCAACCAGACTATAATGCTTTAACACTTTCACTTAGCCATAGGAGTTTGACAGTAGGGCTACTAGATAGCCCCTGGTGGCTCCACACTCTCCCGATCTCGAGGTGCCTACATGCCTGGCCGGAAAACGGCCCTTCGTTAAGGCGGAGGAATTCTAACATTCCGATAGGTCATCAAGTGGTTGACCAGTCTCGCGCTATATCATGACAGTCAGTTTTCGGCTTTCTCTACTGAGGTGCTCGTGCGGATGAACCAGGGCATAATCGCAGTAGTTCTCCTGGTGCTGCCTTAGCCGATAAAGCGGAACGTAAGGCACCAAAACATAGGAGCCGGGCAAACCCAACATTTGACCAAAGACAATGATTCAGAGTTGATGCATATAAGGCCAAACTCGCGACGCCGGACACTCCCTAGGATATTCGGTCTTTATGGTATAAATCGGGCCTAAATAGTGCCCTTTGTAAGAAGCCCCTTGTGTCCAGGTACGTGCATTATTCTGACGTGGCCACTGTTGGGTTTCGTAGTAATTTCAAAAAAAATCCTACGCACACGCAAGATCATGGTGATGCATAGCAACGAGAGGGGGAGAGTGTGATCTACGTACCCTTGTAGATCGATAACGGAAGCGTTAACTTGGTTGATGTAGTCGTACGTCTCCACGACCCGACCGATCAAGCACCGAAACTACGGCACCTCCGAGTTCTAGCAGACGTTCAGCTCGATGACGATCCCCGGACTCCGATCCAGCAAAGTGTCGGGGAAGAGTTCCGTCAGCACGATGGCGTGGTGACGATCTTGATGTACTATCGTCGCAGGGCTTCGCCTAAGCACCGCTACAATATTATCGAGGATTATGGTGGAAGGGGGCACCGCACACGGCTAAGAATATGATCACCTAGATCAACTTGTGTGTCTAGGGGTGCCCATTGCCCCCGTATATAAAGGATCAAGGGAAGAGGAGGCCGGCCCTAGGAGGGGGCGCGCCAAGTGTGGAGTCCTACTAGGACTCCCTAGTCCTAGTAGGATTCCACCTCCCATATGGAATAGGAAAAGAGGAAGGGAAAAGGAGAAGGAAGGAAGGGGGCGCCCCCCTTCCCTAGTCCAATTCGGACCAGACCAAGGAGGGGGTGCGGCCACCCTTGAGGCCCCTTTTCTTCTTTCCCGTATGGCCCAATAAGGCCCAATACGTATTCCCGTAACTCTCCGGTACTCCGAAAAATACCCGAATCACTCGGAACCTTTCCGATGTCCGAATATAGTCGTCCAATATATCGATCTTTACGTCTCGACCATTTCGAGACTCCTCGTCATGTCTCCGATCTCATCCGGGACTCCAAACTCCTTCGGTACATCAAAACTTATAAACTCATAATATAACTGTCATCGAAACCTTAAGCGTGCGGACCCTACGGGTTCGAGAACAATGTAGACATGACCGAGACACGTCTCCGGTCAATAACCAATAGCGGAACCTGGATGCTCATATTGGCTCCTACATATTCTACGAAGATCTTTATCGGTCAGACCGCATAACAACATACGTTGTTCCCTTTGTCATTAGTATGTTACTTGCCCGAGATTCGATCGTCGGTATCCCATACCTAGTTCAATCTCGTTACCGGCAAGTCTCTTTACTCATTTCGTAATACATCATCTCACAACTAACTCATTAGTTGCAATGCTTGCAAGGCTTATGTGATGAGCATTACCGAGAGGGCCCAGAGATACCTCTCCGACAATCGGAGTGACAAATCCTAATCTCGAAATACGCCAACCCAACATGTACCTTTGGAGACACCTGTAGAGCTCCTTTATAATCACCCAGTTACGTTGTGACGTTTGGTAGCACACAAAGTGTTCCTCCGGCAAACGGGAGTTGCATAATCTCATAGTCATAGGAACATGTATAAGTCATGAAGAAAGCAATAGCAACATACTAAACGATCGGGTGCTAAGCTAATGGAATGGGTCATGTCAATCCGATCATTCAACTAATGATGTGATCCCGTTAATCAAATAACAACTCTTTGTCCATGGTTAGGAAACATAACCATCTTTGATTAACGAGCTAGTCAAGTAGAGGCATACTAGTGACACTCTGTTTGTCTATGTATTCACACATGTATTATGTTTCCGGTTAATACAATTCTAGCATGAATAATAAACATTTATCATGAAATAAGGAAATAAATAATAACTTTATTATTGCCTCTAGGGCATATTTCCTTCAGTCTCCCACTTGCACTAGAGTCAATAATCTAGTTCACATCGCCATGTGATTTAATAGCAATAGTTCACATCACCATGTGATTAACACCCATAGTCCACATCGATATGTGACCAACACCCAAAGGGTTTACTAGAGTCAGTAATCTAGTTCACATTGCTATGTGATTAACACCCAAAGAGTACTAAGGTGTGATCATGTTTTGCTTGTGAGATAATTTTAGTCACCGGGTCTGTTATATTCAGATCCGTAAGTATCTTGCAAATATTTATGTCAACAATGCTCTGCACGGAGGTACTCTAGCTAATTGCTCCCACTTTCAATATGTATCTAGATTGAGACTTAGATTCATCTAGATTAGTGTCAAAACTTGCATCAGCGTAACCCTTTACGACGAACCTTTTTTTCACTTCTATAATCGAGAAACATATCCTTATTCCATTAAGGATAATTTTGACCGCTGTCCAGTGATCTACTCCTAGATCATTATTGTACTCCCTTGCCAAACTCAGTGGTAGGGTATACAATAGATCTGGTACACAGCATGGCATACTTTATAGAACCTATGACCAAGGCATAGGGAATGACATGCATTCTCTTTCTATCTTCTGTCGTGGTCGGGCTTTGAGTCTTACTCAATTTCACACCTTGTAACATAGGCAAGAAACTCTTTCTTTGACTGTTCCATTTTGAACCACTTCAAAATCTTGTCAAGGTATGTATTTATTGAAAAACCTTATCAAGCGTCTTGATCTATCTCTATAGATCTTGATGCTCAATATGTAAGCAACTTCACCGAGGTCTTTCTTTGAAAAACTCCTTTCAAACACTCCTTTATGCTTTGCAGAATAATTCTACATTATTTCTGATCAACAATATGTCATTCACATATACTTATCAGAAATGATGTAGTGCTCCCACTCACTTTCTTGTAAATACAGGCTTCACCGCAAGTCTGTATAAACTATATGCTTTGATCAACTTATCAAAGTGTATATTCCATCTCCGAGATGCTTGCACCAGTCCATAGATGGACCGTTGGAGCTTGCATATTTTGTTAACACCTTTAGGATTGACAAAACCTTCTGGTTGTATCATATACAACTCTTCTTTAAGAAATCCATTAAGGAATGCAGTTTTGTTTATCCATTTGCCAGATTTCATAAAATGCGGCAATTGCTAACATGATTCGGACAGACTTAAGCATATATACGAGTGAGAAAATCTCATCGTAGTCAACACCTTGAACTTGTCGAAAACCTTTTGCGACAATTCTAGCTTTGTAGATAGTAACACTACTATCAACCTCCGTCTTCCTCTTGAAGATCCATTTATTTTCTATGGCTTGCCGATCATCGGGCAAATCCATCAAAGTCCATACTTTGTTCTCATACATGGATCATATCTCAGATTTTATGGCCTCAAACCATTTCGCGGAATCTGGGCTCATCATCGCTTCCTCATAGTTCGCAAGTTCGTCATGGTCTAGTAACATGACTTCTAGAACAGGATTACCGTACCACTCTGGTGCGGATCTCACTCTGGTTTACCTACCAGATTCGCTAGTAACTTGATCTGAAGTTACATGATCATCATCATTAGCTTCCTCACTAATTGGTGTAGTAGTCACAAGAACAGATTTCTGTGATGAACTACTTTCCAATAAGGGAGAGGGTACAATTACCTTATCAAGTTTTCTATTTTCCTCCTACTCACTTCTTTCGAGAGAAACTCCTTCTCTAGAAAGTTTCCGAATTTAGCAACAAAAAGTCTTGCCTTCGGATCTGTGATAGAAGGTGTATCCAATAGTTTCCTTTGGATATCCTATGGAAACGCACTTCTCCAATTTAGGTTTGAGCTTATCAAGTTGAAACTTTTTCACATAAGCATTGCAACCTCAAACTTTAAGAAACGACAACTTTGGTTTCTTGCCAAACCACAGTTCAGATTGTGTCGTCTCAACGGACTTAGATGGTGCCCTTTTAAACGTGAATGCAGCTGTCTTTAATGCATAACCCCAAAATGATAGTGGTAAATTGGTAAGAAACATCATAGATTGCACTATACCCAATAAAGTACGGCTATGACGTTCGGACACGCCATTATGTTGTGGTGTTCCAGGTGGCATGAGTTTGTGAAACTTTTCCACATTGTTTTAATTGAAGACCAAACTCGTAACTCAAATATTTGTCTCCGCGATTAGATCGTAGAAACTTTTATTTTCTTGTTATGATGATTCTCCACTTTACTCTGAAATTCTTTGAACTTTTCAAATATTTCAGACTTGTGTTTCATTAAGTAGATATACCCATATCTGCTCAAATCATCTGTGAAGGTCAGAAAATAATGATACCCGCCACGAGCCTTAACACTCATTGGATCTCATACATCAGTATGTATTATTTCCATTAAGTCAGTTGCTCGCTCCATAGTTCCGGAGAACGGCGTTTTAGTCATCTTGCCCATGAGGCATGGTTCGCAAGCATCAACTGATTCATAATCAAGTGATTCAAAAAACCCATCAGCATGGAGTTTCTTCATGCGCTTTACACCAATATGACCTAAACGGCAGTGCCACAAATAAGTTGCACTATCATTATTAACTTTGCATCTTTTGGTTTCAATATTATGATTATGTGTATCACTACGATCGAGATCCAACGAACTATTTTCATTAGGTGTGTAACCATATAAGGTTTTATTCATGTAAACAGAACAACAATTTATTCTCTTACTTAAATGAATAACTGTATTACAATAAACATGATCAAATCATATTCATGCTCAACGCAAACACCAAATAACACTTATTCAGGTTCAACACTATTCCCAAACGTATAGGGAGTGTGCGATGATGATCATATCAATCTTGGAACCACTTCCAACACACATCGTCACTTCACCCTTAACTAGTCTCTGTTTATTCTGCAACTCCGGTTTCGAGTTACTAATCTTAGCAACTGAACTAGTATCAAATACTGAGGGGTTGCTATAAACACTAGTAAAGTACACATCAATAACATGTATATCAAATATACTTATGTTCACTTTGCCATCCTTCTTTATCTGCCAATCACTTGGGGTAGTTCTGCTTCCAGTGACCAGTCCCTTTGCAGTAGAAACACTCAGTCTCAGACTTAGGACCAAACTAGGGCTTCTTCACTTGAGCAGCAACTTGCTTGCTGTTCTTCTTGAAGTTCCCCTTCTTCCCTCTGCCCTTTTCTTGAAACTAGTGGTCTTGTCTACCATCAACACTTGATGTTTTTCTCGATTTCTACCTTCGTCAATTTCCGCAATACGAAGAGCTTGGGAATCATTTCCGTTATCCCTTGCATATCATAGTTCATCACGAAATTCTACTATCTTGGTGATGGTGACTAGAGAATTCTGTCAATCACTATCTTATCTGGAAGATTAACTCCCACTTGATTCAAGCGATTGTAGTACTCAGACAATCTGAGCACATGCTCACTAATTGAGCGATTCTCCTCCATCTTTTAGCTATAGAACTTGTTGGAGACTTCATATCTCTCAACTCGGGTATTTGCTTGAAATATTAACTTCAACTCCTGGAACATCTCATATGCTCCATGACGTTCAAAATGTCTTTGAAGTCCCGATTCTAAGCCATTAAGCATGGTGCACTAAACTATCAAGTAGTCATCATATTGAGCTAGCCAAACGTTCATAACGTCTGCATCTGCTCCTGCAATAGGTCCGTCACCTAGCGGTGCATCAAGGACATACTTCTTCCGTGCAGCAATGAGGATAAACCTCAGATCACGGATCCAATCCGCATCATTGCTACTAACATCTTTCAACACAATTTTCTCTAGGAACATATCAAAATAAACACAGGGAAGCAACAACGCGAGCTATTGATCTACAACATAATTTGCAAAACACTATCAGGACTAAGTTCATGATAAATTTAATTTCAATTAATCACATTACTTAAGAACTCCCACTTAGATAGACATCCCTCTAATCCTCTAAGTGATCACGTGATCCAAATCAACTAATCCATGTCCGATCATCACGTGAAATGGAGCAGTTTCATTGGTGAACATCACTATGTTGATCATATCTACTATATGATTCACGCTCGACCTTTCGGTCTCCGTGTTCCAAGGCCATATCTGTATATGCTTGGCTCGTCAAGTATAACCTGAGTATTCCGCGTGTGCAACTGTTTTGCACCCGTTGTATTTGAACGTAGAGCCTATCACACCCGATCATCACGTGGTGTCTCAGCACGAAGAACTTTCGCAACGGTGCATACTCAGGGAGAACACTTCTTGATAATTTAGTGAGAGATCATTTTATAATGCTACCGTTAATCAAAGCAAGATAAGATGCATAAAAGATAAACATCACATGCAATCAATATAAGTGATATGATATGGCCATCATCATCTTGTGCTTGTGATCTCCATCTCCGAAGCACCATCGTGATCACCATCGTCATCGGCGCGACACCTTGATCTCCATCGTAGCATCGTTGTCGTCTCGCCAATCTTATGCTTCCACGACTATCGCTACCGCTTAGTGACAAAGTAAAGCATTACAGCGCGATTGCATTGCATACAATAAAGTGACAACCATATGGCTCCTGCCAGTTGCCGATAACTCGGTTACAAAACATGATCATCTCATACAATAAAATTTAGCATCATGTCTTGACCATATCACATCACAACATGCCCTGCAAAAACAAGTTAGACGTCCTCTACTTTGTTGTTGCAAGTTTTACATGGCTGCTACGGGCTTAAGCATGAACCAATCTTACCTACGCATCAAAACCACAATGATAGTTTGTCAAGTTGGTGTTGTTTTAACCTTTGCAAGGACCGGGCGTAGCCACACTCGGTTCAACTAAAATTGGAGAAACTGTCACCCGCAAGCCACCTATGTGCAAAGCACGTCGGGAGAACCGGTCTTGCGTAAGTGTACGCGTAATGTCGGTCCGGGCCACTTCATCCAACAATACCGCCGAACCAAAGTATGACATGCTGGTAAGCAGTATGACTTATATCGCCCACAACTCACTTGTGTTCTACTCGTGCATATAACATCAACATATAAAACCTAGGCTCGGATGCCACTGTTGGGTTTCGTAGTAATTTCAAAAAAATTCCTACACACACGCAAGATCATGGTGATGCATAGCAATGAGAGGGGGAGAGTGTGATCTACGTACCCTTGTAGATCGACAACGGAAGTGTTAACTTGGTTGATGTAGTCGTACGTCTCCACGGCCTGACCGATCAAGCACCGAAACTACGGCACCTCCGAGTTCTAGCACACGTTCAGCTTGATGACGATCCCCGGACTCCAATCCAGAAAAGTGTCGGGGAAGAGTTCCGTCAGCACGACGGCGTGGTGACGATCTTGATGTACTATCGTCGCAGGGCTTCACCTAAGCACCGCTACAATATTATCGAGGATTATGGTGGAAGGGGGCACCGCACACGGCTAAGAATATGATCACCTGGATCAACTTGTGTGTCTAGGGGTGCCCCCTGCCCCGTATATAAAGGATCAAGGGGAGAGGAGGCCGGCCCTAGGAGGGGGCGCGCCAAGTGTGGAGTCCTACTAGGACTCCCTAGTCCTAGTAGGATTCCACCTCCCATATGGAAAAGGAAAAGAGGAAGGGAAAAGGAGAAGGAAGGAAGGGGGCGCCCCCCTTCCCTAGTCCAGCTCGGACCAGACCAAGGGGAGGGGTGCGGCCACCCTTGAGGCCCTTTTTCTTCTTTCCCGTATGGCCCAATAAGGCCCAATACGTATTCCCGTAACTCTCCGGTACTCTGAAAAATACCCGAATCACTCGGAACCTTTCCGATGTCCGAATATAGTCGTCCAATATATCGATCTTTACGTCTCGACCATTTCGAGACTCCTCATCATGTCCCCGATTTCATCCGGGACTCCGAACTCCTTCGGTACATCAAAACTCATAAACTCATAATATAACTGTCATCGAAACCTTAAGCGTGCGGACCCTACGGGTTCGAGAACAATGTAGACATGACCGAGACATGTCTCCGGTCAATAACCAATAGCGGAACCTGGATGCTCATATTGGCTCCTACATATTCTACGAAGATCTTTATCGGTCAGACCGCATAACAACATACGTTGTTCCCTTTGTCATCGGTATGTTACTTTCCCGAGATTCGATCGTCGGTATCCCATACCTAGTTCAATCTCGTTACCGGCAAGTCTCTTTACTCATTTCGTAATACATCATCTCACAACTAACTCATTAGTTGCAATGCTTGCAAGGCTTATGTGATGTGCATTACCGAGAGGGCCCAGAGATACCTCTCCGACAATCAGAGTGACAAATCCTAATCTCGAAATACGCCAACCCAACATGTACCTTTGGAGACACCTGTAGAGCTCCTTTATAATCACCCAGTTACGTTGTGACGTTTGGTAGCACACAAAGTGTTCCTCCGGCAAACCGGAGTTGCATAATCTCATAGTCATAGGAACATGTATAAGTCATGAAGAAAGCAATAGCAACATACTAAACGATCGGGTGCTAAGCTAATGGAATGGGTCATGTCAATCAGATCATTCAACTAATGATGTGATCCCGTTAATCAAATAACAACTCTTTGTCCATGGTTAGGAAACATAACCATCTTTGATTAACGAGCTAGTCAAGTAGAGGCATACTAGTGACACTCTGTTTGTCTATGTATTCACACATGTATTATGTTTCCGGTTAATACAATTCTAGCATGAATAATAAACATTTATCATTAAATAAGGAAATAAATAATAACTTTATTATTGCCTCTAGGGCATATTTCCTTCAACCACATGCCAAGACGTCAGCATCCTTCTCAACTGTGCTAAGAATTCGAGGGATGTGTATCAACAAGAGACAGTAAAAAAGGTTTACGCAGGGTCTTAATCTAAAAAGAATCCTTGGAGCGGGTCCCTGCTGCATGTCTGTGCCTGTGTCTCCGTTGTGCCATATCCTGGACGGGTGTAGCACGACGATCATCTGTAAAAGAGAGGGACTTAGGTGAAAATTTTGTCGTGCAAAAAGATAGTTTTTAAAGAAACCACGTATAACTAAAAATGAGTAGAAATTGCCACTTGTCTGCGCGCGTTGAGCCCCTTGTATTTGTAATAGGGGTGTGGCCATCAATCCGGTACAAATTACATATAGCAGCGCCGGACTCGTCTAACCGCGTTCGTGGTCTTGACAAGCTATCAAATGCTTTAGTTGGTGAGGCCGTTTTTAGTGTGCGGCTGCCAAGGCAGTCGCATTCTCTTTAGCGCGCAAAGATCGCTTAATACTTCTGTTCACTGTAATGATGCCGCGTGGACCGGGCATCTTGAGCGTCAGGGAAGCGTAATGTGGTATTGCATTAAAGCGAGCAAAATCTTCGCGTCCAAGTAGTGCTTGATAGCCACTTTGGAACGGAGCGATGTGGAAGATTAAATGTTCACTACGAAAGTTATCGAGGAAGCCGAATATAACCTTTAGTAGCAGGGAGCCCGTGCAATGAGCCCCTGGGCCTGGCGTTACTCCTTTAAAGGTAGTATTGCTATGGAAAATTTTCGTTGGGTCTATCCCCATTCCGCGGATTGTATCCTGGTATATCAGGTTGAGACTGCTGCCACCGTCCATCAGGACTCATGTGAAGTGGTATCCGTCAATTATTGGGTCTAATACCAGGGCAGCCCATCCTGCACGCCGGATACTTGCTGAGTAATCACGATGGTCAAAAGTGATCGGTTGAGATGACTAGTGGTAGGACTCCGCGGTGATATGCCTTTGGGCATATTTTTCTGGGAGTGTCGTTTTGTTTCTCCCCTTGATCACGTGTAACACGTTTACTGTTTTGACTTCTGGTGGAAATTTCTTTTGTTCCCCAGTGTCTTGCTTGAGAGGCTCATCCTCGTCTTCGCTTGGTGTATCCTCCCCCTTGTGTACGGCGTTGAGCTTGCCGGACTGCTTGAAGACCCAACATTCTCTTTGGGTATGATTAGCGGGTTTACCAGGGGTGCTATGGATCTGACATATTTGGTCCAGAATTTTGTTTAGGCTGGACAGTTCATCTCTGGCGCCTTTAGAGGGCGGCTTTTGCTGACCTGGCCAAGAGCTTTTGAATCCGGCGTTTACTGCCATGCTCTTCGTGTTGTCTTCTTTATTCCGGTGTTTGTTATTGCTGTTGCACCGTGATTTCCTATTTCCATCTCTAACTTCAGATGTACTGGGGTCGCTGGTGCTGCATCTGGCTAGCCAGCTGTCCTCGCCCGCGTAAAAGCGGGTCATGAGGCTTGTTAATGCTGCCATTGTTCTCGGCTTTTCTTGGCCGAGGTGTCTGGCAAGCCATTCGTCATGGATGCTATGCTTAAAAGCTGCCAAGGCTTCGGTGTCCGGATAGTCGACAATTTGGTTCTTTTTAGTAAGAAACCTGTTCCAAAGCTTTCGGGCTGACTCTCCGGGCTGTTGAGTTATATGACTCAAATCATCCACGTCCGGAGGTCGGACATAAGTCCCTTGAAAATTTGCCCGAAAAGCGTCTTCAAGCTCTTCCCAGCTTCCAATGGAGTTTTTGGGGAGGCTTTGCCAGTGACGAGCTGGCCCTTTGAGCTTGAGGGGTAAGTACTTGATGGCGTGGAGATTATCTCCTCGAGCCATATGGATTTGGAGGATATAGTCCTCAATCCAGACCCCAGGGTCTGTTGTTCCGTCATATGCCTCTATGTTTATGGGTTTGAATCCCTCTGGAAATTCATGGCCCAGCACCTCATCGGTGAAATATAGGGGGTGTGCGGCACCCCTATATCTGGGTGTACCACGTTGTTCGGATGTTTGTTGTGTTACATCGTATGCTGGGGCGCGCTTGCGTGGTCCATAGATGGATCTGGTTGCACCGTCCTTTTGGTGCAAGCCCTCGCGTGGATCGCGCATTGGCTTGTGAGTGGCGTTGTTTGCCGCTCTATGTTGGCCGTGAGGTTGTCTATCCGGCCAGGTGACCGTTTTGATTTTTGGTTGTGGAGGGGGGGGGGGTGTGAGGCGTCCTCATCGAATTTAGGTAGCAACTTCCGCTTTCGGTAGCTCTTGGTGGGGCGATTGCCGCCGTACTTCGCTGCTGTGTTGAGTACTTTACTCCATCTGATTTGGAGTGTGTCCTGCGCAGCCTTGAGCCTTTGCTTCTACTTTTTTAGACTCCTCGCGGTGGCAACAAGCCTTTGACGGGCATTCTGCTGCTCCGGGTGCCTATCCAGCATTATGTCATCCGGACTATTATCTTTGACAGAATTGGTTTGTTCGGTTTGATTCTCCGTATTGCCATGGTCCGGCAGTGGTTCGCCCTGCTCCAACGCTGGGTCTGTATGATCGTTATTTCCACCGAGGCGGGATTTGGGGCGGCGCTTGCGTCGTCGCTTTGACTGCTTCTCGAGGGAACAAGCCTTCGGTGCGTCCTTCCGTTCCTCCTCGTCGTCTTCTTTTGGTGTGTCCACCATGTATACGTCATATGATGAGGTGGACGTCCAGCGACCTGTGGGCGGTGGTTCCTCTTCGCCTCCCGCATCGTCGTCCATACCGTCGATGTCTTCGGAGTCGAAGTCGAGCATGTCGGTTGAGTCATCGACAGTGGCTATTAAGTGGGTGGTGGGTGGGTGTCGAATTTCTTCGTCGTCCGCATCCCAATCATGTTGGCCATAATCCGGCCAGGGTTCTCCTGACAAAGAGAGAGACCTTAGTGAATTCAGAATGTCGCCGAAGGGCGAGTGCTGAAAGATATCCACGACGGTGAATTCCATGATCGGCTCCCAATCGGATTCGATTGGCAGGGGCGCGGCGGTTCGGAGTCAGAAAAGAGTCCGACACCTTGGAGTCACGGGCTGCGCAGAGGATTATGCTGGTGTTCGGCTCGGTCGCCATTGAGACTGCAGCCCCTGAGGCGGTGTCTAACCACCCATCCTCGATTGGCGCAGTTGGCTCCGAGCTAAGAGTCGGAGCTGATGCGGGCGCGGCCTCTGGGGTACTGTTCGGCGGCAGAGCTAGGTCATACCCATCATGACAGTGTGGCGCGTCCGGCCGCGGCTCGAATCCGTCGAAGATCAAGTCTCCGTGGATGTCGGCCGTGTAGTTCAAACTTCCAAATCTGACCTGACGGCCAGGGGCGTAGCTTTCAATCTGCTCCAGATGGCCAAGCAAATTAGCCCGCAGTGCAAAGTCGCCGACTACGAAGATCTGTCCGGGGAGAAAAGTCTCACCCTGGATCGCATCGCTATCGATGATAGTAGGAGCCATCAAGCCTAACGGCGACAACACAGATGAAATCTCAATGAAAGCACCAATGTCGGTGTCAAAACCGGCGGATATCGGGTAGGGGGTCCCGAACTGTGCGTCTAGGCCGGATGGTAACAAGAGGCAGGGGACACGATGTTTTACCCAGGTTCGGGCCCTCTTGATGGAGGTAAAACCCTACGTCCTGCTTGATTAATATTGATGATGTGGGTAGTACAAGAGTAGATCTACCACGAGATCAGAGAGGCTAAACCCTAGAAGCTAGCCTATGGTATGATTGTCTGTTGTGATTGTCGTCCTACGGACTAAAACCCTTCAGTTTATATAGACACCGGAGAGGGTTAGGGTTACACAAGGTCGGTTAGAAAGGAGGAGATATCCATATCCGTATTGCCTAGCTTGCCTTCCACGCCAAGTAGAGTCCCATTCGGACACGAGACGAAGTCTTCAATCTTGTATCTTCATAGTCTAACAGTCCGGCCAAAGGATATAGTCCGGCTGTCCGGAGACCCCCTAATCCAAGACTCCCTCAGTACCACTTACATAGTGTTGCTTGATTCTCCTACTGGATTGATAACATTGGTTTAATAACTGAGGGAAATACTTGTTGTAGCTGTGCTACATCATCCCTTCCTCTTTGTGGAAATACTAACACAGATCTAAGCCACGTCAAACATAACTCATATAATACTACATCGTCAAGAACGTTAATCCAGTACAAAAAAAGACACATCCGTGACATTTTGGGCTGAACGAATTTTTTTCCTGTCATGCTTATGACACTTCTATGACGATAATTGTGACAAAACCCGGTATCATGATAGATGTGATGGGCTCCTACTTCTATGACAAAAAATCATGACAAAAAATGGGTTTTTCGTCCTGGGCGGGCTGGAGACACAGCCGCATGACATTCTTTGGGTCGTCCATGACGGAAAAAGCCGTGGTAGAAGCGAGGGCGAGGAAAATATCAGGGAGTTCCCGGTTAGAGTGGGTGGTTGGGGCCGAGCGATGCACGGAGGGATTGCGCATTTCTCTCGTACACGTACACGCATGGGTGCGAGGCGTTGGGCTCTAACTGAACCCGAGCGAGGTGTTCGCACCCCAGTGATTGCACTGGCTACGCGTTACTGAACCCGAGCGATCGATTGATCCCTGGATGTTAACTGAACCTGATCGAGCGATTCCTTCGCTACTGCTGCTAATTGAAGTTGATCGAACCTGCTGCCTCTTGATGAACAATGAGCGTTGTTGGGGGTTGGATTAGCAGTTCCCAGTGGGGGTGGATGAACAGGACCCCGTGGTAGTAGCTAGAGGCTGTTGCCGCTGGATGAACAGGACCCCGATCGAGCTGGTTGGGGGTGGATGGACAGGACCCCGTGGAGGGCTGGTTGAACAGTAGCCGGTGGAGGGCTGGTTGAACAGTAGCTGATGGAGGACTGGATGAACAGTAGCCCATGGAGGGCTGGTTGAACAGTAGTCGGTGGAGGCTGGATGAACAGGAGCCCGTGGAGGCAGGAGGGAGACGCTGTGGATGAACAGTCGCAGGTGGAGGCTGGAGGAGGTCGACGGTGGATGGACAGTAGCTCGTGGAGGCTGGAGCGGGGCAGTAGACGGTGGATGAACAATAGCCCGTGGAGTCCCATTTTGCGGTACGCCACACCCCTCCCAATGAATAGGACCCCCGTTTCGACCATAGGAGGTCAAACAGAAGTCCGTTTCATCTGTTTTGCAGTACACCACACCCCTCCCGATCAACAGGACCCTGTTTCGACCGTAGGAGGTCGAAGAGAAGTCTGTTTCCTTTGTTTTGCGGTATGCCAGACCCCTCCCGGTGAACAGGATCCCGTTTCGACCGTAGGCGGTCGAACAGAAGGCCATTACCTCCGTTCTGCGGTATGCCAGACCCTTCCCAATGAACATGACTCTGTTTCAACCGTACGCGATCGAACAGAAGGCCCGTTTCCTCCGTTTTGCGGTACGCTAGACCTCGTTTCGGCTGTTCCGTCCAAGCCGGTTGGCTCCCGATGAACATGACTTATTCTGTTGCCTCCTGATGAACACGACGCATTTCGTTTCCTCCCCATGAACATGACACAGTTTCTCCGTTCCGACCCAGCCGGTTGGCTTCTGATGAACAGGACGCCATTGCTGCCGTCCGTTGCATCTCCATGTACACGAGCCCTAATCATACAAATGTGCGAGTAGGCGTTTGAGACCCCGCCCGTATGTACGTACGTGGCCGTATTTTTTGGCATCTGGATGTACGTACGTGTACACGGTTTTGACTGGATTACTTGAACTACTACGTCGGGGGATCTACTACTACACGTGTCGTTGCTTGCTCAGCCACGGTTCATCGTTGCAGAGAGACCGATCGACCAGTATGTACGTACATGTTCGCGGCTAGAATGACAACGCTACGTACGCTTCGACCAGGTGGGTCCCTACTGTCAGGGAGGATAAGGAGGCACTTTCTTACGTGTGAAGTTATGGGTGGTGGGTCCCAGCGGTCAGGGGGAGAATCATTTGTTTGCCCGTAATATGGACGCACATCCTTGCGTGCGAAGATGTAGCTGGTCGGTCCCAGCTGTCAGGGGGAAACATTTTTTCGCAAAATACAGAGTCCCTTTCGGTGGGTCCTCGCTATCAGATGTAGGAATAATTATTTTATGCGTAATAAGGTTGCACTTCCTTGCTGCGGCCGTGAACCCAGCTATCAGCCTCTCCACATACAGTCCTCTTCCGATGGAAGTCGTTCCTTGACCACGTTGACCAAGTCGCATCGAGAGCACCAAGTCGATGGACGATAGTGAGGCCTGGAAGGGGACGACGCGGAGTCGGGGAAGACGCGGTAGTGGATGCCCACGCGGAGAGGATTATGAGGATTGACTGGTTTGGCTGCGGTGTGAGGCTGCCGTCGTCGCAGAATAACACGGGTTGTGGTGAGTAGATAGTAGAGGGATGGCCTAGCCAGTGGTGGGAGTAGGGTGGGGCGGTGAGGCCTGCGCGGCAGCACAGCTGGCCACTAGAGGAAGGAGCAGGCGGTCTCGTCGATGCTGCTTTGGGTGGCTGGTGCAAGAAGAGCAGCGACTGAAGAAGCACAAGGATCGTTCGATTAAAATCCAACAGTTGTTGCTGCTAGAATTATTTGTTGACTAAGTTGACAAAGCCCTGCGTACGCGTCAACTAAGTAGGCCCATAGGTCAGCCTCCAAACCGGTGCGCCCCAAATGTCAGTGGGAGGAATCATTTTTTCGCGTAATAAGGAGGCGGTTGCTTGCGTGTGCCCATGGACCATGGGGGTCCCTACTGTCAGCCTCTCGACGTACATCCCTATTCTGATGGCTGTCGTTTGTTGAATGTTGAGCATGCCGCGCCTAGAGCACCAACGCGGTGGACGACGGTGAGGCCTAGGAATGGAACGACCTGGAGCCGACGAAGACACAACAGTGGATGCCCATGCTGAGGAGAGTATGAAAGTTGACTGGTTCGGCTGCGGCGTGAGGCTGCCATCACTGGAGAATAACATGAGGTGCGGGTGGGTAGAGGGATGGCCAGGCCAGCGGAGGGAGTAGGGTGGGCCGGTGAAGCCTGCATGACATCATAGCCGGCCACAAGAGGAGGGAGCAGGCAGTCCCGCCAGCACTGGTTTAGGCGGCTAGAGCAGGAAGATCATAGATTGAAGAAGCATGTCGGCCGTTGGATGGATACCTAACAGTCACTACTGGTAGAATCGTGTGTTGACTCACAAAGCCTTGCATAAACAAGTCAGCCTTGAAATCTATGGCGTATACAACCCATTTGCTATTATTTTAATAATTTACTGCCCATTTGCTAATTCACATGGAATTTATTGCAGCCCATTTTCCATTTTTAGAATTGCTGACCATTTTCTGGTCAGTGCCAGGGTTAAAAATTTGAACTAAAAAATGTGCGAAATTTTAAGAATTCGCATATTTTTGCTGGGGAACAAAATATTCTTAATCCAAAAATTAGTAGTCATACTAAAACAAATTTAAAAATAAGGCAGTACTATGTCATGTTAAAATCCAATGAAATATAAAATATCAGTGAAGAACAAAAACAAAAAAGAAACTAATTACCCATTTGCTATATTTTTTTTGGAATTTGCAACCCCTTTGATATTACTTCTAAGATATACTGCCCATATTCTTTGGCTAGGCCAGAATGCATCCCTCCTCGTCTTGCAAGATTTGCAGCCCAGTAAGTCGGAGAAAACAAATAGGCCTAGCTTGGGTATTCTTCAAAAAGAAATAGTGGTCTACCTATTTTCCCAAAAAAAACTGCTGGGCTCGTCATGTTGTTAGACGGGCCACAAAGACCGCACAACCCAGTTTATAGCCTGCTCCTCCAAACAAATCCTCAAAAAAAAAGTTGTGCAATTATGTCGTTAATTGACTATACGTTGACAATGATGTGGGTCCCAAATATCAACAGGGTGGATTAGAGTAAAAAATGAGGGGTGCATCTGAGTAGTAAAAGAGGCGCTTGCATGTGTTCGGGAGTGGACTTGGTGGGTCTGTGCTGTCATACTCACAGCTACAGTCCTCTCCCGATTCACTATGTTGTCAGGGCCGGACGGCGGCGCCGTGGCGAGAGCACCAAGGCGTAGGATAAAGTGGTGTCGCCAACGTGTTGGGCTGGGTTGGGCATTCTTATCAAAAAATAATAATGGACCAGAACTATTACGACATTGACTACGATTTGCATGGGTCCGCTGGTTGTAGGAAGAAAATGGTGGGAGAAAAAAGACCGGTCGCTATCTTTGCCTAAGAATAATATCGACTGAATGTAACACCACTCTCATAGGAAAAAATATCCTCCTGTTAAAATTTGACTTTTCAAATTGTGAATTTAAAGAACTAGTGCATGAGCATTTAGCTTTATTTATTTATTTACTTACTTACTTATGTTTAGGGGACCATGAGCATGTACCTAGGCCGGATTCATGTGAGAGCCTCCCTTCCAGTTAATTATGGGCTCCTCTATTGGGCCTTATTCAATGGGCTGCGTGTTATCAATAAGTGGAAAATGTGTTCCATACCAAAAATAGTATGCGCTACGTACGGTACGGGGCACTAAAGGATTGGACCGTGCAACGACTTCCAAAACATTGTGTTTGTCATTCAAACAACACATTTATTCAACCAACAGATGAAATATACTACTGATTGTACATTGAAAACAGCAGCAGCATCAACCACGGCTGGGGGTACAACAGAAGCAGTAAGCAGGCCAGAATAGTATACACGCAACTCTCTCTTCCAAACCAAACATCAGCCATCATTATAGAAGGGCTAACAAAAAGAAAAAGTGTATGCATCAAACTAAATAAAGATCCTACTACACCAAGTGTACGCATCTGACTAACTGGCTCAGTTAGACGTTACTGTGGAGATTAGCTGACAGCCTGAACCAGATGGGTGCCTTACGGGGGAAACTCCAGCCAGCAGATCGAAGTTTGATACTTGCGACCCTCTCTCATACTTTGGGCTGCAGAGCGTGGCGGCACATATCAGGGTATGGTGCATGGAGAGACGCATGGTATGCTGTGTACACATAGTTTTGCCTGATGAACGAAACCGCGCTACCATCATGATCCTTGTCGTCAGTTATCTCCTGATTAATCAGATAATTCAGTCCAAGAAACAGAGAGCGTGTACCAAGGCTACTTACCAGCCTCCAGTCAAAATTCCTGAAGGCCCAGAGAAGTTGGGATCCTGCTCAAAGACCTTGTAGTGACTGTGATTGTATTCCGTGAAACAACACGTCCGGTACGTGCGAACGATCATCACTCGTTCACCATCGTCTGATCGAGTAAGGAACCACCTGCAACTGCATGCCGCTTTTCTTTTAAAGATGCTGGGATTAGGAAGGGTAGGGACACATGGCGGACTACAACATCATATCAAGTTGGAGTCAAATAAAAAAGGGCTCGTACCATAGTCAATCTTAAGAACAACATGTTATGAGCATGAATATTTTTTCAGTAAATGTTGATAGTAATATAAGCAAGCCATCATGATATCATAGGAAAGTAACATACTATTGTAACAGCCGTTTGTAGCGATGACTGGAGTAGGCCAGCAATATGTCCAACCATAGAAGGAGTCCACAGCGTAAATGAAGCCCTTGTGTTCAATGGCATCAAAGAACCATGGAGGATGTATGATCCTGCGATGGACGTGCAGATTTATCCACTTACCGCAGTGACCTGTCAGATATGCGAGACGGCGGTTGACAAATGCAATTAGCCTGAAGTATTTATAATTCGCAGATCTTGTGGGCACTTGGTAGATTACAACCTTGAGCAAATCAAACTTGGTATCATGTTGGCTACTGTAAGATTCCGAGTATTCTGGGTCGCGGTGCCAAAGCAGTGCAATGTTAATCGAAAGAAGGGGGACCAATCGCCGGGTGTAGACCTCCACGAGCATCCAGTTGCCGCGACCATCGACGAGTACCATACAAGACGTGTTCATGCCGACCCAGTACATACCGTTAATGTAGTTGAGGGTAACGGGGATCGGATCACAGTCAAGGGGGTTGATGCTCGCCACCCTACGATCATTATGCTGCGTGACACGCCGTTTCTGAAGATCAGGCGGCATCAGCAAGCAAGGAGCTGGCTTAAAAAGCTCCGGCCTAAGGGCTTTGAGTAAATGGTACAGCCCCGATGAGCACACGGCCAGTGGCATGGTACTGCACTTGTACACATGCGAAACAATGAGCTTTATTACCTCTGTGGGGAGCGAATTCCAGCCACTCTTTTGGCAGACGTTGCTCGGTTCTGCCATTGTTAGTGCTTGGGTTTCGGAAGAGGGGGGAGGCACCTTAGCGGGGATGGAAGATTGGACGATTATGCGTGGACGAAAATGGAGAAGCGAATATGTGCTGCGGGAAGTGGTCAGGTGATGACAACAGCACGCCACTTGACTTACGAGACACATCCCAGCAGCGTAGGGTCATATCGATGCCAGATGATACGTCCATTTTGCATCATGTTTCCTTACTGTTATTTATAATGTTTTTATGCATAATAATGCTTTTCGGAGTAATTCTAATGCCTTTTCTCTCATAATTTACAAGGTACACACAAAGAGGGAGAATTCCGACAACTGGAAATCTGGACCTGGAAAAGCTACGTCAGGCCACCTATTCTGCACAATTCCAAACAAACTGAAACTTCACGGAGATTTTTTATAAAATATATGATGAATATTGGAGGAAATAACTACCAGAGGGGGCCCACCAGGTGGGCACAAACCCAGCTGGGTGCGCTAGGGAGCCCAGGCGCGCCCTGGTGGGTTGTGCTCACCCAGGCCCACCTCCGGTGCCCATCTTCTGGTATGTAGGTCAATTTGACCTAGAAAAAAAATGAGGAGAGGACTTTCGGGACGGAGCGCCACCGTCTCGAGGTAGAACTTGGGCAGGAGCACTTTTGCCCTTCGGCGGAGTGATTCCGTCGGGGGAACTTCCCTCCCGGAGGGGGAAATCATTGTCATCATCATCACCAACAACTCTCCCATCTTGGGTAGGGAAATCTCCATAAACATCTTCAACAGCACCATCTCATCTCAAACCCTTGTTCATCTCTTGTGTTCAATCTTGTTATCGGAACTATAGATTGGTGCTCGTGGGTGACTAGTAGTGTTGATTACATCTTGTAGTTGATTACTATATGGTTTGTTTGATGGAAGATTATATGTTCAGATCCAATATGCTATTTAATACCCCTTTGATCTTGAGCGTGATTATCATTTGTGAGTAGTTACTTTTGTTCTTGAGGTCACGGGAGGAATCATGTTGGAAGTAATCATGTGAACTTGATATGTGTTCGATATTTTGATAGTATGTATGTTGTGATTCCCTTAGTGGTGTCATGTGAACATCGACTACATGACACTTCACCATATTTGGGCCTAAGGGAATGCATTGTGGAGTAGCAATTAGATTATGGGTTGCGAGAGTGACAGAAGCTTAAACCCCAGTTTATGCGCTATTCCGTAAGGGACCGATTGGATCCAAAAGTTTAATGCTATGGTTAGGATTTATTCTTAATACTTTTCTCGTAGTTGCGGATGCTTGCGGGAGTGTTAATCATAAGTAGGAGGTTTGTTCAAGTAGGAACAACACCAAAGCACCGGTCCACCCACATATCAAATTATCAAAGTACCGAACACAAATTAAACCAACATGATGAAAGTGACTAGATGAAAATCCCGTGTACCCTCAAGAATGCTTTGCTTATCATAAGAGACCGTTTTGTCCTGTCCTTTGCCTCAAGAGGATTGTGATACCTTGCTGCACTTTTATTGCTACTATCATTATTTGCTCGTTAGAAATTATCTTGCTATCAAACTACTCTGCTACTTACAATTTTAGCACTTGTAGACATTACCTTGCTGAAAACCACTTGTCATTTCCTTTTGCTCCTCGTTGGGTTCGACACTCTTACTTATTGAAAAGAGCTACAATCGATCCCCTATACTTGTGGGTCATCAAAGCTATTTTCTGGCGCCGTTGCCGGGGAGTGAAGCGCCTTTGGTAAGGAAACATTTATATAGTGTGCTGAAATTTTATTGTCACTTGTTACTATGGAAAACAATCCTTTGAGGGGTTTGTTCGGGGTATCTTTACCTCGATCGGAACCACAATTAGCTACCCCTCAACCTAATGCACCTACTGAAAATATTGAATATGAAATTCATTCGGGTATGATAGAACAACTGGTAGCTAATCCTTATGCAGGAGATGGAACCGAACATCCTGATATGCACTTAATATATGTAGAACAAATTTGTGGATTGTTCAAGCTTGCAATTTTACCCGAGGATGAAGTTATTAAAAAGGTTTTCCCTTTATCTTTGAAGGGAAAAGCATTAGCATGGTATAGGCTATGTGATGATATTGGATCTTGGAACTGGATTCGTTTGAAATTGGAGTTCCACCAAAAAATTATCCTATGCATCTAGTTCTTCGTGATCGGAATTATATATATAATTTTTGGCCTCGTGAAAGAGAAAGTATTGCTCTAGCTTGGGGTAGGCCTAAGTCAATGTTATATTCATGCCCCAATCATGAGCTCTGAAGAGAAATTATTATCCAGAACTTTTATACTCGGCTTTCTCGTAATGATCAAACCATGCTCGATACTTTTTGTGCTGGTTCTTTTATGAAGAAGACTATTGAATTCTGGTGGGATCTTTTGGAAAGAATTAAATGCAACTCTAAAGATTAGGAACTCGACGAAGGTAAAGAGTCAGGTATTAAACTTAAGTATGATTGTGTTAAATCTTTTATGAATACCGATACTTTTCAAAAGTTTAGCACTAAATATGGATTTGACTCTGAGATAGTAGCTTCCTTCTGTGAATCATTTGCTACTCATGTTGATATCCCTAAAGAGAAATGGTTTAAATATCACCCACCTATTAAAGAAGGAATCAAAGAACCGGTACTAGTTAAAGAAGAAACTATACTTTACAATGTTGATCCAGTTGTTCCTTCTACTTATAGTGAGAAACCACCTTTCCCTATTAGGATAAAGGAACATGCTAAAGTTTCAACTATGGTTAGTTACATTCGAACACCTAAACCTGATGAACAAATTGAAGTGGAACCTAGTATTGCTATGGTTAAAGATCTCTTGGAAGAAAATGTAGATGGGCATGTTATTTACTTATGTGAAGAAGCTGCTGGAATTGCCAAACCTGATAAAAAGGATAAACATAGACCTGTTGTTGGCATGCCCGTTGTCTCAGTTAAAATAGGAGATCATTGTTATCATGATTTATGTGACATAGGTGCTAGTGTGAGTGCTATTCCTTATTCCTTATATCAAGAAATTATAAATGACATAGCACCCGTAGAGATAGAAGACATATATGTAACTATTAAACTTGCTAATAGAGACACTATATCACCAATTGGGATTGTTAGAGTGTTGAAGTCTTGTGTGGGAAAATAAAATACTCTACTGATTTTTTTGTTCTTGGTTCCCCACAAGATGACTTTTGTCCCATAATCTTTGGTAGACCCTTCTTGAACACCGTTAATGCTAGAATAGACTGTGAGAAACAAACTGTCGGTGTTAGTTTTGGTGATGAATCTCATAATTTTAATTTTTCCAAGTTTAGTAGAAAGATTCATGAAAAAGAATTGCCTAGTGAGGATGGATTAATTGATCTTGCTTCTATTGTTGTACCGCGTACTGATCCTTTAGAACAATATTTGCTAGACCATGAAAATGATTTACATATGCATGAAAGAAATGAAATAGATAAGATTTTCTTTGAAAAACGTCCTTTGCTTAAACACAACTTGCCTATTGAAACTCTAGGAGGTCCTACTCCACCTAAAGGTGATCCTGTGTTTGAATTAAAACAATTGCTAGACACTTTGAAATATGCTTATCTTGATGAAAAGAAGATATATCCTGTTATTATTAGTGCTAACCTTTCAGAATATGAAGAATAAAGATTATTGAAAGTTCTAAGGAAGCACTGAGCTACTATTGGATATACTCTTGATGATTTAAAGGGCATTAGTCCCACTCTATGTCAGCACAAAATTAATATGGAACCTGATGCTAAACCCGTTGTTGATCACCAACGTCGGTTAAATCCAAAAATGAAGGAAGTGGTAAGAACAGAAATCTTAAAACTTCTGGAAGCAGGTATAATTTATCCTATAGCTGATAGTAGATGGGTAAGTCCTGTTCATTGTGTCCCTAAGAAAGAAGGTATAAATGTTTTTCCTAATGATAAGAATGAACTTATTCCACAGAGAATTGTTACAGGCTATAGAATGGTAATTGATTTTAGAAAATTAAACAAATCAACTAGAAAAAATCATTACCCTCTGCCTTTTTTTGATCAAATGCTTGAAATATTATCTAAGCACACACATTTTTTGCTTCCTTCATGGATATTCTAGTTTTTCACAAATACCCGTTTCTCAACTTGATCAAGAAAAGACCACTCTTACTTGTTCCTTTGGAACCTATGTTTATAGACGTATGCCTTTCGGTTTATGTAATGCACCTGCTACCTTTCAAAGATGTATGACTGCTATATTCTCTGACTTCTGTGAAAAGATTGTTGAGGTTTTCATGGACAACTTCTCTGTTTATGGGAAGTCTTTTGATGATTGTTTAAGCAATCTTGATCGAGTTTTGTGGAGATGTGAACAAACAAATCTTGTCTTGAATTGAGAGAAGTGCCACTTTATGGTTAATGAAGGCATTGTCTTGGGTCATGAAATTTCTGAAAGAGGTATTGAAGTGGACAAAGCTAAGGTTGATGCAATTGAGAAAATTCCATGCCCTAAAGATATAAAAGGTATTCGTAGTTTCTTAGGTCATGTTGGTTTCTATAGGAGATTTATCAAAGACTTTTCTAAAATTTCTAGGCCTCTTACGAATCTTTTGCAAAAGGATACTCCTTTTGTTTTTTATGATGATTGTTTAGAAGCCTTTGAAATGCTAAAAAATCCTTATTTTCTGCACCTATTGTGTAACACCCATGATGCGGCTATATCTCCCACGTGTCGGAGCATGACTTAGAGGCATAACCGCATAGTAGGCATGTCGCAAGAGGGGTAATCTTTACACATCCCATGTACTGAATAAGAAATGGATAAATAGCGGCTTACAATCGCCACTTCACACAATACATAAATATAACATTACATCATCCAGAATACAATCAAGGCCCGACTACGGAACCAACATAAATAAAGACAACCCCAAATGCTAGATCCCAGATCGACCCAACTGGGCTCCACTGCTGATCAACAGGAAACAAAACAACACAACGAACACGATCTTCATCGAGCTCCCACTTGAGCTCGGTTGTGTCACCTGCACTGATATCATCGGCACCTGCAACTGTTTGGAAGTATCTATGAGTCACGGGGACTCAGTAATCTCACACCCGCAAGATCAAGACTATTTAAGCTTATGGGTAGAAAAGGTAGTGAGGTGGAGCTGCAGCAAGCACTAGCATATATGGTGGCTAACTTACGCAAATGAGAGCGAGAAGAGGAGCAAAGCACGGTCGTGAACTAGAAGTGATCATGAAGTGATCCTGAAACTATTTACGTTCAAGCATAACACAAGACCCATGTTCGCTTCCCGGACTCCGCCGGAAAGAGACCATCACGGCTACACACGCGGCTGGTTCATTTTAATTAAGTTAAATGTCAGGTTCTCTACAACCGAATATTAATAAATTCCCATCTGCCCATAACCGCGTGCACGGCTTTCGAAAGTTTAAAACCCTGCAGGGGTGTCCCAACTTAGCCCATCACAAGCTCTCGGGGTCAACGAAGGATATTCCTTGTCCCGAGAAGACCCGATCAGTCTCGGAATCCCGGTTACAAGACATTTCGACAATGGTAAAACAAGACCAGCAAAGCCACCCGATGTGCCGACAAATCCCGATAGAGTCGCACATATCTCGTTCTCAGGGCACACCGGATGGGCAAGACGTCGGGTTGGCATAGACCCTGGTTGCCCAGGGGCGCCGGACATCGCCCAGTTTGGACCAACACTCGGAGGAGCACTGGCCCAGGGGTTTAAAATAAAGATGAACCTTGAGTCTGCAGAATCCAAAGGAAAAAGGCTTAGGTGGCAAATGGTAAAACCAAGGTTGGGCCTTGCTGGAAGAGTTTTATTCAAAGCGAACTGTCAAGGGGTTCCCATAACACCCAACTGTGTAAGGAACACAAAATTAAGGAACATAACACCAATATGACGGAAACTAGGGCGGCAAGAGTGAAACAAAACACCAGGCATAAGGCCGAGCCTTCCACCCTTTACCAAGTATATAAATGCATTAAAGTAAACAAGTTATAATAATGATATCCCACCAATATCCATGTTCCAACATGGAACAAACTCCATCTTCACCTGCAACTAGCAACGTTATAAGAGGGGCTGAGCAAAGCGGTAACATAACCAAACAACGGTTTGCTAGGAAAGGTGGGTTAGAGGCTTGACATGACAATATGGGAGGCATGATATAGCAAGTGGTAGGTATCGCGGCATAGCAATAGAGCGAACGACTAGCAAGCAAAGATATAAGTGATTTCGAGGGTATGGTCATCTTGCCTGAGATCCCGCAAGGAAGAAGAACGAGTCCATGAAGAAGACAAACGAACGTAGACAAACAGATCCTCACAACTCCGGAACGAAACCGAAACTAACGCGAGAAGTAACTCAGAAAGAAGCAAACAACATAGTAAACAACCATCACATAAACATGGCATGATGCATAACCAAGTATGATGCATGTCCGGTTTAATGAAACATGGCATGGCAAAGTGCAACAAACAACACTGCAAATTAAGTGGAGCTCAATATGCAACGAGTTGCATATTGACGAAACACTACATTCAAGTTATTTAGTTCGATCTCGTTTATGTACCCAACAATATTAAATGTTGATTAACATGACAAGATGTGAAGCATATAAATTACCTATCTAGACAAGTTTAAATGAGGCCAGATATAACAAACAACAAAACCAGAAAAATCCTCATGGGCATATTTTTGAATTAGCTACTGTTCTGCCTTAAACACAATTTTAGAGTTGGTAAACATGCAAAGTAGTGGTACCATGTTAAGCTATGCATTTTTCTATCCCATTTAAAACTATAATGAAGCTAGCCAACTCACCTCCACAAGGCTTCCCCGATTGGAGCTTCGTCGGCCGTTCAATCTGCCTTTCTGGCGTGCCTGAGCCGTTGGATCTTCACAACAGTTAAAATCAATTTTCACCTTGTGGTCGTTTTTATTGTCCAATAACTGGTGGGCTCGCGCCGCACGTTGGTTGGCTGGGTTGCCCGTTTGCAGGTGCAGGTGGTTTTGCCCAATCAGCTCGACGCGCCCGCACCCAATCACCCGCGTCTTGCCCCACTCCCACCCCAGCCGCCAAACGAACCCTAGCCCTCTTTCCCTTTCCCCTCGATCCCCACGAGCCGCCGCACCCCTCCCTCGATCCCCACCATCCTCTCCTCGCCAGCAGCCGCCGGCCGACCTCGTCTCTCCACTCGCCTCCTCCTCTCCTCTATCATGTCACCGTCGATCCCACCGCCAGCCTTCTCCTCTGCTCGCCTCCTCCTGTCCTCTTCCATGTCACCGTCGATCCACATCGGACGTAGGTCGTCTTCGCGGTGCGGGTGGGGATGTAGGGGAGGTGTAGGATGCGGACGACAAGGGAAGGAGGAGGCCGGCGAGGAAGGCAAGCAACAGCGGGGAAGGAGAAGGTGAGCGATCCTAGCATGGGGAAGGGGCAGGGTGAGGCCTCGCGCACCTGCCGGCGGCCGGCAGGTCGACTTGTTGCGCCACCGCGTCGTCATCTCCTCTGCACCATGAGAGGCGCCACCTCTGCCTCCACCCCCCCCCCCCCCCCCCCCACTGGGCAAGGAGCTCGAGGTGAACAGGCGGTGTGGGAAGGCGAGAGGAACTAGGAGCTCATCTCTCCTCCCATGGCTGCCTCGTGGATCTGGAGGTGCAGGCGGCTCGAGCGATGCAAGCCGGCGGCGAACTAGGTGCTCCACTCTTTCTCTCCCTCTCTTAATTTCTTCCTCACACGTATTTTACTTTGCTATTATATGGATTTCTAAACTTGACGTGTGCAGATCTGACATAGAAGAGAGGAAGAATAATTTTAGCTAAGAGTGGAATTTAGAGTTCAAAGAATCAGTTGATGATATTGACCAAAGAGCGATTTTTGTTACAGTTCCTCTGAATTAGTAAACCAGAAGGACTAAAACATCATCAGTCAGCCATTGTTGTTAGATTGATGTTGCCTTGATTACCACTTTGTTTGGTGGCTACACTATAAATTCTTGAGATATAGTGCAATGGTTGATAGTTTGTTGCATAATGATATTGATTCTGCTGAACTAATACTCTCTTTGTATATCTAGGATTCCTACTAGAACATGTCCTTCCAAATTGCGACAATGATCTTTCTACTCATGAGTAGTCCTTTTTTATACTGAATTTTGATGCATACTATGTGGCTGGGCGACCCGCTCACCTGAAGCTCCCTCGATTTCCATTCGATTCTACCTGTTTATGTAGTATTTTCACCATTAGGTTTCCATTGCTTGGCTCCTAACGGCATGATGCCTCATTTAGATTTTCTTATCTCGGTGTGTTTGTAATGTATTCAGAAAATTAGTTTGCTTTTTTTGCTCCCTGGAGAATGCATCCTCAATTAGTATGATAGCAGTCAAGCAAAAATGGCTTACTACTGATACAGATATAACTTCGATTATTAGCAATCAAGCAAAAATGGCTTACTACTGATATAGATATAACTTTGATTACTCCTACTTTGTTGTTTTATTCTTTCTGGACTTTATATAGAATTTATCATTTTCAGTTGATGCGCTCTGAATGAAATATTATATCTGAGGGAACATGAAACTTGCAGATCATGCTATGTTTTAGCGCTCATGGAGTTCCTCTGGCATACGTTGAGTCTGGTGATCCTTACAAAACATATATGGAAGGCTATGGATCTTATCATGGATGAGCTCGAAAATATAGGAATTTCAAATCCATGTATACATCACACTCATACCCGGTATGTCACATAACCAACTTCAGTTGTCCTTGGCTTGTGAATTCATCATCCAAATATTTTATTTTACTGGAGAGCACATAAAATATATGGAGAATCAAAGGTGAATGTAAATGAAACACTCCCTGTGTGTTTGCATGCACATGATCAGTACCTCAATTTACCTTTGTAGTAATGCTAGGATACAAACGTTACCTGTAATCAGTTTTTGGCCATTTCATACGTATGTCGTCAAGATTCTGTTCTGGCGTAGAATATTCAGTTTAGTTTAGTTTGGTGACTTTGGTCTGCATTTGTCCCAGATTCTGTTCTGGTAGAGAATATTCAGTTTAGTTTGGTCTACATTTGTCCTAGAGGGCGATTGTTTACAGGTCCGGTGCTTATGTCAGTTATTAATTAGTCAATATTTTGTTCTGATGTAGAATATTCAGTTTAGTTGGTCTGCATAGGTCCAGCGCTTATGCAAGTTATTATTTAGTCAAGACTCTGTTCTGATGCAGAATATCTAATAACTTGCCACTTAAGTTGTTTCTACAAACTAAAATTTGAACTTTAAAACTGATCTAGCCGTAGTTTTTGCAGCAAGAATACCATGACTTCTCTCGGCTATCGTGATTTTTCTTTGTAGACTTTCCATGACTGGACAAAATGTATGTTGTGGAGAAATTATAAAGAAAGAATTCCTTATTTGACACTGTTTTAAATTTCGTTTCCCTATTTAACATCGAAGAAATATTTCTTCCCTATATCACACCAACTTTAAATTATGTTCCCAATATAACACTTCAGTACATTTTTTGACCTAATGATATTAAATGACATGTGAAATGACAAGTTTACCCCTGGCACTAGAAGGACCTAAGTCATGTCAAAGTCATTCTCATTAGCTTCACCCGGCCCACAATCCGCTTGCACAAGAACACCGATGTTGGAATTAAACCCAACTCGTCTGTGTCCGTGTCTTGTACGCATACATGTGTATGCTAGAGTTTGATACTCTGAAAAGGCTAGATTGTGTTGGCAGCTGATATATAGGTACACTGAACCGTCACCCTAATCAGAAATACTAGCAATTAAAAATCCCAAGGCATGATACGGTAAAAAAAAATAAAAAAAATCCAAAGGCACGACACGGTCCTTTTGTAATCAACTCGGCGTGTCCTCATATTGTTCGCGTGTGTCGTGTGCGTGTTTCGTCGAGTCGAGCCATCAAGCAAGCAAGTCGGTGGCCATGTTGTTTTATACGTGCGTGTGCTATGTGCAAGCTAGCTTAAGAAATCCATCCATTAGGGAGTTAGCTGTTTGGTACTCGTACGTGTGATCTCTAGGAATATGACGCCATTCTGTTACACTAACCATGGATTCCACCCTTAAATAGGACACCAAAATAAATAAAAGAACTGAATAGATGTATGAGGGTCAAATTGTCATTTCACGTGTCATTTAACATTGTTTGCACAAAAAATAGATGAAAGTGTTATATTGGGAACAAAATTTAAAGGTTGTGTTAGAGAGGGAAGAAATATTTTTCCAGTGTTAAATAGGGAATAAAAGTTTAAGCCAGTGTTAAATAAGGAATTCTCTCAACTATAAATCACCTCACAAATTGTTGTAATGTTGTGCAGAAACTGAACAGGGACAAGCACATGCAATTATATGCTGTGGTAGATTTCAAAAGAGACCCATGGCCTAGAGTAGTTTTGCGCAAATGAAGGATACCAGGCTGACCCATAGAGCATGAGACCCTCTTTGTCAGGGGCCACCTTACTTGTATGGCCTCAGGCTGAGGGGACCCTTCTAATTAAGGTGGTTACTACTTACTTGCTGATTTGAGCCTAGAACAGAATGTCATTTCGTGCTTGTCAGTCGGATCTCATGTTTAATCTACAGATCTTTTTAGTCAGTTTATTTGCAAACCAGTTGAGAGTTAGTACCTGGGAAAATGAACATTTTTCTACCTCAAATTTGCATACCATTATCCTTGTCTAATTTAAGATTACTTTTCTTATTGTGAAGAAGATTTGTGCTGCTGCCGCGTTCTTCAGTTTCTGGTGTTTTAGATGTTAGCTCATTATTGAGATAGTTCTGGTACGTCCATCTTCTGAAAAATATGTAAATTTTGTTTTCTGGACGTTGTTGCAGATCCTATGCGCCTGCCTCCTTCCTCCAGCTGCGTGAAGGCTAACGTGAGGAGCTGGCGAGCTAAAGAAGGAGCTGGAGCAGGACTGTAGGAGGGAGGTACACTAGGGGCCGGAGCAGGACAACCATTGTTTCAGATCCACTTGACTCATCCCAAGTGGTTGCAATGTAATTTTTATTTACACACATAATGATAAGAGACTTATTTTTTCCAAAAGATTAGATTCATAGTTTAAAAAAGGATACAAAAATATGAAAATAAGAGCTTTCGTTCATAACATTTGTACAAAATGTCCCTTTCCATAATGAACTTGGTTTCTAATCACACACATGTACTGCTACATGATCCTATACGTGCTGTCTGAATTAAGTGAAAGGATATTGGCATTTTATCTACCGGTTAATCAGGACTTATTGACAGGGACTTTGATAATTTCTTAATCTTGCACGGGTTCTCACCATTGAGATTGCATATCTGGTCCTTACATCAGATATGCTTCTAGATCTGAAGTTATTCCAGCCTAACTGTTTTTTTGTTTGATTATTCTATTATTTCTTTTGAGTAATACCGACTGACTTACTGGTCGTCTGAAGCTTTCATAGAAGCATTTGTGTGTTCTCGAGCTTAGGTGTAAGGAGTTCAAGGGCAGTGATAGAATTTTGTGATCTGCTTCAGACGGGCCTGCCGCTGAAAAATGATCCTTAACTCATTAGCTATCTTGATCTTCAGCATGTTTGGTTAGTAAGGCACATTATTTTGGCCCGAGCTTGTGGTATCGCAATGACAGGTGGGCCGGTGCTGCTCCTGGTCCCGCTTGTCGGCTGCCCTGGGTTAGGATAATAGGGGCATGGTTTATATTGTCTATTCTTTCTGCTTGATCAGCTTACAATCAGATTGGTGTAGTGGAGCTAAAAATACATTGGCTGGTTGTCTCTTGGTTTGGCAGAAAGCGCAGCATGTCAAATTGATCGGTGTCCATCTCCCTCAATTTCTGCATATTTATATTTGGGAAGTGAACCAGGCTACTCATCGATTAATAAAAGCTTTATAGTTCTGTTCTCCTTCCATTATTTCTTCATTATTATTCATTTATTCTCTTAGATTAAAGGTATTATTGTGATGATGTCCTGTTGTTCTGTAATGTATTTTTGATTTTTTTTCTGTGATTGTACTCAATGGTGCTTGCAGGTCCATGGACATTGTCATAATGGTCACCTTATCGCAGTGTGTTATTTTTGGATCTCATATTCCTCAAGGTAATGGACAAGAATTTGTGTACTCGCTTGGCTAATGTTTTACTAGACCTAAAGATTTTCCCTGCTCTGCTCTGTTAGGCGCTCCATTCTCTGATTCGATGTCTGACGATCTGAGAAATAAGAGGAGGAATAATCCAGCAGAAGAATTTGGTGAAGAAGAACAAGGTGATATTTCTCTCGTGTGAACACAATCAATTGTTTTCTTGATGTTATCACCCATGTGTTAATGTTGTAGAAGATTTATCATTTGATTTCTTCTTTTAGGTTTAATTTGTGTTTAGTTAATGCCCACAGATTGTGATGTTCATATATGGGGATTTTTTTTGTCAATTTTGTTGCTTCAATATGTAGGTGCTACTGCCCATGTGGGATATCTAATAGGTCAGACTGGTTTGCTAGCTTAATTTTTTAGCTTGATGTTCTCATTTAGGGGTGTCCTCTTCAGCTGCATCTTTTGTGCAGCTCCAAAATTCTATGTTTCAAAGCACTTATTTCCATATTCTGTTTATTATTTTTAAGTCATGAAAACTCTTTTTGGTCTGCTTGATCACTCCACTTCCATGTTTATCCTTGCAGAAAAGAATACCTTTATCCTGATAGGCATGGAAACACCGGTTCGCATTGAGTGCATCATCGCTAATCAGCTACTATGTATGGTCAGCGGACATGCATGCTTATTCCTGTAACATGTCATTACTCTATCTCCTTAGCCTTTCTAACTTTTAAGATTTGATCAATTCTTTAGAAGTTCGTACAGATCTAGAAGTATTTGGTTTTGTTGGTCAAATCCATTACCTGTATGTCCTTATTTATTTTATTGTTCGAACAAGATATCAGATCACCTACATTCATTATTCTTGGTTACAGTCTCATACTAAAGTAGTCTAAAATGGTCTGAATAGTTGTAGTAATTCATAAATATTTTCAGTGTAGTTCTTATTTGGTTTCTAGGCATAGAATTTACTTCAAAATTTTGGTCTTTATTTGGTTAGTAAGGCTCTAGAATAAAACAGACCAATGATATATATATATACAAACAGACACAATAGGAGTTAACTGGTACCTAGCTTTTGAAACCTCTGATATATACAAAATATTATTTGAGTAGAACAGGAGAGATGCAATCTTATGGATATTTCCGCATTTGTAAGAAACTTTCCAGCTTGGCAAGAGGGCTTGACTAGCCATGTGTAGGACTCAGCCATGCTGCCTTCCAAATGATTAGTCATTGGTGTTTTCTTATGTTCCTGTTAGCCCAAGTGCATCAGATAAGTAGACTGTTATGTTGAAAAAAGGAAAGAGACTACTCTTTTGTTACTTACAGTACAGATATATGCTATAACATCAGAGAGCAATGGATATAGAAGAAATATGTAAACAGTTGTCCCTAGAAGAAATATGCAACTACTTATTCAGGTTACTTAATTAATAACACATCTATATCATTACATACACATACTGAATGTGCCTTTTGAGAGTGAGCTTCTGTCAGTACCTCACACTTATCTTATATGCCATTCCAACTATCTGTTGCAGTAGAGAGCAAGGGACATATAAGAAATCTCCAGGTAGCTTCACTTAGATGCATCATCTTCTGCTAGGAGTCAGCTTGAAGAACGGCCTTCTCAGGTTAATTCTTGGGTCAGTGTTTTGGCTTTTCTCCATTGGTTCGTAAAAACCGCATGGTAACTTGACTTTACAGAGAACCTGCTGCACTATAACTTTGGTTTAATCTGTCGATAATGCCCATGAGTATATTCTTAGTGTATGTTTGACCAGATTGTTTTAACTTGTGTTGTTCCTATGCTTCAGGAGACTGCAACTGACATGCTGGATGGGGAATAACCAAATTTGTGGACAAAGACACAGTTCATCGCAAGGGGTGGTGTTTAGGATATGTACACAAAAGAGGAAACTTTTTTTGTACAGAACCAAATTATACGATGTATTTGACCACTATTTCTAAGAAATGTTCATCATGTATTAAGTACATTTTATTGTGTCACTTTTTTTTGAGGGGTAGCTTTATTCATCAAACATTACAAAGTGTGCGATAGAGTTCATCAAACCAGGCTTTATTGTGTCACCTATGTTTACCTTCTTTTTAGCGTAAGCTATTTGGACTTTCTAATTGCAGGCTCAGTTATTTGACCCACCGATGTTCTAATTTGTTGCATAATTACATTAAGCAACTATTTACATTTCATTCTTTGTTTGTATTTTTTTAAAAAAACTTATGCCTTCATGATCCTGAATAACATAACAAATTATGCATGCTCAAGTATATATTTTGAAGGACAAGTCTATTCTTTTTTATAAAAATAGTTACAATTCGTGTCCTATGTGATTGCTCAAGCATATAGTAACCTATTCATGTCACACAAATATTTTCTTTTTCCAAACCCATTGCCAAAAAACTACAACCATGCCAACTTTACTCTCTCATCATAGTGGGCATATTTTCAAACTGAACGTATTCATATTATGCAATTTTCCTTTTCCCAGACTATTATTTCACAATGTAATAAACATGTTTAAAAAATAGCATGATTTAGCAGGGTCCTTGCAGCATGAAACTATTTTCATCGATAGCATGTCTTTAGCGGGTCTCTGCGCCATTTGTTTTTCATCGATAGCATGTCTTTAGCGGGTCTCTGCGCCATTTGATGCAACGGGTCAACTAGTTTACATATAAAGTTTATTAAATTTGGTGCTATGGTTAATTAGTTATGAATTAAAGCATTTTAGCATGGCAATATAGCAAAACAAAGCAAACAACAAGTTTAAACATTTTTAACATGCATGAAAGTGGCATATAATTAACCTACACATAATTCTAAGCATTTTTCATATATAATGTTTTAACATATGATGTATAGTTGATGAGTTATTAAATGCACGAACTCTAGGGACTTTTCTGAAAAACTGCACTCCCTGGAATAAAAGCTAAATCGCAGAGGCAGGAAAAAAAAGGATATGGGCCGAATCTGAGATCTGACCCAACTGCGGGAAAAAAAGAAAAGGAAAAAGAGGGCGCACGGGGGCGGCCTCACCATGGGCCTCGGCTCGGCTGGTGGAGAGGCCCCGCAGGCCTGGCACGGCCTTGGCGCTGCTGGGCTGATGCGGGTGAAGGCGAGCGGTGGCCCAGCACGCTGGCGGCGCGGTCAACGCAGGCGCTCCCCTCGCTCGCTCGATGCAACAAAGCAGAGGAGGACGCAGGCGGGCGACGACTCGGGCAGCGGCGCATGGAGCTTCGAGGTCATGGTGGTCTCCCTGGAGTATAAATGACAGAAAGCTTAGAGGGAGAGAGAGGTCAGTGACGAGAGAGAAAGAGAGCTTCAGTGCAGAAATAGAATGGGGAAGGCAGCAGGGGCGGCGAGCAGTGGCGGAGCCAGCGCCCGGCCACCCCGGGCACTTGCCCGGGCTCGCTGGCCACGGGACAACGTACACACCTGATAAACAATGGGGCAAAATCTGTTATGCATCATCGTTTGCCCGGGCAGAAGTGTACGATACGTGATAAACAAATGGGTTCATTTTTTTCTTTTTGAGCAGAACACAACAATGGGCTCCTACCAAGCGTTGTCATGGGCTAATTAACTAGGCCTACCAAGTGCAATCGGCGTAATGTTCGTCAGTCATGGGCTGCGATTCCCTTCTTCCAAAACGAGCAGTCACAACGCCGCCACCACTTCAGCTGCTCGTTTGCAGTTTGCAACTTTGGATTCCCTTCTTCGAAAATGAGCAGTTCACAACGAAGCCATTCTACATGAAATCTTGGAGCACAGTATTTCTTTTGCAGTTTGCAACTTTGGACATGAATTTAGGAGCTCGAATTTCGAAGCTCACAATCTAGCGAAGCATGTTTTGAAGCTAGGGGTGGGCCGCCATGTTTGGTTAGGACACCCCGACAATCTATCTTTTATCTCTGTAAACATTGGTGCAGTTTAATAAAGCTTCGCGAGATTGCCTAAAAAAACCACTTCGGCTGCTTGTTTCTACCCCTTGAAAAAAGGGGAAAATAGGATGGACTATGGAGACGAACCGGCGGCGAGCGAATCCGGAGGCCGCCCTAGGCGCACGGCCGGTGGCGGGTGGAGCGGATCCATCTCTAGGAATGGCTTATATCCTCCTCGTCCAGTGCCTTTCTGGTCTTTCTCCTGATTAGGTAAAATTTCTGACTAATTTGAAGATTGATAGATTAGGGCTAAATTTTGAGTTTAGGTGGTGCGGCGACTGCCTCGTGATACTGATATACTCAGTACTATGGGTGTGTTCTGAACTCCTCCAACTTCACAGAACTTCCCAAATCCAGCTTCCCTAGCCAGCTTCTTGCTTCACCTAGCGACTCTCAAGCGTTCGGCGTCCTGCATAGCTTCTCCAGCGCTAAAGCCCAGCTGGGCGGTTGCTGGGATGGTTGGGCCCGAGTTTGGGCCGCAAGGAGGCAGCCCAGTTTGTGCTAGACATGGAAGGAACGAGCCCCTGTAGTGATTTTATCGAGCGATGCGTTCGACTGAGCGTACCGGTTCGCTTCGCTTCACTTGGCGGTGGCAATTTGGTTGTAATATGAGCGAACTCCAGCTTTTCGTATTCGTGGAGCTGGGCCGATGCTCCTCCAGGATTTTGCACTGGCATCGGCATAACTTCGAGAATCCAGCTTCTTAGAGCCAAACCGTTTGGGACTTTTTCATCTGAGAAGTTTGTGAAGTGTGGAGCTGGAGGGCTTTAGAACAGGCCCTATGTCCGTCTCTTTTCTTACACAAGCTCTTTATTTTGAATATGTTCACTAATCGCAACACTTAATTTATGTGCATTAGAAATTCAATTGTTTTTGTTGTATAGTGCCTTCTAGGATGTTTGGATGCTAATTTTGATAGATATATTTTTACAAGTAACATGACAAGTTTAGTTCTATGCATGGCCTTGTTTTATGACTTATGTTGTCACATGGCAATATCTCGAAGCTCCTAGGACAGTTTGGCGAGAGCCTTCTCCAGGACACTTGGCAATGGGCGACACATGGTGCAACCTGAGTAGCCCTTTTGCCGAAAGTTGTTTGTCGAGTGTGATTGAGGGGGCACTCAGAAAACCTACGAACGCTTGCTAAAGGCAACACTCGACAAACACCAAGGACACGTTAACTGCAATGGAACCATCTTCACCTAGTATCATGCTAAAGGCAGCACTCGACAAACCTACGAACGCTTGCTAAAGGCAGCACTCGACAAACCAACAAATGCTTTGCCGAGGACTGCACTTGGCAAACATCAAGGACATGTGTCATCCTTCAGTTGTCCTGTCTTCGACGAGTAAGGTACAGAAGATAGTCGGCAAACCAAGGAACGCTTTGCCGAAGACTGCAATTGGCATGTGTCACCCTTCAATTGTATTGTCTTCGCCAAGTATGGTACGGAAGATACTCGGCAAAGACAACATGCCATGTGGCAAGCGCCATATCTGTCTAACTAGCCGTTAGCCTACTTTATTTTACCGAGTAGCTCATTTTAACCCTCGATAAAGTCTTTGTCAAGTATCCGATGGAAGGAAATCGATTAAGCTCTCTTTGCTGAAAGGGGGTATTTCAAGTAGGGTTTGTCGAATATTGCACTCGGCAAACTAGTTGCTGAGCTGTGATACCGGCCTTCGCCGACTACTTTGGTACTTGACAAAGAACCCGATTCTGGTAGTATATAAAACTGAATATTGATGTATCATATACTAGCTCACATTAAAATTACATTTTGCATGACCGATATGTTCATATTTTCACTTCATTACTATTGGATATTTGTGTTTTTGAAGTTTGGGGCGATTTTATATATTGTTTATCGAAACACTTGATTTTGATTTCCAAATTAGACTTAGGCTCAAGCTTGCCCGGGCTTCAAAAAAGTTCTGGCTCTGCCACTGGCGGCGAGGACGCAACCTCCGGCGGTCTTGGCGACGAGGATGGCGCGGATGCAGCTTGGCGGCAGCAGTAGGACCGGTTGGCGGGGTCCACACAGAGGCCTCTCCTCAGTGCTGTAGGTTGGACACAGAGCAGGCAAGGCGGCAGTGAGGTTCAGTGAGGGGCGCAACACACTCTCGGCGACAGTCGACAAGGCACGAAGCATGGCGGGGCACAACGCTGGTGGTCTGCTGACGGGTCTCCGGCGACGAGCTGCCAGTGGTGGCGCGGGGTGGTTGAGGAGGCCGACGTTGGGGAAGAGCTCGGAGGTCCTTCATGGCGTCGGGATCGAGGCGCGGGCGCAGAAGCTCATGTGCGTGCCCGTGCACGAGCGCGAGGCTCTCTCCTCGGTGGTTGCGGGCGTGGAGGCAAGGAAGCACGACCGCGGATGGAGTCTGGGTGGGGCGCCGGTCGGAGCTGACTGCGTGCGCTCGGGCGCGAGGATGAGCCCCTGGCGTGAGGAGGAGGCGGGGGTTGCTACGCTGGTTGGTGGATCGAGGCGAGAGAGGTGGTTGGCCGATGGGGATAACGAGGAAGGAGGCTAGTCGGGTGGCTCGATCGAGTGGATCGGGAAGATCCCGAGGAACAAGGAAGAGTGGGTGGCGGCGGCGGGGAGGATTTGATGGATGGATGGGACAGGGCTAGGGTTAGACTATATATATAGGTAGGGATTTGGGTAGGGCTATCTCGTCCCTACGATTATAATTGGACGGCCGAGAAAAATAAAGGCTAGAGGGTCCAAATAAATAATCGCAGATGTTTTAGGGATGTTTGGGGATGATCCGAAACCAACAGTGACGACTGCCCGGGTCGGGTCGGGGACAGCTTTCGGACGCGCGCGCGAGGAGAACCGCAGGCTGACGAGAGAGGTTAGGTTGGGTCTGGCGGTAGGTAGTGGACTGTATAGATGGTTAGGGAGGAAAGAGAGGGAAAGCCTGGCAACAGTTTTTTCGGAGACCGAAAACGTCCGATGATAGACCGACTATACTGCCGCTATAGTTATCTGTTGGGGCATCAAACGAACTCCAAATGCGATAAAACTTGGTAGGCAACCTACTAACAACAAAACAACACCGCACGCCAACTTTCAACCCATTCTGAGAACATTTTCCGGCCACTTATAAAATACTATTTCGGACATGCCGCGGGCGCGTGCGAGTGTGGTTGGGCTCAGAACGGACAACGGACGGAACTGGGGGAACCCGGACGAATGCAAGTTTCAAAAACATGATGATGCAATGCACATGATGACATGATGAAATGCAACACGCAAGCAAAAGACATGGGAACGTCGGCGAATAACTGAAAGACACGTGGCGCATCGGACTCGGGGTGTCACATATTGTTCAACCACCTGATTGGAACTTGCCTTTTGAAATTATGTCTGATGCTAGTGATTATGCTATTGGTGTTGTTCTAGGACAAAGAGTTGATAAGAAACTGAATGTTATTCATTATGCTAGTAAAACTCTAGACAGTGCTCAACAAAACTATGCTACTACCGAAAAAGAATTCTTAGCAGTGGTGTTTGCTTGTGATAAATTTAGACCTTATATTGTTGATTCCAAAGTAATTGTTCACACTAATCATGTTGCTATTAAATATCTTATGAAAAAGAAAGAGGCTAAACCTAGACTTATTCGATGGGTTCTCTTGTTACAAGAATCTGATTTACATATCATTGATAGAAAAGGAGCTGAGAACCCCGTAGCTGATAATTTATCTAGGCTTGAAAATGTGCCTGATGACCCAGTACCTATTGATGATAGTTTTCCCAATGAGCAGTTAGCTGCAATAAATGTTGCTCATAGTACTCTTGGTATACTGACTATGCTAATTACATTGTTGCTAAACATTTACCACCTAGCTTTACATACCAACAAAAGAAAAAAAATTCTTCTATGATTTAAGACATTACTTTTGGGATGACCCACATCTTTATAAAGAAGGAGTAGATGGTATTATTAGATGTTGTGTACCTGAGCATGAACAGGGACAAATCCTACGGAAATGTCGCTCTGAAGCTTATGGAGGGCATCATGCTGGAGATAGAACTGCCCACAAGGTATTGCAATCTGGATTTTATTGGCCTACTCTCTTCAAGGATGTCTGTAAGTTTGTCTTATCTTGTGATGAATGTCAAAGAATAGGTAATATCGGTAAGCGTCAAGAAATGCCTATGAACTATTCACTTATTGTTGAACCATTTGATGTTTTGGGATTTAATTACATGGGACATTTTCCTTCCTCTAATGGGTATACACATATTTTGGTTGCTGTTGATTATGTTACTAAATGGGTAAAAGCTATTCCAACCAGTAGTGCTGATCACAACACCTCTATTAAAATGCTTAAGGAAGTTATTTTCCCAAGGTTTGGAGTCCCTAGATATTTAATGACTGATGGTGGTTCACACTTTATTCATGGTGCTTTTTGTAAAATGCTTGCCAAGTCTGATGTTAACCATAGAATTGCACCACCTTATCATCCTCAGTCTAGTGGTCAAGTTGACCTTAGCAATAGAGAAATAAATATAACTTTACAAAAGACTGTGAATAGGTCCAGGAAGAACTGGTCTAAGAAATTTGATGATGCACTTTGGGCTTATAGAACAACATATAAAAATCATATGGGTATGTCTCCTTATAAAATGGTTTATGGAAAAGCTTGTCATTTGCCTCTTAAGTTAGAACATAAAGCATATTGGGCCATCAAAGAACTCAATTATGATTTCAAACTTGCTGGTGAAAAGAGGTTATTTGATATTAGCTCATTAGATGAATGGAGAGCCCAGGCTTATGAAAATGCAAAAACTATTCAAAGAAAAAGTTAAAAGATGGCATGACAAAAGAATCCAAAAGTGTGGGTTTAAGTCAAAGAATATGTTCTTTTGTACAACTCTCATTTTAGATTCTTTACAGGAAAACTCCTCTCAAAATGGGAAGTCCCCTACATTATCGAGGAGGTTTATCGGTCTGGAGCCATCAAAATAAATAATGGCGAATGTACTAACCCGAAGGTTGTCAATGGGCAATGAATAAAACATTATATCTCAGGTACGCCCATTAATATTGAAAGTAATATTATCCAAACTTCGACACAAGAACACATAAAGGAGTCCTTCCAGAACACTCCAGAATCGTGAAAATAAGGAGGTACATGATACGGTAATTAAACGGACTCTGCAAAATCCACAAAAATATTTTTTGTCAGTTTTGGAATATTTAGAAAAATAGGAAAAATAAGAAACTTCCAAGAAGCGTACCCTGGTGGGCACAAGACACCAGGGCGCGCCAGGCAAGCCTGGCGCGCCATGGTGTCTTGTGCCCACCTGGGATACCTTACAGACTCCATTTTTCTACAGTTTGCTTGTCCCCCAAGATAAAAAAATCTATAAATACTCCCCGAACCTGTTGATCACCGTATCACGGAGAAATCCTCTATTCTCTTTTCTTGCTGTTTTCTGCGCTGTTCTGGAAATATGTCGTCCCAAGACTCCGACGGAGAGAGCTATGTCTCACATCTCATTGCTGACCCAAATACCTATGGGGACATATCTCCCTATGGGCGAACTACAAATGACGAGGAGGATGCTCACTTGATGAGGATCGATGATTCAAGCTCGGAGGAGGAGGATGATCCTCTACCTCAACCCGGGGATATGCACGTGGAGTTCAAGAAGTCAAGTCTCCCTAAGAGAGCTAATTAGTCTAAAAACCAATCTATTCCTTTTCATTTTTGGCAGAAAAGCAAAGGGGATTTATGTGACAAGATCTTGAAGCTGGAGCTAGAAGTCGATGATTTAAAGGAGGAAATTTCTCTCCTTAAGTACAATATGAAAAATTTGAAGGCACAATTGCCATCACCACCATATTCTTCATCACCAAAGGAAAATTGAGTATCGGGTATGGGCACTCCCCTTGGCTTCCGCCAAGCTCGGGGGAGGTGCCCCGGTATTGTATCATGCCATTATCTTTTTGCCTTTACTTATTTTAGTTCGATCTTTTGCTTTAGATGAATAAAAGTTTAGTTCGATCCTTTCTTCTTTGAGAGTTTGCTTAGTGATCTATCCTTGTAATCGTGTGCAAGATATATAATAAATTTTAGTTTAAGTTTTTGCTTTCTTCACTTTCATGTTGCAAATAAAAGAAAAGAAATAAGGAAGAAAAAAAGAGAAAGGAAATAAATAAAATAAAGGAAATAAATCAAGAAGATCATATACTAATCTTATGGTAGGTGATGACACCACATAAGGAAAAGTTAAGTAGAAAATTTTATTAGAGATTGACAAACATAGAATTAGGCAATGATGCAACTCATGAAAGAATTAATAAGGGAAGAGAAGATTCACATATAAATATACTATCCTAGAAATCTTTTGTGATTGTGAGTCCTCATCAAAATATTATATGCCAAAATTGTTGACGTTGGACAAGGAAGACAACTTAATGGTTTATGTTTGTTTATATTCACATAGAAGTCATATTGTCATGGATCCTTTAACATGTGGTGCTTGCCCCCTATCTTTGCTAGCCAAAAATTCCGCACTAAGTAGAGATACTACTTGTGCATCCAAAAACCCTTAAACCCAAATCTTATTTTCAAGATTCCATGATACCTACCTAGGGATTGAGCAAGATCCCTCAAGTAAGTTGTCATCGGTGCAAAAAGGCAATAAAAATTGCTTCTAAAAGTGTGAGATCATTTAGTGTAAGAGAAAATTGAGCGTTGTACAAACTTGTGATGGTGAAGAATAAAAGCGATAGACTGCATAATAAAGGTCACTATCACAAGGGGCAATGCAACGTGACGTTCTTTTACACTAAGGGGTTGAGCATACAAACAAATAAGCACATGACAACCTCTGCTTCCCTCTTCGAAGGGACTATCTTTTCCTTTTATTTATTTACTTTTGTGCAAAGAGTCAAAGTTTTCCTTCTATTCCTTTTTATCTTTCTCCCTTGGCAAGCATCATGTGGCGAGGAAAGATCTAGGCACATATGTCCAGTTTAATATAGATAGCATGAGTTATTATTGTTGACATCACCCTTGAGGTGAATACTTTGGGAGGCGAAACTATTAGCCCCTATCTTTCTATGTGTCCGGTTGAAACGTTTTGCTCATGTGTACGCGGTGAGTGTTAGCAATCTAGAAGACTATATGATGGTTGAGTATGTGGACTTGCCTACATGCTCCGATACGTGACCCTTCCTGAAAAGATGATGAATTGTAGTTGCAAAGTTGACTAGGAACATAGTTTGTTGGTTTCTAATATAGTTTATATTTATACTTCAATAGTGTGATGAATTGTCACCTATTCATGAGAAGTCTATGATAAGAGCTTTATGATAAGAGTCTTATATTTAAGTTTGTTGCTGTTATAATAATGAACATGATGCTTCTATGTCCGTATTTTGTTTTTATCGACACCTCTCTCTCTAAGCATGTGGACATGTTTTTCGATTTCGGTTTTTCACTTGAGGACAAGCGAGGTCTAAGCTTGGGGGAGTTGATACGTCCATTTTGCATCATGTTTCCTTACTGTTATTTATGATGTTTTTATTCATAATAATGCTTTTTGGAGTAATTCTAATGCCTTTTCTCTCATAATTTACAAGGTACACACAAAGAGGGAGAATTCCGGCAGCTGGAAATCTGGACCTGGAAAAGCTACGTCAGGCCACCTATTCTGCACAACTCCAAACAAGAAGAAACTTCACAGAGATGTTTTTATCAAATATATGATTAATATTGGAGCAAATAACTACCAAAGGGGGTCCACCTGGTGGGCACAACCCACCTAAGCGCACCAGGGCGCCCAGGCGCGCCCTGGTGGATTGTGCTCACCTAGGCCCACCTCCGGTGCCCATCTTTTGGTATATAGGTAATTTTGACCTAGAAAAATGAGGAGAGGACTTTTTGGACAGAGCCCCGCTGTCTCGAGGCGGAACTTGGGCAGGAGCACTTTTGCCCTTCGGCGGAGCGATTCCGCCAGGGGAACTTCCCTACCGGAGGGGGAAATCATCATCATCATCATCACCAACAACTCTCCCATCTTGGGGAGGGCAATCTCCATAAACATCTTCAACATCACCATCTCATCTCAAACCCTATGTCACAGCCCTAGCTTTGGCCTTGCTTGTCATTGCATCATCATCTTGCACCATGTTTAAATTTCCCAGAAACTTGAAATGGGGACAGACCAAACCCCTAGCATCAAAGGAATGCACTAGGTTCACCTAAAATATTTTCAGTAAATCCAAATGGCTTTAAAAATGTTCATCATTTATGAAAAATGCTGTAAATAGTAACTAGAGGTGATGCACATTTTTCCATGACATATTTGGGCTCTGAATTAAATCTTACTCTATTTGCATTTGGGCATTTAAATACTACAAAATATTTTAAATGCTCAAATAATCATAAACTAAAATGTTTACTGTTGGATATATTCTAAACAGTAGCCATGATTAGTTTCATGATTTTTGGAAATGCGTGGCATTTTTAATAAAGCCCTAAAGTCTACAGAATAATAGAAAACAAGAAATAAGAGAGAGAGAGAAGAATAACCTCGCCCACCTACCTGTAGCCGGCCCAGCTCACTGGCCCAGCCCACCTGGCGCCTCCTGTCGCCTCCCTCCTCGCGCCAATAGGCAGGGGCGCGTGCCCCGCGCGCGCAGCCACACGCCGGCCACCTCCACCCTGCCTGCGCGCTCCCTCGTCGCCCTGGATTCCCTCACGACGCCATGCATCCCCTCTGGTCGCCTCTCACTCTCTCTCGAGCTCGACCCCCTTTTCTGCTCTCTTCCTCTCTACCCGAACACGCCGCCGCCGCCGACGTGCACCACCGCGGACACCGCCTCCCCCTTGCCTCTCCGACATGCCCAGGAGCTCCGCCACCGACGCCTACGCCTCTCTGTCGACTCACGCGACGCCAAACGCCGTCTTCGCCTTCGTCTTCAACCTCGGGCACCCGAGCCCTTCTCCGGTCGATTCGGCGCCGCCAGGACCTCCCCGAGCTCGCTGACCCCCTCTTCGGCATCGCCGTGAGCCCCTGCTCCCATCCCCCTCTCCCCTCTGTCGATTTCCTCCTCTAGCCCCTTTGGCCACCCCGACCGAAGCTCGCCGCTGTTGCGCTTCGTCACCGCCTTTGCGCTTCGTCGCCGCCGTGGCTAGAGTCCACCTCCGTCGCGTCTGACAGCGTCACCGTCCTCAGCATGTCTGCAGGAGCACCTAGCACCCCACCGCTCGACCTGCCGTGCACCACAACGTCGGTTCCGAGCGCAACCGAACCACGTCCGCCGCAAACCTCGTCGCCGGCGTTGATTCCGGCGACCATCTGGTCTAGCTCCACCACCCAAAGACGCGGCTCAGCCCCAGCTCTCCATAGAACCCAACCACGCCCCAAACCATGGCCAGTAGCACAATCCCGACGCGGACGCCGCCGCGATCTGAGGTCGCCGGCGGTTAAACGCCGACAGCTGATGTGGCGCCATTAGCTTAGGCGCTAAACTCGTTTAGTTAGTGCCTGTGTCGATGACATGTGGGTCCCCAAGCCCAATTAGTTTAGTCTAACTTCCTATTTAGATTAGTGCTAATCTGTGTGGACCCCACGTGTCAGCTTTGACACTGGTCAAGTCAACGCTGACCGGTCCCACCTGTCATCCACCCAAACCAGCCTGAGACACTGACGTATGGGTCCCACAGATCAGTGTTGACCTAGCCGACCTAGGTGACCTGATGATGTCACACCTATGTCATGCTGACGCAGTAAAGCATTTTCTGGATTTAAGTTTTTTCAGGAAATTCCAGAAAATGCTCAAAACTTCTAAAAATCATAGAAATTAAACCGTAACTCCAAATGAAATATTTTATATATGAAAAATTATCAAAAAAATATGAAGAATCTATTTATGCCATGTTCATGCATGTTTGAACAAGTTAACCTGACTGAATAGGAAAAATTATGATTAGGGCAATTTATGAAATAACATTTGGAGTTGGAATTTGATCTTGTTTGAGTTCCACTTCAATTAAATTGGCTAGATATTGCATTAGGTCAATTCAGTACCTTAACATGCCATGATCATACATCATGTTTGTTGCATTACATTGATTGTGTTCCCTCTCCTTTGCCGGTGTTTGTCCCCTCTCAGTAGACGTGATTTCGACGATGTGATCGATGACACCGATGAAGAGCTATATCATCTTCAGAAGTGCCAGGCAAGCAAAACCCCCTTGCTCATTTCGATACAATCCCACTCTCTCGCTCCTGCTCTCTTTTCTGCATTAGGACAACAACGATTCATCTGTTACTTGCTGTGGTAGTTGAACCCCTTATCCTCTGCATGACCTGTCATTGCCACAGTAAATAGATGAAACCAACTAGCATGAGTAGGAGTTGTTTGAGCCTTGATGTGCCTACTCATTCATGCTTGTTTGTCATGCCTGCTATTGCATAGAGTTGTGTCAGGTCTGATTCATCGAGGATGAATCGGAGGTGTGTGAACATGTCCTACTGTTGAGATCTAAGTGTGTGAACATGATTTGGTAAAGGTATCGATGAGAGGCCATGTAGGAGTACATGGTGGGTTGTTTCATTGAAGTCATCCTTAGGAACTGAGTTCTGTGTTTGTGATCCATGAAACAGCTACTACCACACATTGGGCCCTGAAATATGACCCCGCTCGACTTACTGACCACTCTCGTCCTCTGTCCAGGAGTTGCAACTAGTTTCTGGTGGTTATAGGTTATGTGTTGGCGGCCGTGCGTAGCACTAACCCTAGGGGTGGGCTATGATGCGGTAGATACATCATGGCCGGGTATGCCGGGCGCTCGTTTGGCGTCTCGGGACCCTGTACACATCATTTGGGGCCGTTGCGGACACCCCGGCCGGATTTCCTTGCGGATGGAACCCGAATAGGCGATAAACCTGGACTAGAGACTTGTGTGGTTAGTCAGGTCGTGGTCTACACCCACGTCGGCTTTCACTTGAAGTCTACCGAGCACATGTCATGTGCAGACGCTAAGTGGTGGAAACATGTGTGACGAAGTACACCCCTGCAGGGTTATAAATGATCTATTCGAATAGCCGTGTCCGCGGTAAAGGACTTCTGGGTTGCCTGTATAGTTCATAGATAACTTGAAGTGGATACTCTAAAACTCGCAAGATAAGTGTGAGTGCTATGGATGGCCTTCTCGTAGGGAGACGGGAGCGGATCCATAGTGGTGTATTGAATGGTGAATATGTGGACTCGTGTGCGCCACCTCAAAAGAGTTGCTTGCAGTCATAGTTCAGGTTAGTCACTGAGTCAAAGCTGGCTTGCTGCAGTTAAACTCCACCACCCCCTTGTTGATACCGATGCATATGTAGTTAGTTCTGATGTAAGTCTTGCTGAGTACATTTGTACTCACGTTTGCTTAATTTATGTTTTGCAGAGAGACGTCAGTCTCGCTAGTAGTTCCATGTGGAATTCGACGTTTAGCTTGCTACCTCAGCTACGATCTTGTGCCTCGGCAAGGTCTTGTAGATAGTCAGGCTTCTCAGCCTTCTTCATTTGTAGTTGTCTGTACTCAGACAGGTTAAGCTTCCGCATGTGCTTGTTGCTTGTATGCTCTGTATGTTGGGTCATGAGACCCATGCTTGTAATACTTGGCTCCTCGGAGCCTAATGAATAAATACTCTGAGTCGTAGAGTCTTGTTGTGATGCCATGTTGTATTTGCACATATCGAGCATACTGTGTGTATGATTGAAATGCTTAGTATGTGTGGGATCCAACAACCTAGTTGTTTATCTTTGGTGGCCTCTCTTATGGGGAAATGTAGTCTTGTGCTTCCATGAGCCATAGTAGTCTGCTACAGCCCGGTTCACCGGAGTCCTGCTAGCCCAGCACTACTGCTCCGGAACACTTGACTGGCCGGCATGTGATTCACTTCATTCCTGTGTCTGTCCCTACGGGGAAATATCACGCGGTGACATCCGGAGTCCTGCCTAGCCTGCTACAACCCGGGTTCCCGGAGTCCTGTTAGCCCAGTGCTACAGCCCGGATTCGCACGCTACTGACCGACATGCTCGATGTTGATTCATGTATGCCTGTCCCCGTAAGTTAGTGCCACTTTGGGTTCACGACTAGTCATGTCGGCCCGGGTTCTCTGTCATATGGATGCTAGCGACACTATCATATACGTGAGCCAAAAGGCGCAAACGGTCCCGGGCCATGGTAAGGCGACACCCGTGGGTATACCGTGCGTGAGGCCGCAAAATGATATGAGGTGTTACATGCTAGATCGGTGTGACTTAGAACCGGGGTCCTGACAGCTTTGGTATCAGAGCCTAACTGCCTGTAGGATTACCAAGCCAAACTGGTCAAAGTCGAGTCTAGAAATGCTTTAGTTATGTAAGGGAATTGATTGTGGAAGGGAACGTAAGGCTCTTTTTACTCCTTTACCTTATGCCCTTCTGATCTGAGTCATCCTCTTCTTTTCTACGGGGATTAAGAACTAGGCCTTCTCATCTATCTATCAGGATGACGTGTTACTAATCCTTAGACTTATAGAATTGATAGTTTCAAGCCTCAGTTCCGTTCCTACTACTTCCGTATGTTGACAGTTGATCTCGGAACCTTGATATTGTGTTGTTGAGTGGTTATGCCACCATTTTGCAGGATGTCTCAAATCTTTTGAGCATTTACAGCCGTTATGCTGTCCGAGTCATCCCAGGTTTCTAAATAGTCTGATGCATTTGCAAATCCCTTCTTTCCGTTCCCAATGTTCCTTTGGGCCAGTTCAACCACACTAATCCGTGAGTTGAGGTACACTATTGCCTCGACATATATGTTGGAGCTATTATTATGACCATAGGTGTTTTGGGGAGTCACCTAGTAATCTAGCCAAGTTTTGTGTTCCCAGTGTGATGATTCTGGCCACCATTCTCGAAAGCATCCCGTGATGCCATTTAGTAGTAGGTATTCTATTTCTGGGTTCTTGAGCCCAAGATTTACTCTACTTACCTCATGTTGATAGTGTTTGCTAGTTCCTTTAGGATATTAGTGACCTTGTGATAGTCTCTGAGGTCTGTGGTATATCATTCTTCCTAATACCACGAACCATCCTTGGCGGAAATTCTTTTGAACCAAAAGATCACAACCAGAGTGCTCTCGATGAGTCCTCCATTCTATAATGTGAATCTGCCAGTTCTACCTTTCTGCATGGGTTATCCGGAGTAAATGTTGAGCTTTGCTCGACATACTAATCTATGCATCCACAACTCAGAAAGATATATGCTCATTCGAGTTGTTCCTCCTCCGTTGTTTTCTGACCCTCATCTATCAATTGATAGTCAGGACTAGTTGTGCATTCGTGTTCATCGATGTCTATTATTCTTGTGGTCCGTCAAGCCATCCTATTCAGATTGACTAGGAGAAACAAACTCCAGTACCTCATACATATGCAGGATTGGGTCAAAGTAGTTGTACTCCGCAGATCAAATTGCAATTCCAGCTTTTGTTCTGTTCTACCTTGGAGTGTTACCATCTTAACGTCAAGAGTGTCATGAGAATTGCACCACCTCTTATGAATTCTTGACGCAGTGATACTTCTCGCCATCATTATTCATTTTTCGGTCCCGTGTTGTTGTAACCGGAATGCCGACAAGTGAACTGTGATGTGTGAAATCAATACTCCTAGCAACCCCGTTTCTTGGTAGTTGATGGACAATAATTCATTCTTAGCGTGTTGGTTATTAAATCATCATCCTAAGATTGATCGTGCTACCTAGTCCTTATTTCTGGTGCACTCTTCGATCAATGAGTTAGGATTATTCAATCCCTTTCTTATTTGATCATATCATCTTGCCTCGAAAGCAAGATTGCTCCCGAGCTTAATAACATTTCGGTGGTTCATGATTTTCCGAATGTCTTCTCGGAAATGTTACCAGGTTGTCACCTGACCGCTATGTTGAGTTCGTGATCAAGTTGGTTTCTTGTAACCACCCTTTCTCCAAGAATCTGTGTTGGATACCCCTGAGCTAGTTGGTTAAGCTAAACGACAACTTGGAGAGTTGGAAGATAAAAGCTTTTTTGACTTAGTTCGTGTCAAGGGATATCTTTTGTGTGTGTGTGTGTTGAAGAAAGATGATATCTTCATCGATTGGTCCTCGTGATCAGTTGTTGGATCTATTGTCTTGTCCAAACTTTGTTTTGAGTGTGGGCTATCCTCAAATCAAATCAGAACCAACGATGTTCGTAATGTTGTCTTACTCGAGGTTGATTCCTCGGGCATACACCATTACATCCTTTGGTCTGGCCAATGCTATCACCTTGTTCACATAGTCGTGGAATTCCATCTTCATGGGAACCTGGATGAATTGTTGTTGAGCCCATTGACAACATCCTTATCTTGTTCATGATTCATGTCGAACATTGAGCTAGTGTTGGAAACTTTGAAAGCATTTCTTCATGCTAGCTCATGAAGCATATGCTCAGATGAAAGAAGTAACTTCCTCTAATACATGTGCATTGAAGCAAGTTGCCTTCGTGAATTCGAGAAAGTCAATGTTGTTTCCTTTGGAATCATCCCAAGTCAGCCATGCACGTGCAAAGTGTTCTGTGGTATGTTAGACTGATCATCTTCATTCCATATGTATCCCTAGCACACCAAGCCACTGATTGATTTGTTCAAGGAGAGGAAGTCTCTTCTTAAGAGCTAATCTGGACTTATGCAAAGACTTTGATATCCTCGATGATGGTTCCTGACTTGAACTTCGGTAGTGTTTTACTATAAGACTACTATGTGGTCATGCTTTTCTTGGACAGCGTGTTCACATGTTTGTAGCAGGACCAGCTCATGCTTTGGAGCTTACTACCGTAGTCCATCTCCCGAGAATCTCGCAACGTCATCTCGTCGATTGTGTTGCAAACTTTCTTTTCATACATGCTGAGCCTGGAATATCCTGACACCAACCAGATCTGAATCTCAGGCAGATGTGATGGTTGGGACGTTTCCCAAAAGCTATAATATTGGTCTCCGGGTAACCGGTAGAGTGTATGACGTGGCCAACACACCCAGCCGGAAGACCTATTATTATAATATCTTGATTGAGGAAGTTGGCCACCTCCCCATAAGGATTTTGTAGGATACTACTTCCTTAGTTATTCCTTATGGATTCTTGTGCTCCTGAAGTCCGACCTTTTACTTGATGTCCTAGATACCAAACCATATCAATAAATGGGTTATCCTAGCACATCAAGGAGAACATTAGAAGCAGAGTGCTAAATATCTCTCGGTCGATCATCCAGATTTTGATCCCTTGGCCTCACTAAGGTGAAATCTGAGAAAGTGTTATCTTTCTTTGCATCTGCATCTTCCACCATTATTCATCATGGTAGCATGTTGTGTTGCCAGGATCCTTGACACGGATATTGGTAAAACCTTGATGAATACGGAAATGCTCAAGTTCTTGAGAGCACACGCAAGCACTAGGATTTATCATCAACATTAATTGGGATCCGTTCTCAGTTTCTTCGATTATGCCATAACCTTTCAAACAGTGGAATCTCTCTCTACTGTTGGGTTTCTCCCTAGTTACTAGAATCATTCCCAGCATTTGCATTTTGTTCCCAGCTTGCACCGCCATTGTGTCATCCTACTACAGACTACCCTTCTCAGTAATTACTGATCAGGATCATCTTCAAAGTGGTCCTACCACGGGTTCCATCCATTTCCGATGATAAGCAAAATCATCCATTGCGTTGTATTCAACAAGGTAGTCCACATCATCCATTCTAGTATGAGTATGTCATTCTTTTGAACTCCTTCAAATGATCGGTTGTGATTTCCTTAGGCTGGTATGAAGAGTTTCAATGATCTATGGATCAAAACTAATTCTTTTTGCCACTTAAGGTAATAATTTTACGAGTCACCTCCCCCAAGGTGCCCCGTTGTGGAATCATGGCAATCAATCTCCTCGTTACTTTGAAACCATGCACCATCCTACTCCAGCATGGAATTGTTGCCTACCAAATTGAACCTCCGTCATCTGTTTCCTCCAACCCTTCCGATGTGTGACTTGTGTCTCAGCTCAAGAAATGTTTCTATGTCTCATTCCGTGAGTTGATCTTGTGTTCTTTAAGATCGATGATCCATTCTAGTGAGGTTGTCTTGCTATCTTGTCGCCATGTTGGATGAAGTTCTCGAAGGAAAGGATGTCATAATCAATATGATGTAGCGGATCAACATCTCCGAGAAGGGCAATTGGATCGAGAAGATCGTGTTAGCTTTGTGCCCCCTTTGTCTTCTTACCTCACGTCTTGAATCTCGGGATGAGATTCTTGTTTAGTGGGGGTGAGTTGTCACAGCCCTAGCTTTGGCCTTGCTTGTCATTGCATCATCATCTTGCATCATGTTTAAATTTCTCAGAAACTTGAAATGGGGACTGACCAAACCCCTAGCATCAAAGGAATGCACTAGGTTCACCTAAAATATTTTCAGTAAATCCAAATGGCTTTCAAAAATGTTCATCATTTATGGAAAATGCTGTAGACAGTAACCAGAGGTGATGCACATTTTTCCATGACATATTTGGGCTCTGAATTAAATATTACTCTATTTGCATTTGGGCATTTAAATACTACAAAATAATTTAAATGCTCAAATAATCATAAACTAAAATGTTTACTGTTGGATATATTCTAAACAGTAGGCATGATTAGTTTCATGATTTTTGGAAATGCCCTGGCATTTTTAATAAAGCCCTAAAGTCTACAGAATAATAGAAAACAAGAAATAAGAGAGAGAGAGAGAGAAGAATAACTAGGCCCACCTACTTGTAGCTGGCCCAGCTCACTGGCCCAACCCACCTGGCGCCTCCTGTCGCCTCCCTCCTCACGCCAGTAGGCAGGGGCGCATGCCCGGCGCGCGCAGCCACATGCCGGTCACCTCCACCCTGCCTGCGTGCTCCCTCATCGCCCTGGATCTCCCTCACGATGCCACGCATCCCCTCTGGTTGCCTCTCACTCTCTCTCGAGCTCAACCCCCTTTTCTGCTCTCTCTCCCTCTCTACCCGAACACGCCGCCGCCGCCGACGTGCACCACCGCGGCCACCGCCTCCCGCTCGCCTCTCCGACATGCCCAGGAGCTCCGCCACCGATGCCTACGCCTCTCTGTCGACTCACGCGACGCCAAACGCCATCTTCGCCTTCGTCTTCAACCTCGGGCACCCGAGCCCGTCTCCGGTCGATTCGGCGCCGCCAGAACCTCCCCGAGCTCGCTGACCCCCTCTTCGGCATCATCGTGAGCCCCTGCTCCCAACCCCTCTCTCCCCTCTATCGATTTCCTCCTCTAGCCCCTTTGGCCACCCCGACCGAAGCTTGCCGCCGTTGCGCTTCGTCGCCGCCGTGGCTAGAGCCCACCTCCGCCACGTCTGAGAGCGTCACCGTCCTCAGCACGTCTGCAGGAGCACCTAGCACCCCACCGCTCGACCTGCCGTGCACCACAACGCCGGTTCCGAGCGCAACCGAACCATGGCCGCCGCAAACCTCGTCGCCGGCATTGATTCCGGCGACCATCTGGTCCAACTCCACCACCCACAGACGTGGCTCAGCCCCAGCTCTCCATAGAACCCAACCACGCCCCAAACCATGGCCAGTAGCGCAATCCCGACGCGGACGCCGCCGTGATCTGAGGTCGCCGACGGTTAAACGCCGGCAGCTGACGTGGCGCCATTAGCTTAGGCACTAAACTTGTTTAGTTAGTGCATGTGTTGATGACATGTGGGTCCCCAAGCCCAATTAGTTTAGTCTAACTTCCTGTTTAGATTAGTGCTAATCTGTGTGGACCCCATGTGTCAGCTTTGACTCTGGTCAAGTCAATGCTGACCGGTCCCACCTGTCATCCACCCAAACCAGCCTGAGACTCTGACGTATGGGTCCCACAGGTCAGGGTTGACCTGGCCGACCCAGTTAACCTGCTGACATCACACCTATGTCATGCTGATACAGTAAAGCATTTTCTGGATTTAAGTTTTTTCAGGAAATTCCAGAAAATGCCCAAAACTTCTAAAAATCATAGAAATTAAACCGTAACTCCAAATGAAATATTTTATATTTGAAAAATTATCAAAAAAATATGCCATGTTCATGCATGTTTGAACAAGTTAACCTCACTGATAGTACAAATGATGATTAGGGCAATTTATGAAATAACATTTGGAGTTGGAATTTGATCTTGTTTGAGTTCCACTTCAATTAAATTGGCTAGATATTGAATTAGGTCAATTCGGTACCTTAACATGCCATGATCATACATCATGTTTGTTGCATTACATTGATTGTGTTCCCTCTCATTTGCCGTTGTTTGTCCCCTCTCAATAGACGTGGTTTTGACGATGTGATCGATGACACCGATGAAGAGCTATATCATCTTCAGAAGTGCCAGGCAAGCAAAAACCCCTTGCTCATTCCGATACAATCCCACTCTCTCGCTCCTGCTCTCTTTTACTGCATTAGGACAACAACGATTCATCTGTTACTTGCTGCGGTAGTTGAACCCCTTATCCTCTGCATGACCTGTCATTGCCACAGTAAATAGATGAAACCCACTAGCATGAGTAGGAGTTGTTTGAGCTCTGATGTGCCTACTCATTCATGCTTGTTTGTCATGCCTGCTATTGCATAGAGTTGTGTCAGGTCTGATTCATCGGGGATGAATCGGAGGTGTGTGAACATGTCCTACTGTTGAGAGTTAAGTGTATGAACATGATTTGGTAAAGGTATCGATGAGAGGCTATGTAGGAGTACATGGTGGGTTGTTTCATTGAAGCCGTCCTTAGGAACTGAGTTTTGTGTTTGTGATCCATGAAACAACTACTACCACACATTGGGCCCTGAAATATGACCCCGCTCGACTTACTGACCCCTCTTGTCCTCTGTCCAGGAGTTGCAACTAGTTTCTGGTGGTTATAGGTTATGTGTTGGCGGCCGTGCGTAGCGCTGACCCTAGGGGTGGGCTATGATGCGGTAGATACACCGTGGTCGGGTATGCCGGGCGCCCGTTTGGCGTCTCGGGACCCTGTACACATCGTTTGGGGCCGTTGAGGACACCCCGGCCGGATTTCCTTGCGGATGGAACCCAAATAGGCGATAAACTTGGACTAGAGACTTGTGCGGTTAGTCCGGTCGTGGTCTACACCCACGTCGGCTGTCGCTTGAAGTCTGCCGAGCACATGTCGTGTGCAGACGCTAAGTGGTGGAAACATGTGTGACGAAGTACACCCCTGCAGGGTTATAAATGATCTATTTGAATAGCTGTGTCCGCGGTAAAGGACTTCTGGGTTGCCTGTACAGTTCATAGATAACTTGAAGTGGATACTCTAAAACTCGCAAGATAAGTGTGAGTGCTATGGATGGCCTTCTCGTAGGGAGACGGGAGCGGATCCATAGTGGTGTATTGAATGGTGAATATGTGGACTCGTGTGCGCCACCTCAAAAGAGTTGCTTGCAGTCGTAGTTCAGGTTAGCCACTGAGTCAAAGCTGGCTTGCTACAGTTAAACTCCACCCCCTTGTTGATACCGATGCATATGTAGTTAGTTCTGATGTAAGTCTTGCTGAGTACATTTGTACTCACGTTTGCTTAATTTATGTTTTGCAGAGAGACATCAGTCTCGCTAGTAGTTCCGTGTGGACTTCGACGTTTAGCTTGCTACCTCAGCTATGATCTTGTGCCTCGGCAGGGTCTTGTAGATAGTCAGGCTTCTCAGCCTTCTTCATTTGTAGTTGTCTCTACTCAGACAGGTTAAGCTTCCACATGTGCTTGTTGCTTGTATGCTCTGTATGTTGGGTCATGAGACCCATGCTTGTAATACTTGGCTCCTCAGAGCCTAATGAATAAATACTCTGAGTCGTAGAGTCTTGTTGTGATGCCATGTTGTATTTGCACATATCAAGCATATTGTGTGTATGATTGAAATGCTTGGTATGTGTGGGATCCGACAACCTAGTTGTTTATCTTTGGTAGCCTCTCTTATGGGGAAATGTAGTCTTGTGCTTCCATGAGCCATAGTAGTCCGCTACAGCCCGGTTCACCAGAGTCCTGCTAGCCCAGCACTACTGCTCCGGAACACTTGACTGGCCGGCATGTGATTCACTTCATTCCTGTGTCTGTCCCTACGGGGAAATGTCACGCGGTGACATCCGGAGTCCTGCCTAGCCTGCTACAGCCCGGGTTCCCGGAGTCCTGTTAGCCCAGTGCTACAGCCCGGATTCGCACGCTGCTGACCGACATGCTCGATGTTGATTCATGTATGCCTGTCCCCGTAAGTTAGTGCCACTTTGGGTTCACGACTAGTCATGTCGGCCCGGGTTCTCTGTCATATGGATGCTAGCGAGACCATCATATACGTGAGCCAAAAGGCGCAAACGGTCTCGGGCCATGGTAAGGCGACACCCGTGGGTATACCGTGCGTGAGGCCGCAAAGTGATATGAGGTGTTACATGCTAGATCGGTGTGACTTAGAATCGGGGTCCTGACACCCTAGTTCATCTCTTGTGTTCAATCTTTCTACCAGAACTATAGATTGGTGCTTGTGGGTGACTAGTAGTGTTGATTACATCTTGTAGTTGATTACTATATGGTTTATTTGGTGGAAGATTATATGTTCAGATCCAGTATGCTATTTAATACCCCTCTGATCTTGAGCGTGGCTATCATTTGTGAGTAGTTACTTTTTTTCTTGAGGTCACGGGAGAAATCATGTTGCAAGTAGTCATGTGAACTTGATATGTGTTCGATATTTTGATAGTATGTATGTTGTGATTCCCTTAGTGGTGTCATGTGAACGTCGACTGCATGACACTTCACCATATTTGGGCCTAAGGAAATGCATTGTGGAGTAGCAATTAGATGATGGGTTGCGAGAGTGATAAAAGCTTACACCCCAGTTTATGCGCTATTCCATAAGGGACCGATTGGATCCAAAAGTTTAATGCTATGGTTAGAATTTATTCTTAATACTTTTCTCGTAGTTGCGGATGCTTGCGGGAGGGTTAATCATAAGTAGGAGGTTTTTTCAAGTAAGAACAACACCTAAGCACCGGTCCACCCACATATCAAATTATCAAAGTACCGAACACAAATTAAACCAACATGATGAAAGTGACTAGATGAAAATCTCGTGTACCCTCAAGAACGCTTTGCTTATCATAAGAGACCGTTTTGGCCTGTCCTTTGCCTCAAAAGGATTGAGATAACTTGCTGCACTTTTATTGCTACTATCATTACTTTCTCATTACAAATTATCTTGCTATCAAACTACTCCGCTACTTACAATTTCAGCACTTGCAGACATTACCTTGCTGAAAACCACTTGTCATTTCCTTCTGCTCCTCGTTGGGTTCGACACTCTTACTTATCGAAAAGAGCTACAATTGATCCCTTATACTTGTGGGTCATCATCAGACAACTTGCTTGAGTGATCACAATACTAGTACTCCCTACAGTACCTACTACTATGCCCTAGTTTGCATATAGTGGAGTATGATTCTGATCTACTACTAGCACCGAAGGAGTAGTATATTCTAATCTAAAATAGTTACAAACTTCAATGCCCGAGCGTGGAACGACTACGAACCACCATCGATGCTAACTCCAATCCCCAGCAAATGTTTGCTGGGAGACATGGCAGTTGCGAACGCCCGCGACGCAGTTACAGTACGTGTGTAAGGGTGGCGGTTTTGTCAAATACTATGGCTTAAAAATAGGCCACCGTCGGATTGAAATCTGACGGTTATGTGGGATTCACCAGGATTGAGCTTGTGGCAAACAATCGCCGGATATCATTACTCAAAAAATGTTAATACACCCGGGGCTATAACTTGCACCGGCTGACCACTAACAATGATACTAACATAGTTGTAAAATGGTCAAAGACCGTGTCTACGTGGTGTTTGGAATTATATGCAAACTAGAAAGATGCCCGTGCATTGCATGGAACATCAAGATGCATTTTTTTACAAAACACCTGTTGTGATTGACCCATGCAGGAGTAATCCCATGTGTAAAAACTAATGATATCTCGAGAATTTTATTGAAAAAATGGTATCTCGAGAATTTCATCGACAAAATGATATCTCGAGAAAGATGAGAGATAAGGTGAGGAGGAGTGGGGCGTGGTGGTGACTGGTGGTCGGACTGCGCGGAGGCATGGGGATGGATGGCGCCGGCAGCGGCCACCATGCCAGATTGTTCCAGAGATTTCCTTTTTTAATTGCTCAACAATGAGGTCGTGGGATATAAGGATGAACGAGGGAGGGCCTTATCTATAAATGTGGAGAGAGGTGCGGGTATCTTTTGTAAAATTGTCATAGTTTGCTTTCTATCTGTCAGATATAGATCGGATGATCTATATTAATTACAAGATGGCAGGCACACCATCATCACCAACTCGTTTCTTATAAGAGTAGAGACCAGTGAGTACTAGTAAGGACACCATCTACTGCTTCGTGTGCTACTCCTACGCTCCATTCGGCGGGCGCAATGACCCCTACAACCACTCCCGTTTCATGGACGGCCTGGTCGATGCATGCAAGGTGCCCTATGTCTACAAGAGTTCCGTCTGCAAGAGGTATGTCGACCAGCACTCGCTGGCGGAGCATAGTTCCAGATGCGCGCACGCGCCCTGCTACTGCTATGAGTGCATGCCGCCGTTTGAGGGCTCGCCAGCAAGCCTCGTGCATCACCTCACGACACCGTCCGTCACTCATTACTGGCCCGTGGCGGTGAACATCAAGTACGAGACATGCTACCCGTTCGCCGTGCCGGAGTCGCTGGAGGATCACCGCCGCCTGCTAGTCACGGAGGAGGACGACAGCGTCTTTCTCTTGGCCGTGGGCACCGGCAAGTGATACGTCCATTTTGCATCATGCTTTTATATCGATATTTATTGCATTATGGGCTGTCATTACACGTTATATCATAATACTTATGCCTTTTCTCTCTTATTTTATAAGGTTTACATGAAGAGGGAGAATGCCGACAGTTGGAATTCTGGACTAGAAAAGGAGCAAATATTAGAGACCTACTCTGCGCAACTCCAAAAGTCCTGAAACTTCATGGAGCATGTTTTTGGAATATATAAAAAATATTGGGTGAAGAAAGAACCAGAGGGGGGCCACCAGCCAGCCACAAGGGTGGAGGGCGCGCCCCCCAACCTTGTGGGCCCCCTGGCAGGCCTCTGGTGCCCATCTTTGGCTATATGGTGTGTTTTGACCTGGAAAAAATCAGAAGGAAGCTTTCGGGACGAAGGGCCGCCGTCTCGAAGCGGAACATGGGCAGAACCAATCAAGGGCTCCGACGGAGTTGTTCTGCCGGGGAAACATCCCTTAGAGAGGGGGAAATCGAAGCCGTCGTCATCACCAATGATCCTCTCATCAAGAGGGGGGCAATCTCCATCAACATCTTCACCAGTACCATCTCCTCTCAAACCCTAGTTCATCGCTTGTATTCGATCTTGGTCCCAAAACCTCAGATTGGTACGTGTGGGTTGCTAGTAGTGTTGATTACTCCTTGTAGTCGATGCAAGTTGGTTTATCTGGTGGAAGATTATATTTTTAGATCCTTAATGATAATTAATACTCCTTTAATATTGATCATAAATATGTGTTTTGAGTAGTTACGTTTGTTCCTGAGGACATGGGACAAGTCTTGTTATAAGTAATCATGTGAATTTGGTATTCGTTTGATATTTTGATGAGATGTATGTTGTCTCTCCTCTAGTGGTGTTATGTGAACGTCAACAACATCACACTTCACTATTATTTGGGCCTAGGGGAAGGCATTGGGAAGTAATAAGTAGATGATGGGTTGCTAGAGTGACATAAGCTCAAACCCTAGTTTATGTGTTGCTTCGTAAGGGGCTGATTTGGATCCATATGTTTCATGCTATGGTTAGGTTTACCTTAATACTTCTTTCGTAGTTGCGGATGCTTGCGAGAGGGGTTAATCATAAGTGGGAGGCTTGTCCAAGGAAGGACAACACCCAAGCACCGGTCCACCCACATATAAAATTATCAAAGTAACGAACGCGAATCATTTGAGCATGATGAAAACTAGCTTGACAAAAATTCCCATGTGTCCCAGGAGCGCTTTGCTTTATATAAGAGTTCGCCTGATACGTCCGTTTTGCATCATGCTTTTATATTGATATTTATTGCATTATGGGCTGTTATTACACATTATGTCACAATACGTATGCCTATTCTCTCTTATTTTACACGGTTTACATGAAGAGGGGGAATGCCGACAGCTGGAATTTTGGGCTGGAAAAGGAGCAATTATTAGAGATCTATTCTGCACATCTCCAAAAGTCCCGAAACTTCACGGGAGCATGTTTCAGAATATATAAAAAATATTGGGCGAAAGAAGTACCAGAGGGGGGCCACCCACTGTCCACGAGGGTGGAGGGCGCGCCCTACCCCCTGGGCATGCCCCCTGCCTCATGGGCCCCCTAGCAGCCCTCTGATGCCCATCTTTGGCTATATGGAGTCTTTCGTCGAGGAGAAAATCATAGGAACCTTGGCGGAACCAATCTAGGGCTCCGGCGGAGCTGTTCTGCCAGGAAAACTTCCCTCCGGGAGGGGGAAATCATCACCATCGTCATAACCAATGATCCTCTCATCGGGAGGTGGTCAATCTCCATCAACATCTTCACCAGCATCATCTCATCTCAATCCCTAGTTCATCTCTTGTATCCAATCTTTGTCCCAAAGCCTCAGATTGGTACCTGTGGGTTGCTAGTAGTGTTGATTACTCCTTGTAGTTGACGCTAGTTGGTTTATTTGGTGGAAGATCATATGTTCAGATCCATTATGCATATTAATACCCCTCTGATTATGAACATGAATATGCTTTGTGAGTAGTTCTGTTTGTTCCTGAGGACATGGGAGAAGTTTTGCTATAAGTAGTCATGTGAATTTGGTATTTGTTCGATATTTTGATGAGATGTATGTTGTCTCTCCTCTAGTGGTGTCATGTGAACGTCGACTACATGACACTTCACCATTGTTTGGGCCTAGAGGAAGGCATTGGGAAGTAATAAGTAGATGATGGGTTGCTAGAGTGATAGAAGCCTAAACCCTAGTTTATATGTTGCTTCGTAAGGGGCTGATTTGGATCCATATGTTTCATGCTATGGTTAGGTTTACCTTAATACTTCTGTTGTAGTTGCGGATGCTTGCAACAGGGGTTAATCATAAGTGGGATGCTTGTCCAAGGAAGGACAGTACCCAAGCACCGGTCCACCCACATATCAAATTATCAAAGTACCGAACGCGAATCATATGAACGTGATGAAAACTAGCTTGACGATAATTCCCATGTGTCCTCGGGAGTGCTTTACTTTATATAAGAGTTTTTCCAGGCTTTTCCTTTGCTACAAAAAGGATTGGGCCATCTTGGTGCACCTTATTTACTTTTATTACTTGCTACTCGTTACAAATTACCTTATCACAAAACTATCTATTACCGATAATTTCAGTGCTTGCAAAGAATACCTTACTGAAAACTGCTTATCATTTCCTTCTGCTCCTCGTTGGGTTCGACACTCTTACTTATCGAAAAGTCTACGATAGATCTCCTACACTTGTGGGTCATCAAGACTCTTTTCTGGCGCCGTTGCCGGGGAGTGAAGCGCCTTTGGTAGGTGGAATTTGGTAAGGAAAAATTTATATAGTGTGTTGAAATTTACTGTCACTTGTTACTATGGAACATAATCCTTTGAGGGGCTTGTTCGGGGTATCTTCACCCTAACCAGTAGAGCAAAGAGTTTCTCAACCTACTGAACCTACTGAAAATGTTTACTTTGAAATTCCTTCGGGTATGATAGAGAAACTGCTAGCTAATCCTTTTATAGGAGATGGAACATTGCATCCCGATTTGCACCTAATCTATGTGGATGAAGTTTGTGGATTATTTAAGCTTGCAGGTATGCCCGAGGATGTTATCAAGAAGAAGGTCTTCCCTTTATATTCGAAGGGAGAGGCATTGACATGGTTTAGGCTATGTGATGATATGGGATCATGGAACTACAACCGATTGAAACTGGAATTTCATCAGAAGTTTTATCCTATGCATCTTGTTCATCGTGATCGTAATCATATATACAATTTTTGGCCTCGCGAAGGAGAAAGCATCTCTCAAGCTTGGGGGAGGCTGAAGTCAATCTTATATTCATTCCCCAATCATGATCTCTCAAAAGAAATGATTATTCAAAATTTTTATGCTCGGCTTTCTCTTAGTAATCGCTCCATGCTCGATACTTCTTGTACTGAATCTTTTATGATGAAGACTATTGAATTCAAATGGGATTTATTGGAAAGAATTAAACGCAAATTTGAAGATTGGGACCTCGGCGAAAGTAAGGATTCAGGTATAACACCTAGGTTTGATTGTGTTAAATCTTTATGGATACCGATGTTTTCCGTGAATTTAGCACTAAATATGGACTTGGCTCTGAGATAGTAGCTTCTTTCTGTGAATCCTTTGCCACTCATGTTGATCTCCCTAAGTAGAAGTGGTTTAAATATAATCCTCCCATTGAAGTAAAAATATTGCACCTATTAAAGTTGAAGAAAATACTATCACTTATAATGATCCTGTTGTTCCCACTGCTTACATTGAGAAACCACATTTCCCTGTTAGAATAAGGGATCATGCTAAAGCTTCAACTGTGCTTTGTAAGAGTAATACTAGAACACCTACTCCCTCTAAGCAAATTAAAGTTGAACCTAGTGTTGCTATGGTTAAAGATCTCTTGGCCGATAATATTGATGGGCATGTTATTTACTTCTGCAATGAAGCTGCTAGAATTGCTAGACCTGATACTAAAAATAAACATAGACCAGTTGTAGGCATGCCTGTTATTTCTGTTAAAATAAGAGATCATTGCTATCATGGCTTATGTGATATGCGTGCTAGTGAAAGTGAAATACCTCATTCCTTATACAAAGAAATTATGCATGATATTGCACATGCTGAGATAGAGGTAATTGATGTTACAATTAAGCTTGCCAATAGAGACACTATTTCACCAGTTGGGATTGTTAGAGATGTTGAAGTCTTGTGTGGGAAAGTTAAATATCCTGCTGATTTTCTTGTTCTTGGCTCCCCACAAGACAACTTTTGTCCCATTATATTTGGTAGACCATTCTTTAATACTATTAATGCTAAGATAGATTGCAATAATGATATTGTTTCTGTTGGTTTAGGGGATATGTCTCATGAGTTTAATTTTGCTAAATTTCGTAGACGACCCCATGATAAAGAATTGCCTAGTAAAGATGAAATTATTGGTCTTGCTTTTATTTCCGTGCCTCCTAATGATCCTTTAGAACAATATTTCCTAGACCATGAAAATGATATGTTTATGAATGAAAGAAGGGAAATAGATGAAGTATTCTTTAAACAGGGACCTATTTTGAAACACAACTTGCCTGTTGAAATCCTAGGGGATCCTCATCCACCCAAGGGTGATCCCGTGTTTGAGCTTAAACCATTGCCAGATGCTCTTAAATATGCTTATCTTGATGAGAAAGAGATATATCCTGTTATTCTTAGTGCTAACCTTTTAGAGCATGAAGAAAAGAAATTATTGAAAACTCTGAAGAAGCACCGTGCTGCTATTGGATATACTCTTAATGATCTTAAGGGCATTAGTCTCACTCTCTGCCAGCACAAAATAAAATTGGAGAAAGATGCGAAACTGGTTGTTGATCACCAACGACGGTTAAATCCTAAGATGAAAGAAGTGGTAAGAAAAGAAATACTAAAGCTTCTGGAGGCAGGTATAATTTATCCTGTTGCTGATAGTCAGTGGGTAAGTCCTGTTCATTGTGTCCCTAAGAAGGGAGGTATTACTATTGTTCCTAATGATAAAGATGAATTAATTCCACAAAGAATTGTTACAGGTTATAGAATGGTAATTGATTTCGCAAATTAAATAAAGCTACTAAAAAGGATCATTACCCTTTACCTTTTATTGATCAAATGTTAGAAAGACTATCCAAACATACAAAATTTTCCTCTCTAGATGGTTATTCTGGTTTCTCTCAAATACCTGTGTCAAAAGAGGATCAAGAAAAGACAACTTTTACTTACACTTTCGGTACCTTTGCTTATAGACGTATGCCTTTTGGTTTATGCAATGCACCTACTACTTTTCAAAGATGTATGACTGCTATAGTCTCTAACTTTTGTGAAAAGATTGTTGAGGTTTTCATGGATGATTTCTCCGTTTATGGAACTTATTTTGATGATTGCTTAAGCAACCTTGATCGAGTTTTGCAGAGATGTGAAGAAACTAATCTTGTATTGAATTGGGAGAAGTGCCACTTTATGGTTAAGGAAGGTATTGTCTTGGGGCATAAAATTTCTGAAAGAGGTATTGAAGTTGATAAAGCTAAAGTTGATGCTATTGAAAAGATGCCGTGTCCTAAGGACATTAAAGGTATAAGAAGTTTCCTTGGTCATGCCGGTTTTTATAGGAGGTTCATTAAGGACTTCTCTAAAATTTCTAGGCCTTTGACGAATCTCTTACAAAAAGATGTTCCTTTTGTTTTTGATGATGACTGTATAGAAGCATTTGAAATACTTAAGAAAGCTTTGATTTCTGCACCTATTGTTCAACCTCCTGATTGGAATTTACCATTTGAAATCATGTGTGATGCTAGTGATTATGCTGTAGGGGCTGTTCTAGGACAAAGAGTTGATAAGAAATTAAATGTTATTCAATATGCTAGTAAAACCCTAGACAATGCTCAAAGAAATTATGCTACTACTGAAAAAGAAATTTTAGTAGTTGTGTTTGCTTGTGATAAGTTCAGACCTTATATTGTTGATTCTAAGGTAACTGTTCACACTGATCATGCTGCTATTAAATATCTTATGGAAAAGAAAGATGCTAAACCTAGACTTATTAGATGGGTTCTCTTGCTACAAGAATTTGACTTGCATATTATTGATAGAAAGGGAGCTGAGAACCCCGTTGCAGACAACTTGTCTAGGTTAGAGAATGTTCTTGATGACCCACTACCTATTGATGATAGCTTTCCTGATGAACAATTAGCTGTGATAAATGCTTCTCGTACTACTCCATGGTATGCTGATTATGCTAATTATATTGTTGCTAAGTTTATACCACCTAGTTTCACATACCAGCAAAAGAAAAAGTTCTTCTATGATTTAAGACATTACATCTAGGATGACCCTCATCTTTATAAATAAGGAGTAGATGGTGTTATTAGACGTTGTGTGCCTGATCATGAACAGGAACAGATCCTACGCAAGTGTCACTCCGAGGCTTATGGAGGACACCATGCTCGAGACAGAACTGCACATAAGGTATTGCAAATCCGGTTTTTATTGGCCTACTCTCTTCAAGGATGCCCGTAAGTTCCTTTTGTCTTGTGATGAATGTCAAAGAATTGGTAATATTAGTAGACGTCAAGAAATGCCTATGAATTATTCACTTGTTATTGAACCATTTGATGTTTGGGGATTTGATTATATGGGACCATTTCCTTCCTCTAATGGGTACACACATATTTTCGTTGATGTTGATTACGTTACTAAGTGGGTAGAAGCTATTCCAACTAGTAGTGTTGACCATAACACCTCTATTAAGATGCTTAAAGAAGTTATTTTTCCGAGGTTTGGAGTTCCTAGATACTTAATGATCGATGGTGGTTCACATTTCATTCATGGTGCTTTTCGTAAAATGCTTGCTAAGTATGATGTTAATCATAGAATTGCATCTCCTAATCACCCACAGTCTAGTGGTCAAGTAGAATTGAGTAATAGAGAGCTTAAGTTAATTTTGCAAAAGACTGTTAATAGATTTAGAAAGAATTGGTCCAAGAAACTTGATGATGCATTATGGGCTTATAGAACTGCATATAAAAATCCTATGGGTATGTCTCCGTATAAAATGGTTTATGGAAAGGCATGTCACTTACCTCTTGAACTAGAACATAAGGCATACTTGGCCATTAAGGAGCTCAATTATGATTTCAAACTTGCCGATGAGAAGAGGCTTTTTGACATTAGCTCACTTGATGAATGGAGAACCCAGACTTATGAGAATGCCAAACTGTTTAAAGAAAAAGTTAAAAGATGGCATGACAAAAGGATACAAAAATGTGAGTTTAATGTAGGTGATTATGTATTGTTGTACAACTCTTGTTTAAGATTTTCTGCAGGCAAACTCCTCTCTAAATGGGAAGGTCCTTACGTCAGTGAGGAGGTCTATCGTTCCGGTGCCATAAAAATCAACAACTTCGAAGGCACGAATCCAAGGGTAGTGAACGGTCAAAGAATCAAACATTATAGCTTAGGTAATCCCATAAATGTTGAAACTAATGTAATTCAAACTGTAACCCCGAAGGAATACAGAAAGGACACGTTCCAGAACATTTCAGACCCCGAAAAGGAATAGGTACGTGGTACAGTAAGTAAACCGACTCCAAAACAATTCTAATGGAATTTTTTCTCTGTTTTGGAATATTTAAGAAAATAGGAAAATAAGAAGTAGTCCGGAAAGGACACGAGGCTTCCACGAGGGTGGAGGGCGTGCCCTACCCCCCTGGGCACCTCGTGTGCTCTCCGGACTCCGTTTTCTTGCACGATACTTCTTTTGGTCGGTAAAAATTCATTATATAATCTCCCGAAGGTTTTGACCACCGTATCACGCAAATATCCCCCGTCTTTGTTTCGAGCTGTTTTTCTGACAAATCTAGATCGCCATGGCGTCTTCAAGTGCCCCCAAGGACAAGTTCTTCGAGATGGTCGTCAACCCCTACCTCGCGGAGGTGCTGCAACACCCTCAAACCATTGAGATGCACGAGGGGTTGCTGCACATCCGCGATGTTGAGGGACCAAGGAGGGCCGGAAGCGTGGAGACAAGGCTCGAGGCAATAGAGCAACAAGTTTTCAAGTGCCAGGAGATGGTGGAACATGGACTTGACTCCAATCATATAATGATCATGGAGTTCACCAACAACCACAAGCTGGATGACAAGAACATCGGGGAGGCCATCTTCAAGCTTCACGAGAAAATCGAGTGCCTCCAAGCCTAGATCTATGACCTGCAAAACCAAAACTGTGAGTATGAATATGGATTCAAGAGGATGAGTTTGGCTACAGATTTGAGGATCTCGGAGACTCGATCATCCTTCTATGATGGTGAGCCTATGCCTTGGAAGATGGACGACAAGCCGACATCATCAACAACTCCATCATCACCACCTCTAAGGAAGGAAACGTAAACACATGGGTATGGGCACTCCCCTTGGCAATTGCCAAGCTTGGGGGAGTGTCCCGGTATTTTATCACCATCACACTTTTATCTTTACCATTTTTCTTAGTTCGATCCTTTTGGTAATATCTTGATCTAGTAGAATAAAGTTTTAGTATGATCTAGTTTTGAGTTTTGCTTTATGACCCTTTTATGTAATCAAGTCCGTAAGCTATATATAATAAAGATTAGTGTTGAGTCAAGGGCTTGATTATCTTGCTATGATCTTGAGGGAATAAAATAAAAGAGAAAGAATAAAAAGAAATAAAGAGATCATATGGATCTTATGGAGAGTAATGACTTCACATATAAAGAGTATGATGAATAAAAATTGTTGACAGTTGACAAACATAGTTTTGGTCATCATTGCAATTAATAGGAAGTAATAAAGAAATAGAGGTTTTCACATATAAATATACTATCTTGGACATCTTTTATGATTGTGAGCACTCATTAAAATATGACATGCTAAAGAGTTGATGTTGGACAAGAAAGACAACGTAATGGGTTATGTTTTCTTACATTTGAGATAAATTATATTGTCATGGATCATCCGACATGTTGAGCATGCCTTTCCCCCTCTGCTAGCCAAATTCTTTGCACCAAGTAGAGATACTACTTGTGCTTCCAAACATCCTTAAACCTAGTTTTATCATGAGAGTCCACTATATCTACCTATGGATTGAGTAAGATCCTTCAAGTAAGTTGTCATCGTTGCAAGCAATAAAAATTGCTCTCTAAATATGTATGATTTATTAGTGTAGAGAAAATAAGCTTTATACGATCTTGTGACGTGGAAGAAATAAAAGCGACATACTGCATAATAAAGGTCCATATCACAAGTGGCAATATAAAGTGACGTTCTTTTGCATTAAGATTTTGTGCATCCAACCATAAAAGCACATGACAACCTCTGCTTCAATTTGCGAAGGGCCTATCTTTTATTCTTGTCTTATACTTCATATAAGAGTCATGGTGATCTTCACCTTTCCTTTTTACATTTTATCCTTTGGCAAGCACAATGTGTTGGAAAGATCCTGATATATATTGCTAATTGGATGTGAGTTTTCATGAACTATTATTGTTGACATTACCCTTGAGGTAAAAGGTTGGGAGGCAAAACTATAAGCCCCTATCTTTCTCGGTGTCTGATTAAAACTTCATACCCATAAATATCGCGTGCGTGTTAGCAATTGTGAAAGACTAAATGATATGTGGACTTGCTGAAAAGCTCTTATATTGAATCTTTTCGATGTTATGATAAATTGCAATTGCTTCAATGACTGAGATTATAGTTTGTTAATTCTCAATGAAGTTTATGATTCATACTTGAAATTGTGATCGAATTGTTGCTTTATCATAAGAGATCATATGCCACTATATGTATATGTTGATGTTCTAAGAATGATCATGATGCCCTCATGTCTGTATTTTATTTTATCGACACCCGTATCTCTAAACATGTGGACATATTTATCGATATCGGCTTTCGCTTGAGGACAAGCGAGGTCTAAGCTTGGGGGAGTTGATACGTCCATTTTGCATCATGCTTATATTTATTGCATTATGGGTTGTTATTACACATTATGTCACAATACTTATGCCTATTCTCTCTTATTTTACAAGGTTTACATGAAGAGGGGGAATGCCGGCAGCTGGAATTATGGGCTGGAAAAGGAGCAAATATTAGAGACCTATTCTACACATCTCCAGAAGTCCTAAAACTTCACAGGAGCATGTTTCAGAATATATAAAAAAATATTGGGCGAAAGAAGTACTAGAGGGGGGCCACCCACCGTCTACGAGGGTGGGGGCGCGCCCCCTGCATCGTGGGCCCCTTGGCATCCCTCTGATGCCCATCTTTGGCTATATGGACTCTTTTGGCGAGGAAAGAATCATAAGAAAGCTTCCGGGAAGAAACTCCGCCGCCACGAGGCGGAACCTTGGTGGAACCAATCTACGGCTCCGGCGGAGCTGTTCTGCCGGGATACTTCCCTCCGGGAGGGGGAAATCATCACCATCGTCATCACCAACGATCCTCTCATCGGGAGGGCGTCAATCTCCATCAACATCTTCACTAGCACCATCTCATCTCAAACCCTAGTTCATCTCTTGTATCCAATCTTTGTCCCATAGCCTCAGATTGGTACCTGTGGGTTGCTAGTAGTGTTGATTACTCCTTGTAGTTGATGCTAGTTGGTTTACTTGGTGGAAGATCATATGTTCAGATCCATTATGCATATTAATACCCCTCTTATTCTGAACATGAATATGCTTTGTGAGTAGTTCCGTTTGTTCCTGAGGACATGGGAGAAGTCTTGCTATAAGTAGTCATGTGAATTTGGTATTCGTTCGATATTTTGATGAGATGTATGTTGTCTCTCCTCTAGTGGTGTCATGTGAACGTCGACTACATGACACTTCACCATTATTTGGGCCTAGAGGAAGGCATTGGGAAGTAATAAGTAGATGATGGGTTGCTAGAGTGATAGAAGCTTAAACCCTAGTTTATACGTTGCTTCGTAAGGGGCTGATTTGGATCCATATGTTTGATGATATGGTTAGGTTTACCTTAATACTTCTGTTGTAGTTGTTGCGGATGCTTGCAATAGGGGTTAATCATAAGTGGGATGCTTGTCCAAGGAAGGACGGTACCCAAGCACCGGTCCACCCACATATCAAATTATCAAAGTACCAAACGCGAATCATATGAACGTGATGAAAACTAGCTTGACGATAATTCCCATGTGTCCTCGGAAGCGCTTTACTTTATATAAGAGTTTGTCCAGGCTTGTCCTTTGCTACAAAAAGGATTGGGCCATCTTGCTGCGCCTTATTTACTTTTATTACTTGCTACTCGTTACAAATTACCTTATCACAAAACTATCTATTACCGATAATTTCAGTGCTTGCAGAGAATACCTTACTGAAAACTGCTTATCATTTCCTTCTGCTCCTTGTTGGGTTCGACACTCTTACTTATCGAAAAGGCTATGATAGACCCCCTACACTTGTGGGTCATCATCGCCCAGGCTTGTTCTTTGCTACAAAAAGGATTGGCCACCTTGCTGCACCTTAGTTATTTTATTTACTTGTTACCCATTATGATTTATTTTATCACAAAACTATCTATTACTGATAATTTCAGTGCTTGCAGAGAATACCTTGCTGAAAACCACTTGTCATTTCCTTCTGCTCCTCGTTGGGTTCGACACTCTTAATTATCGAAAGGACTACGATACATACCCTATACTTGTGGGTCATCAAGACTCTTTTCTGACGCCGTTTCCGGGGAGTGAAGCGCCTCTAGTAAGTGGAATTTGGTAAGGAAACATTTATATAGTGTGCTGAAATTTACTATGACTTGTTACTATGGAAAGTAATCCTTTGAGGGGCCTGTTCGGGGTATCTTCACCCCGACCGGAAGAGCAAAGAGTTTCTCCTCAACCTACTGCACCTACTAAAAATATTTATTATGAAATTCCTTTGGGTATGATAGAGAAACTGCTAGCTAATCCTTATGCAGGAGATGGAACATTACATCCCGATATGCACCTAATCTATGTGGATGAAGTTTGTGGATTATTTAAGCTTGCAGGTATGCTATCAAGAAGAAGGTCTTCCCTTTATCTTTGAAGGGAAAGGCATTGACATGGTATAGGCTATTGGATGATATTGGATCATGGAAATACAATCGATTGAAATTGGAATTTCATCATAAGTTTTATCCTATGCATCTGGTTCATCGTGATCGGAATTATATATATAATTTTTGGCCTCGTGAAGGAGAAAGTATCGCTCAAGCTTGGGGAGGCTTAAGTCAATGTTATATTCATGCCCCAATCATGACCTCCCAAGAGAAATTATTATTCAAAAAAATTATGCTCGGCTTTCTCATAATGATCGATCCATGCTCGATACTTCTTGTACTGGCTCCTATATGAAGAAGGATATTGAATTCAAACGGGATTTGTTGGAAATAATTAAACACAACTCTGAATATTGGGAACTCGACGAAGGTAAAGAGTCAGGTATAAACCTTAAGTTTGATTGTGTTAAATCTTTTATGGATACCGATGCTTTTCGTGATTTTAGCACTAAATATCGACTTGACTCTGAGATAGTAGCTTCTTTCTGTGAATCATTTGCTACTCATGTTGATCTCCCTAAGGAGAAGTGGTTTAAATATAATCCTCCCATTGAAGTTAAAGTAGTTAAACCCATTAAAGTTGAATAAGAAACTATTACTTATAATGTTGATCCTATTGTTCCTACTACTTATATTGAGAAACCACCTTTTCCTGTTAGAATAAAGGATCATGCGAAAGCTTCAACTGTGGTCAACCAAAGTAATATTAGAACACTGAAACCATCCGAGCAGATTAAAGTTGGACCTAGTATTGCTATGGTTAAAGATCTCTTGGTTGATAATATTGATGGGCATGTTATTTATTTTTGTGATGAAGCTGCTAGGATTGCTAAACCTGATATGAAAGATAAACATAGACCTGTTGTTGGCATGCCTGTTGTTTCTGTTAAAATAGGAGATCATTATCATGGCTTATGTGATGTGGGTGCTAGTGTGAGTGCAATTCTTATACCTTATATAAAGAAATTATGAATGATATTGCACCTGCTGAGATAGAAGATATTGATGTTACTATTAAGCTTGGTAATAGAGATACTATATCACCAATTGGGATTGTTAGAGATGTTGAAGTCTTGTTTGGGAAGATAAAATATCCTACTGATTTTCTTGTTCTTGCTTCCCCACAAGATAATTTTGTCCCATTATATTTGGCAGACCCTTCTTGAATACTGTTAATGCTAATGTAGACTACGAGAAAGGTATTGTTACTGTTGGTTTGGGGGACATGTCTCATGATTTTAATTTCTCTAAATTTCGTAGACAACCCCATGATAAAGAATTGCCTAGTAAGGATGAAATTATTGGTCTTGCTTCTATTGCCGTGCCTCCTAATGATCCTTTAGAACAATATTTGCTAGACCATGAAAATCATATGTTTATGATTGAAAGAAGGGAAATAGATGAAGTATTCTTTAATCAAGGACCTATTTTGAAACACAATTTGCCTGTTGAAATACTTGGGGATCCTCCTCCACCTAAGGGTGATCCCGTGTTTGAGCTTAAACAATTACCTGATACTCTGAAATATGCTTATCTTGATGACAAGAAGATATATCCTATTATTATTAGTGCTAACCTTTTAGAGCATGAAGAAAAGAAATTATTGAAAACTCTGAAGAAGCACCGTGCCGCTATTGGATATACTCTCGATGATCTTAAGGGCATTAGCCCCACTCTATGTCAGCACAAAATTAAACCGGAGAAAGATGCTAAACCAGTTGTTGATCATCAACAACAGTTAAATCCTAAGATGAAAGAAGCGGTAAGAAATGAAATACTAAAGCTTCTGGAGGCAGGTATAGTTTATCCTATTGCTGATAGTCAATGGGTAACTCATGTTCATTGTGTCCCTAAGAAGGGAGGTATTACTGTTGTTCCTAATGATAAGAATGAATTGATTCCTCAAAGAATTGTTATAACTTATGGAATGGTAATTGATTTTCGCAAATTAAATAAAGCTACTAGAAAAGATCATTACCGTCTACCTTTTATTGATCAAATGCTAGAAAGACTATCCAAACATACTCATTTTTGCTTTCTAGATGGTTATTCTGGTTTGTCTCAAATACCTGTGTCAAAAGAGGATCAAGAGAAAACTACTTTTACTTGCCCATTTGGTACCTTTGCTTATAGACGTATGCCTTTTGGTTTATGTAATGAACCTACTACCTTTCAAAGATGTATGAGTGCTATATTCTCTGACTTTTGTGAAAAGATTGTTGAGGTTTTCATGGATGATTTCTCCGTTTACGGAACTTCTTTTGATGATTGCTTAAGCAACCTTGATCGAGTTTTGCAGAGATGTGAAGAAACTAATCTTGTATTGAATTGGGAGAAGTGCCACTTTATGGTTAATGAAGGTATTGTCCTGGGGCATAAAATTTATGAAAGAGCTATTGAAGTTGATAAAGCTAAAGTAGATGTTATTGAAAAGATGCCGTGCCCTAAAGATATCAAAGGTATAAGAAGTTTCCTTGGTCATGCTGGTTTCTATAGGAGGTTTACTAAAGACTTCTCTACAATTTCCAGGCCTCTCACTAATCTCTTGCAAAAAGATGTTTCTTTTGTTTTTGATGATGATTGTGTAGAAGCATTTGAAATACTTAAGAAAGCCTTGATTTCTGCTCCTGTTGTTCAGCCACCTAATTGGAATTTACCCTTTGAAATTATGTGTGATGCTAGTGATTATGTTGTTGGTGCTGTTCTAGGACAAAGAGTTGATAAGAAATTAAATGTTATCCAGTATGCTAGTAAAACTCTAGACAGTGCCGAGAGAAATTATGCTACCATTGGAAAAGAATTTTTAGCAGTTGTATTTGCATGTGATAAGTTCAGACCTTGTATTGTTGATTCCAAAGTAACTGTTCACACTGATCATGCTGCTATCAAATATCTTATGGAAAAGAAAGATGCTAAACCTAGACTTATTAGATGGGTTCTCTTGCTACAAGAAGTTGATTTGCATATTATTGATAGAAAGGGAGCTGAGAACCCCATTGCAGATAACTTGTCTAGGTTAGAAAATGTGCTTGATGACCCACTACCTATTGATGATAGCTTTCCTGATGAACAACTATATGTCATAAATGCTTCTTGTAATACTCCATGGTATGCTGATTATGCTAATTATATTATTGCTAAATTTATACCACCTAGTTTCACATACCATCAAAAGAAAAAGTTTTTCTATGATTTAAGACATTACTTCTGGGATGACCCACACCTTTATAAAGAAGGATTAGATGGTGTACATGAGCATGGACATGAATAGATCCTACGCAAGTGTCACTCCAAGTCTTGTAGAGGACACCACGCTGGAGATAGAATTGCACATAAGGTATTGCAATCTGGTTTCTATTGGCCCACTCTCTTTAATGATGCTTGTAAGTTTGTCTTATCTTGTGATGAATGCCAGAGAATTGGTAATATTAGTAGACGTCAGGAAATGCCTATGAACTATTCACTTGTTATTGAAATATTTGATATTTGGGGCTTTGATTATATGGGACCTTTTCCTTCATCTAATGGCTATACACATATTTTAGTTGATGTTGATTACATTACAAAGTGGGTAGAAGCTATTCCAACTAGTAGTGCTGATCATAACACTTCAATTAAGATGCTTAAAGAAGTTATTTTTCCGAGGTTTGGAGTCCCTAGATATTTAATGACTGATGGTGGTTCGCATTTTATTCATGGTGCTTTCCGTAAAATGCTTGTTAAATATGATGTTAACCATAGAATTGCATCTCCTTACCATGCTTAGTCTAGTGGTCAAGTAGAATTGAGTAATAGAGAGCTTAAATTAATTATGCAAAAGGCTGTTAATAGATGATACGTCTCCAACGTATCTATAATTTTTGATTGCTCCATGCTATATTATATACTATTTTAGGAAATATTGGGCTTTATTTTCCACTTTTATATTATTTTTGGGACTAACCTATTAACCGGAGGCCCAGCCTAGATTTGTTGTTTTATGCCTATTTCAGTGTTTCGAAGAAAAGGAATATCAAACGGAGTCGAAACGGAACGAAATCAATTGGAGAAGTTATTTTTGGAACGAAAGCCACCAGATAGACTTGGACTCCACGTCAGGAGATACAGGAGGTGCTCACGAGGTGGGGGGGCCTGCATGTTGAGGGATAGTTTTATGATCCAATTATGTTAGTATTGTTGAGAGGACTTACACTAGTGAAAGTATGAACCCTAGGCCTTGTTTCCTAGCATTGCAATACCGTTTACGCTCACTTTTATCACTTGTTACCTTGCTGTTTTTATAATTTCAGATTACAAATACCTTTATCTACTATCCATATTGCACATGTATCACCATCTCTTTGCCGAACTAGTGCACCTATACAATTTACCATTGTATTGGGTGTGTTGGGGACACAAGAGACTCTTTGTTATTTGGTTGCAGGGTTGCTTGAGAGAGACCATATTCATCCTACGCCTCCTACGGATTGATAAACCTTAGGTCATCCACTTGAGGGAAATTTCCTACTGTCCTATAAACCTCTGCACTTGGAGGCCCAACAACGTCTACAAGAAGAAGGTTGTGTAGTAGTTTGTCATTGATCTTCACTTATATCTTTCGGAGTAGTTTGTCATTTACTCTAGTGCTTCACTTATATCTTTTAGAGCATGGTGGTAGTTTTATTTTGAAGAAATAGATGAACTCTCATGCTTCACTTAGATTATTTTGAGAGTCTTAAATAGCATGGTAATTTGCTTAAAATCCTAATATGCTAGGTATTCAAGAATAATAAAATTCTCTTATGAGTGTGTTGAATACTATGAGAAGTTTGATACTTGATAATTGTTTTGAGATGCGAGGATGGTAATATTAGAGTCATGCTAGTTGAGTAGTTGTGAATTTGAAAGATACTTGTGTTAAAGTTTGTGATTCCCATAGCATGCACGTATGGTGAATCGTTATGTGATGAAGTCGGAGCATGATTTATTTATTGATTGTCTTCCTTATGAGTGGCGGTCGGGGACGAGCGATGGTCTTTTCCTACCAATCTACCCCCCTAGGAGCATGCGCGTAGTACTTTGTTTCGATAACTAATAGATTTTTGCAATAGGTATGTGAGTTCTTTATGACTAATGTTGAGTCCATGGATTATACGCACTCTCACCCTTCCACCATTGCTAGCCTCTCTAGTACCGCGCAACTTTCGCTGGTACCATAAACCCACCATATACCTTCCTCAAAACAGCCACCATACCTACCTATCATGGCATTTCCATAGCCATTCCGAGATATATTGCCATGCAACTTTCCACCGTTCCGTTATTATGACACGCTTCATCATTGTCATATTGCTTTGCATGATCATCTAGTTGACATTGTATTTGTGGCAAAGCCACCGTTCATAATTCTTTCATACATGTCACTCATGCATCATTGCACATCCCGGTACACCCCCGGAGGCATTCATATAGAGTCATATCTTGTTCTAAGTATCGAGTTGTATCATCGAGTTTTAAATAAATAGAAGTGTGATGATCATCATTCAATAGAGCATTGTCCCAAAAAAAGGCCAAATAAAAATAAAATAAAAAACCAAATAAAAAAAGAAAGGCCAAATAAAAAAATAAAAATAAAATAAAAGGGACAATGCTACTATCCTTTTACCACACTTGTGCTTCAAAGTAGCACCATGATCTTCATAGTAGAGAGTCTCTCATGTTATCACTTTCATATACTAGTGGGAATCTTTCATTATAGAACTTGGCTTGTATATTCCAATGATGGGCTTCCTCAAAATGCCCTAGGTCTTCGTGAGCAAGCGAGTTGGATGCACACCCACTAGTTTCTTTTGTTGAGCTTTCATACATTTATAGCTGTAGTGCATCCGTTGCATGGCAATCCCTACTCACTCACATTGATATCTATTGATGGGCATCTCCATAGCCCGTTGATACGCCTAGTCGATGTGAGACTATCTTATCCTTTTTGTCTTCTCCACAACCACTATTCTATTCCACCTATAGTGCTATGTCCATGGCTCACGCTCATGTATTGCGTGAAGATTGAAAAAGTTTGAGACATCAAAAGTATGAAACAATTGCTTGGCTTGTCATCGGGGCTGTGCATGATTTAAATATTTTGTGTGGTGAAGATGGAGCATAGCCAGACTATATGATTTTGTAGGGATAGCTTTCTTTTGCCATGTTATTTTGAGAAGACATAATTGCTTAGTTGGTATGCTTGAAGTATTATTATTTTTATGTCAATATGAACTTTTGTCTAGAATGTTATGGATCTGAATATTCATGCCACAATTAAGAAGAATTACATTGAAATTATGCCAACTAGCATTCCACATCAAAAATTATCCTTTTATCATTTACCTACTCGAGGACGAGCAGGAATTAAGCTTGGGGATGCTTGATACGTCTCCAACGTATCTATAATTTTTGATTGCTCCATGCTATATTATCTATTGTTTTAGGCAATATTGGGGTTTATTTTCCACTTTTATATTATTTTTGGGACTAACCTATTAACCGGAGGCCCAGCCCAAATTTGCTGTTTTATGCCTATTTCGGTGTTTCGAAGAAAAGGAATATCAAACGGAGTCAAAACGGAACGGAATCAACTGGAGAAGTTATTTTTGGAACGAAAGCCACCAGATAGACTTGGACTCCATGTCAGGAGATACGGGAGGTGCTCACGAGGGTGGGGGGCACCCCCCTAGGGCGCGCCCCCTGCCTCGTGGGGCCCCCTTGGCTCCTCCGACGTACTTCCTGCACCCATATATATCGTCATACCCTAAAACTTCCAGTACACACAATAGATCGGGAGTTCCGCCGCCAGAAGCCTCCGTAGCCACCGAAAGCCAATCTAGACCCGTTCCGGCACCCTGCCGGAGGGGGCAATCCTTCTCCGGTGGCCATCTTCATCATCCCGGTGCTCTCCATGACGAGGATGGAGTAGTTCTCCCTCGGGGCTGAGGGTATGTACCAGTAGCTATGTGTTTGATCTCTCTCTCTCTCTCTCTCTCTCTCTCTCTTGTGTTCTTGAGGTGATACAATCTTGATGTATCGCGAGCTTTGCTATTATAGTTGGATCCTATGATGTTTTCTCCCCCCTCTACTCTCTTGTAATGAATTGAGTTTCCCTTTTGAAGTTATCTTATCGGATTGAGTCTTTAAAGATTTGAGAACACTTGATGTATGTCTTGCCATGGATATCTATGGTGACAATGGGATATCACGTGATTCATTTGATGTATGTTTTGATGACCAACTTGCGGGTTCCGCCCATGAACCTATGCATAGGGGTTGGCACACGTTTTCGTCGTGATTCTCTGGTAGAACTTTGGGGCACTCTTTGAGGTTCTATGTGTTGGTTGAATAGATGAATCTGAGATTGTGTGACACATATCATATAATCATGCCCACAGATACTTGAGGTGACATTGGAGTATCTAGGTGACATTAGGGTTTTGGTTGATTTGTGTCTTAAGGTGTTATTCTAGTACGGACTCTAGGGCTGTTTGTGACAATTATAGGAATAGCCCAACGGATTGATTGGAAAGAATAACTTTGAGGTGGTTTCGTACCCTACCATAATCTCTTCGTTCGTTCTCCGCTATTAGTGACTTTGGAGTGACTCTTTGTTGCATGTTGAGGGATAGTTTTATGATCCAATTATGTTAGTATTGTTGAGAGGACTTACACTAGTGAAAGTATGAACCCTAGGCCTTGTTTCCTAGCATTGCAATACCGTTTACGCTCACTTTTATCACTTGTTACCTTGCTGTTTTTATAATTTCAGATTACAAATACCTTTATCTACTATCCATATTGCACTTGTATCACCATCTCTTCGCCGAACTAGTGCACCTATACAATTTACCATTGTATTGGGTGTGTTGGGGACACAAGAGACTCTTTGTTATTTGGTTGCATGGTTGCTTGAGAGAGACCATCTTCATCCTACGCCTCCTACGGATTGATAAACCTTAGGTCATCCACTTGAGGGAAATTTGCTACTGTCCTACAAACCTCTGCACTTGGAGGCCCAACAACGTCTACAAGAAGAAGGTTGTGTAGTAGACATCAATAGATCTAGAAAGAATTGGTCTAAGAAACTTGATGATGCACTATGGGCTTATAGAACTGGCCATAAGAATCCTATGGGCATGTCTCCGTATAAAATGGTTTATGGAAAAGCATGTCACTTACCTCTTGAACTAGAACATAAGGCATATTGGGCTATTAAAGAGCTCAATTATGATTTCAAACTTGCCGGTGAGAAGAGATTATTTGACATTAGCTCACTTGATGAATGGAGAACTCAAGCCTATGAGAATGCCAAGTTGTTTAAATAAAAAAATTAAAAGATGGCATGACAAAAGGATATAAAGCGTGAGTTTAATGTAGGTGATCATGTTTTGCTATACAACTCTCGTTTAAGATTTTTTGCAGGAAAGATTCTCTCTAAATGGGAAGGTCCTTACATTGTTGAGGAGGTCTACCGTTCCAATGCCGTAAAAATCAACAATGCCAAAGGCACATATCCGAAGGTGGTAAACGGTCAGAGAATCAAACATTATATCTCAGGTACTCCCATAAATGTTGAGACCAATATTATTAATATCATAACACCGGAGGAGTACATAAGGGACACTTTCCAAAACGTTCCAGACCCCGAAAAGGAATAGGTATGTGGTTCGGTAAGTAAACCGACTCCAAAACATTTCCAATGGCAATTTTTCTCCATTTTGGAATATTTAAAAAATTAGGAAAATTAAAAGTAGTCCGAAAGAGACACGAGGCCACCACAAGGGTGGAGGGCGCGCCCCCCATCCTTGTGGCCACCTCGTGTGCCCTCCAGATTCCGTTTTCTTGCATGATACTTCTTTTGGCCGGTAAAAATTCATTATATAATCTCCCAAGGTTTTGACCACCGTACCACGACAATATCTCATGTTCTTGTTTCGAGCTATTTTTCTGACAGATCTAGATCACCATGACGTCTCCAAGCGCCCCAAGGACAAGTTTTTCGAGAAGGTCATCAACCCCTACCTTGCGGAGGTGTTGCGACACCCTCAAGCCATTGAGATGCGTGAGGGGGTGCTACACATCCGCGATGTTGAGGGGCCGAAGAAGACCGGAAGCATGGAGACAAGGCTTGAAGCAATGGAGCAGCAAGTTTTCAAGTGCCAAGGGATGGTGGGACGTGGACTCAACGCCAATCACACGATGACCGCGGAGTTCACCAACAATTACAAGCTGGATGCCAAGAGCATTGAGGAGGCCATCTTCAAGCTTCATGAGAAAATCGAGCATCTCCAAGCCCAGATCTACGACCTGCAAAACCAAAACTGTGAGTATGAATACAGATTTAAGAGGATGAGTTTGGCTGCAGATCTGAGGATCCCAGAGATTCGTTCATCTTTCTATGATGGTGAACCTATGATGTGACGCCCCCAATTCGACCGTACACTAATCATACACGCAAATGTGTACAATCAAGATCAGGGACTCATGGGAAGATATCACAAGACAACTCTAGACACAAATTAAAACAATACAAGCTTTATATTACAAGCCAGGGGCCTCGAGGGCTCGATACACAAGAGTCAGTGGAAGCAACAATATCTTAGTACAGACATAAAGTTAGACAAGACTACCTTAAGAAGGCTAGCACAAACATCAACGATCGAAGAGGCAAGGCCTCCTGCCTGGGACCTCCTAACTACTCCTAGTCGTCGGCGGTCTCCATGTAGTAGCAGGCACCCTCCGGGTAGTAGTAGCCGTCGGCGGTGGCATATGGCTCCTAGGATCCACCAAATGGTTGCAACAACTGAAAAGGACAAATAAGGGGGGAAAGGGGTAGCAAAGCAATCATGAGTACTCATCCAAAGTACTCGCAAGCATCAGATCTATACTAAGTATGCATTGGTATCAAATGGAAGGGTTGTATCTATGGACTGAACTGCAGAATGCTAAAATAGAGGGGAAGGCCTAGCCTATTGAAGACTAGCATCTTCAAGCAGCTCCAAGCATCTTGCAGCATGTAGAAGAGTAAAGAATAGCATTTTAATTAACAAGCATGTTGTAGCATTAACACCCAAAGATCCTTCCTTGACTCCCCGCGAGAAAGCAATCTCGGAGCCACATATTCATCACATGTCTCAAGTATCCATTTCTAGTTATATAAGATCAGGATACAAGTCTGAACGTTCATTACCATGGACACGGTATTCGAATATATATCTTCCCTGCAGGGGTGCACCAGTTACCCAACACGCTCGATCACTCTGGCCGGACACACCTTTCTGGGGTCAATGCCCGGCCTTGGAGGATCAACACGTCATATCCCTACCTACGCTCAGCAGAGAGGTCCCCGCCGGTCTACATCCTAAGTACTCCGAGGTCTTGGGACCATCGCCCGTTGAACTCTGGGTCATTGCGAGCAGGGTGGATACCAGCACCGCCTCGGATGGCCAACACGATCCAACCGTGCCGCAATGGTGAACTGGACGTCTGACAAAGCTTCGGCTGATACTGCGATGTCGAGGCCCATATCTATTCTCGCATGGTGGTTAGTGCGTAAAGGGCATAGGCCAGCTCAGAACAAATACCCAAACCTGTTGGTGCATTGGGGGCTCGCGGAGACGAGCAGAGACTCATGATAATGTGACCCCGTCACCCCATCTCGTGGACTTACCGCAAGGGCCTAGAATGCCCGGCCATGCCTCGTAGAAAACTCACGGGTGCTCTACGGGCCCGCCTGACTTTCACATCAACTCGCGGGTACCCCTCAGGGCCGACCCGACTTCAACAATGGTCTCAAGTAAGGTCAAGGTAACCGTGTGTCCAAACATCAAGGGAAAAACCCGAGGAATCACCCTCGGTGGATTCCACTCGATGTAATCATCAAGGTGAACATATGAGGAACCACCCTTGAGGTTCACACTTGAGGTGTTGCATGACAGAGCCGTATCGGGAATGGTGAAGGAGGAATCACCCTCGATGACCACGACCGAATAGCTACACTATAGAATTATCATCAGGAGTGCGTTATGAGGTATCACCCTCGACACTCGATAGTAGCTTTGCAGAGTCAAGCAACAAAAAGGGGCGTGATGTGATGTGAGGTGTTGGGCTCTAATCGTCGATCACGTTGATCAAGTCGTCGATGATGAAGCAAGGGCAACAAGGACAAGGTGGGGGTCACTGATGGATCACTAACCAACCTATACTAAGCAGTTTAGGATAAGCAGGTAAGGTACAAAAACAGGTTACAAAAGCAGGCTATGCATCAAAATAGGAGCAATCAATTACAATAGCAAAATCTAATGCAAGAATTAGAGAATGGAATGGGTGATATCGGGATGATCAAAGGGGGGGGGCTTGCCTGGAAGCTCCGCTGAAAGGGAAGAAGAGTCGTCGTCGACGTAGTCGATCACAGCGGCATCGACAGCGGTTTCGAGTTCTACCGGAGAGAAGAGGGGGGAGAAACAATAAATACAGAGTAAACAAGTGCAAGACATGACAATAAGTGGTGCTAGGGGTGTTCTAACGCAAGGCTACGCATTACCGGGGAAGAGGGGAAACATCCGGGAAAGTTTCCCGAAGTTTGGCATTTTCGGACAAACGAACCGGAGGGGGAAGGTTGCATGTTCACTATGCTAGGGATGTGTGGCAGACGAACGGACCATGCATTCGGATTTGTCTCATCATTCTGAGCAACTTTCATGTATAAAACATTTTCATCCGAGCTACGGATTATTTTCCACGATTTTCTCAAGTTTTAGCAAAATTCTGAAATTATTATTGATTTGAAATTAAATGCTAAAATGCTAGGTGCACCCAGCATAGTGTACACCAAAGTGTACCCAGTGGCTGACAGGTGGACCAGGGGGTCCCAGTTGACCAGTCAACGTTTGACTGGTCAACACGGGGTGGGGCCCCTGTCATACACTGATTTGCTAATTACCATTTTAACCTAGTTTAATTAGCAAGCTAATTAAACTTAATTAGTTAACTAGTAATGATTAATTAAGTTAATTAATTAATTATATTTATATTTATTTATTTTGTTTAAATCTTTTTTAAATAATATACAGGGGCGTGGGGCCCTTCCGTCATTGGCCCAAAGGCTAAGCGGGCAGGCGGTTACGGGCTATCGGGCGAGGCCGAACCTGGGCGACTGTTAGGCGCGGCGGGGCGCTGGAGGCCTGGGGCGACGGCAGCGAGCGCCGACGTCGGGCGGTGGCTAGCAGCGGCAGCGCGGAGCAGCAGCAACAGCAGGCAACATCGCGGGCGGAGCGGCGCGGGACGACTACGGCACCGGCGGGCGGCGGGGCGGCGACGCGGCTCGGCAGGTGCGGCCAGTCGCTGGCGGGGCACGCGCGGCAGCGGGCTGCGATGCAGCAGCAGCAGCGCGCATCGGCAAGGGGAGCAGGGGAGCACGGCGACCAATGGCGGGGCGCGGGATTGGCCGACGAGCAGCACGCGGGGCAGAGCCGTGGGGTGGCTGCGGGGAGGCGGGCGTGGTGGTCGGGACGGCGGGCAGGGCGACGACGAGCAACTGGTGGCGGGGGCGAGCGGCAAGCGGGAGCAAGGCCGGGGGTGGCCAACACGTGGGAGCGCGGAAGGGCGCGAGCTGCGCACTGGGAGGGCGTGGCGAACACGGTGAGCGCGAGCTCGTCCGCTTCCACGCGAGGTCGGAGCGGTGGCACGCTCGGACTCGACGGGGTCGAAGTCACGGGCGCACAGATGATGAGCGGGGGGGGGGGGGGGGCTAGGAAGAGTATACCCGACGTAGTGCAGATGACAGATACACGCGTGACACCAAAGGCCACCGGAATGGCGCCGGCGACTAGCCATGCGGCATCCAACTTCGGTGATGGTGGTAAACTGAGCTAGAGCGATGGATTTGAGCTGGGAAGGGAGGGATCTTGTTTGTGGGCTCTTAGAGGTGCTCGCTGGTGTCGTGGCGAAGCCGAGGACAGCTGGAGCAGTGCAGACCAAAGAGAAGCAGTGGCGGCCGGCGATGATGAAGATGGAGTCGGTCTCGAGCGCCGGCGACGACCCAGAGTGAACCCTTGCACCAGGAAGACGAGGACGATGAAGGCGAGCTCCCCGGCGCAGTCCAGGGCGTAGAGGAGGCGACTGGTCGCGGCTGATGTCCAAGATGACAGCGAGCACGACCACCGCGGTCTCAGGCGAGGCGGATCTAGGGGGAAGCGAGGTGGAGTGGGGGAAGGAGAGAGTGGGAGTGGCGGAGCTAGGGCGCAAGTGGGGAGGGAAGATCGAGGGGGCGCATGCGGCATCCTTATCCCCTCCGGTGGGGCCTATAGTGGCGCGGGATGGTGAGCTGGTCCGTCGGCGACAGCGGGCGCGGTCGGACGAATAATGGGGGGCGTGGGGAGAAGACGACAACGACGGGGAGGTGGAAGCTGGGCCACCTGGGCCGGCCGGTGGGTTACGGCCTGGAAAAAAATAGGAGGGCCTTTTCCATTGTTTTAAAGTTCTGCTTTTCTATTTGCAATTTCCTTTTTCTTTTTACGGTTTCTAATTTCTTATTAGTTTTCTTTTAATTCTAGTTTTATAAAACACAACACTAGTCCCTAAATCAACATTAGTAATTATGCGACTTCCACAAATAGTTTGAGGTTAAAATAAAATAGTTTAATGTTTTTTTACAATTTAAAAATCAATTAAATTATTAGCTAGGCCATTGTCTTGACTAGTTTAAGGCATTTAAACACTTTGCAAAAATATTGGTTCACCACCATAACTAGCTTATGGAATATTGTCCAAAAGATGAACATTTTAGTTTACATGTTTGACAAATTTGAATACCCGGACTTTAACTTGAATTTGAATTATGATTTAGATCAAGTAGAGATTAGCAACAGTATAAAGTTGTTGGGAGTTGACAAACATATAAAGAGTATGATGAATAAAAGTTGGTGGGATATATTGATCTTACGGAAGGGTTGTTGATGAAGAGTATGATGACAAACATATAAAGAGTATGACGAATAAAAGTTGTTGGGATATATTGACCTAGCATCACTAGCAGGGGATTACTGTAGCTTAATTATACTCTTCATCATACTCTTTTATTCATCATACTCTTATGGAGGAGTTGACAAACATATAAAGAGTATGATGAAGGGGTTGTCGATGAAGTAGGCTTGTCATCCATCTTCCAAGGCATATATTAATCTTATGGAGAGTAATGAGTTCACATATAAAGAGTATGATGAATAAAAGTTGTTGGGACTTGACAAACATAGTTTTGGTCATTGTTGCAATTAATAGGAAGTAACAAAGAAAGGGAGGCTTCACATATAAATATACTATCTTGGACATCTTTTGTAATTGTGAGCACTCATTAAAATATAACATGCTAAAAGGTTGATGTTGGACAAGGAAGACAACATAATGGGTTATGTTTTCTTATTATCTGAATAGAAGTTATATTGTCATGAATCATCCAACATGTTGAGCTTGCCTTTCCCTCTCATGCTGGCCAAATTCTTTGCACCAAGTAGAGATACGACTTGTGGTTCCAAACATCCTTAAAACCAGTTTTGCCATGAGAGTCCACCATACCTACCTATGGATTGAGTAAGATCCTTCAAGTAAGTTGTCATCGGTGCAAGCAATACAAATTGCTCTCTAAATATGTATGATCTATTAGTGTGAGGAAAATAAGCTTTATACGAACTTGTGATATGGAAGAAATAAAAGCGACGGACTGCATAATAAAGATCCCTATCACAAGCGGCAATATAAAGTGACGTTATTTTTCATTAAGATTTTGTGCATCCAACCATAAAAGCGCATGACAACCTCTGCTTACCTCAACGAAGGGCCTATCTTTTACTTTTATCTTCTACCCTTATACAAGAGTCATGGTGATCATCACCTTTCCTTTTTACACTTTTTCCTTTGGCAAGCACTATATGTTGGAGAGATCCGGATATATATATCCACTCGGATGTAGGTTATCATAAATTATTATTGTTGACATTACCCTTGAGGTAAAAGGTTGGGAGGCAAAATTATAAGCCCCTATCTTTCTCTGTGTCCGATTGAAACTTTGTATCCATAAGTATCGCGTGAGTGTTAGAAATCGTGAAAGATTAAATGATAGTTGAGTATGTGGACTTAGTGAAAAGCTCTTTACTTGACTCTTTCCGATGTTATGATAAATTGCAATTGCTCCAATGACTGAGATCATAGTTAGTTGGTTTTCAATGAAGTTTCTGATTCATACTTTAGCTTGTGAACGAATTGTTACTTTAGCATAAGAAATTATATGACAACATATGTTGTTGTTCTAAAGATGATCATGATGCCCTCATGTCCGTATTTTATTTTATCGACACCTCTATCTCTAAACATGTGGACATATTTATCGATTTCGGCTTTCGCTTGAGGACAAGCGAGGTCTAAGCTTGGGGGAGTTGATACATCCATTTTGCATCATGCTTTTATATTGATATTTATTGCATTATGGGCTGTTATTACATGTTATATCACAATACTTATGCCTTCTCTCTCTTATTTTATAAGGTTTACATGAAGAGGGAGAATGCCGACAGCTGGACTTCTGGACTGGAAAAGGAGAAAATATTAGAGACCTATTCTACACAACTCCAAAAGTCCTGAAACTTCACGGAGCATGTTTTTGGAATATATGAAAAATATTGGGAGAAGAAAGAATCAGAGGGGGCCACCAGCCAACCACAAGGGTGGAGGGTACGCCCTACCCCCTCAGTGCTCCCCCCGACCTTGTGGCCCCCCTGGCAGGCCTCCGGTGCCCATCTTTGGCTATATGGTGTGTTTTGACCTGGAAATAAATCAGAAGGAAGCTTTCGGGACGAAGCGCCACTGTCTCGAGGCAGAACTTGGGCAGAACCAATCTAGGGCTCTGGCGGAGCTGTTCTGCCGGGGAAACATCCCTCCGGGAGGGGGAAATCGAAGCCATCGTCATCACCAATGATCCTCTCATCGAGAGGGGGTCAATCTCCATAAACATCTTCTCCAGCACCATCTCCTCTCAAACCCTACTCTTGTATTCAATCTTGGTCCCAAAACCTCAGATTGGTACATGTGGGTTGCTAGTAGTGTTGATTACTCCTTGTAGTTGATGCTAGTTGGTTTATCCGATGGAAGATTATATTTTCAGATCCTTAATGATAATTAATACTCCTCCTATCTTGATCATAAATATGTGCTGTGAGTAGTTACGTTTGTTCCTGAGGACATGGGAGAAGTCTTGTTATAAGTAATCATCTGAATTTGGTATTCGTTCGACATTTTGATGAGATGTACGTTGTCTTTCCTATAGTGGTGTTATGTGAACGTCGACTACATGACACTTCACCATTATTTGGGCCTAGGGGAAGGCATTGGGAAGTAATAAGTAGATGATGGGTTGCTAGAGTGACAGAAGCTTAAATCCTAGTTTATGCGTTGCTTCGTAAGGGGCTGATTTGGATCCATATGTTTCATGCTATGGTTAGGTTTACCTTAATACTTCTTTTGTAGTTGCGGATGCTTGCGAGAGGGGTTAATCATAAGTGGGAGGCTTGTCCAAGGAAGGACAACACCCAAGCACCAGTCCACCCACATATCAGATTATCAAAGTAACGAGCGCGAACCATATGAGCGTGATGAAAACTAGCTTGACAACAATTCCCATGTGTCCCTGGGAGCACTTTGCTTTATATAAGAGTTCGTCTAGGCTTGTCCTTTGCTAGAAAAAGGATTGGGCCACCTTGCTGCACCTTAGTTACTTGATTTACTAGTTACCCATTACGATTTATTTTATCACAAAACTATCTGTTGCCGAAAATTTCAGTGCTTGCTGAGAATACCTTGCTGAAAACCATTTGTCATTTCCTTCTGCTCCTCGTTGGGTCTAACACTCTTACTTATCGAATGTACTATGATAGATCCCCTATACTTGTGGGTCATCAGTAAGGCCCACGCAGGCCGCCGCCCTGTCTCTGTAGTGTGCGTCAGGGGCAACGTCGCTGACGCTGACACGAGGCCGGTGTATGGGTGCATGCTCACTGTTACCGCCCATCCGAGGTACGAGGGCGCCCATGCCGCCTTGATGTCTACTACACAACCTTCTTCTTGTAGACGTTGTTTGACCTCCAAATGCAGAGGTTTGTAGGACAGTAGCAAATTTCCCTCAAGTGGATGACCTAAGGTTTATCAATCCGTAGGAGGCGTAGGATGAAGATGGTCTCTCTCAAGCAACCGTGCAACCAAATAACAAAGAGTCTCTTGTGTCCCCAACACACCCAATACAATGGTAAATTGTATAGGTGCACTAGTTCAGCGAAGAGATGGTGATACAAGTGGTATATGGATAGTAGATAAAGGTGTTTGTAATCTGAAATTATAAAACAGCAAGGTAACGAATGATAAAAGTGAGCGTAAACGGTATTGCAATGCGTTGAAACAAGGCCTAGGGTTCATACTTTCGCTAGTGCAAGTCCTCTCAACAATAATAACATAATTGGATCATATTACTATCCCTCAACATGCAACAAAGAGTCACTCCAAAGTCACTAATAGCGGAGAACGAACGAAGAGATTATGGTAGGGTACGAAACCACCTCAAAGTTATTCTTTCCAATCAATCTGTTGGGCTATTCCTATAAGTGTCACAAACAGCCCTAGAGTTCATACTAGAATAACATCTTAAGACACAAATCAACCAAAACCCTAATGTCACCTAGATACTCCAATGTCACCTCAAGTATCCGTGGGTATGATTATATGATATGCATCACACAATCTCAGATTCATCTATTCAACCAACACAAAGGACCTCAAAGAGTGCCCCAAAGTTCTACCGGAGAATCACGAGGAAAACGTGTGCCAACCCCTATGCATAGGTTCATGGGCGGAACCCGCAACTTGATCACCAAAACATACATCAAGTGAATCACGTGGTATCCCATTGTCACCACAGATACACACAGCAAGACATACATCAAGTGTTCTCAAATCTTTAAAGACTCAATCCGATAAGATAACTTCAAAGGGGAAACTCAATCCATTACAAGAGAGTAGAGGGGGGGGGGAAGAAACATCATAGGATCCAAATATCATAGCAAAGCTCGTGATACATCAAGATCGTATCACCTCAAGAACACGAGAGAGAGATCAAACACATAGCTACTGGTACATACCCTCAGCCCCGAGGGAGAACCACTCCCTCCTCATCATGGAGAGCACCGAGATGATAAAGATGGCCACCGGAGAGGGATTGTCCCGTCTGGCAGGATGCCGGAACGGGTCTAGATTGGTTTTCGGTGGCTACAGAGGCTTCTGGCGGTGGAACTCCCAATCTATTATGCTCCCGGATGTTTTTAGGGTATATGGAGATATAGGCGGAAGAAGTACGTCAGGGGGGCCACGAGGGGCCCACGAGGGTGGAGGGCGCACCCAGGGGGGTTGGCGCACCCCCCTACCTCGTGGCCTCCTCAAAGCTTCCCTTACGTGCACTTCAAGTCTTCTGGGCTTCTTTCCTTCCAAAAATGAGTTCCGTGAAGTTTCAGGTCAATTGGACTCCATTTTATTTTCCTTTTCTTCGAAAACCCTAAAACAAGGTGAAAACAGAAACTAGCACTAGGCTCTGGGTTAATAGGTTAGTCCCAAAAATGATATAAAAGCGTATAATAAAGCCCATAAACATCCAAAATAGAAGATAATATAGCATGGAGCAATTAAAAATTATAGATACGTTGGAGACGTATCAACACCCCCAAGCTTAATTCCTACTCGTCCTCGAGTAGGTAAATGATAAAAACAGAATTTTTGATGTGGAGTGCTACTTGGCATAATTGCAGTTTAATTCTTCTTAATTGTGGCATGAATATTCAGATCCGAAAGACTCAGATAAAAGTTCATATTGACATAAAAATAATAGTACTTCAAGCATACTAACTAAGTAATCATGTCTTCTCGAAATAACATGGCCAAAGAAAGTTCATCCCTACAAAACCATATAGTTTAGTCATGCTCCATTTTCATCACACAAGAATTCTCTCATCATGCACAACCCTGATGACAAGCCAAGCAATTGTTTCATACTTTAGTAATCTCAAACCTATAAACTTTCACGCAATACATGAGCGCGAGCCATGGATATAGCACTATGGCTGGAATAGAATAATGAGGGGGTTATGTGGAGAAGACAAAAAGGAGAAAGTCTCACATCAACGAGGCTAATCAATGGGCTATGGAGATGCCCATCGATTGATGTTAATGCAAGGAGTCGGGATTGCCATGCAACAGATGCACTAGAGCTATAAATGTATGAAAGCTCAACAAAATAAACTAAGTGGGTGTCCATCCAACTTACTTGCTCAAGAAGACCTAGGGCACTTGAGGAGGCCTATTGTTGGAATATACAAGCCAAGTTCTATAATGAAAATTTCCCACTAGTATATGAAAGTGATAACATGAGAGACTCTCTACTATGAAGATCATGGTGCTACTTTGAAGCACAAGTGTGGCAAAGGATAGTAACATTGTCCCTTCTCTCTTTTTCTCTCATTTTTTCTTTTCTCTTTTTTGGGCCTTTTTTTATATGGCCTTTCTCCCTTTTTTGGGCCTTTTCTTTTTTATGGCCTTTCTCCCCCTTTTTTTATATTCCTCACTTGGGGCAATGCTCTAGAAAATGATGATCATCACACTTCTATTTATTTACAACTCGATATTAGAACAAAGATGACTTTATATGAATGCCTCCGGCGGTATACCGGGATATGCAATGGACCAAGAGTGACATGTATGAAAGAATTATGAATGGTGGCTTTGCCACAAATACTATGTCAACTACATGACCATGCTAAGCAATATGACAATGATGAATGTGTCATGATGAACAGAATGGTGGAAAGTTGCATGGCAATATATCTCGGAATGGCTATGGAAATGCCATAATAGGTAGGTATGATGGCTGTTTTCAGGAAGATATAAGGAGGTTTATGTGTGAAAGAGCGTATCATATCATGGGGTTTTGATGCACCGGCGAAGTTTGCGTCAACTCTCAATGTGAGAAAGCGCAATGCACGGTACCGAAGACGCTAGCAAGGATGGAAGGGTGAGAGTGTGTATAATCCATGGACTCAACATTAGTCATAAAGAACTCACATACTTATTGCAAAAATCTACAAGTCATCAAAAACCTCGGTACTACGCGCATGCTCCTAGGGGGATAGATTGGTAGGAAAAGACCATCGCTCATCCCCGACCGCCACTCATAAGGAGGACAATCAAATAACACCTCATGTTTCAAATTTGTTACATAACATTTACCATGAGTGCATGCTACGGGACTTGCAAACTTCAACACAAGAATTTCTGAAATTCACAACTACTCAACTAGCATGACTTTGATATTATTACCTCCATATCTCAAAACAATCATGAAGCATCAAACTTCTCTTAGTATTCAATACACTCATAAGAAAGTTTTTACTATTCTTGAATACCTAGCATATTTAGGATTTTAAGCAAATTACCATGCTATTTAAGACTCCCAAAATAATCTAAGTGAATCATGAGAGATCATCTATTTCTTCAAAATAAAACTACCACCATCCACTGTTCAAGATATCTTCCGATATTCTGATAAATTGACCGATTTATCGCTTATCGTTGTCTGGCCGATAAGATAAATTGACCGATAAATCAACCGATATGATGATAAATCCGCCGATATGCCGATAAACTGGTCGATTTACCCCTTATCATGGGTCGACCGATAAGTTCCCGATAAGCGATATCCCCAACGTTGCCACCATGCTCTAAAAGATATAAGTGAAGCACTAGAGCAAATGACAAACTACTCTGAAAGATATAAGTGAAGATCAATGAGTAGTCGAATAATTATGCAACTATGTGAAGACTCTCTAACATTTAATAATTTCAGATCTTGGTATTTCATTCAAACAGCAAGCAAAACAAATGAAAATAAAATGACGCTCCAAGCAAAACACATATCATGTGGCGAATAAAAATATAGCTCCTAAGTAAAGTTACCGATGAACGAAGACGAAAGAGGGGATGCCTTCCGGGGCATCCCCAAGCTCAGGCTCTTGGTTGTCCTTGAATATTACCTTGTGGTGTCTTGGTCATCCCCAAGCTTAGGCTCTTGCCACTCCTTATTCCATAGTCCATCGACTCTTTACCCAAAACTTGAAAACTTCACAACACAAAACTTAACAGAAAACTCGTAAGCTCCGTTAGCAAAAGAAAACAAAACACCACTTCAAGTTACTGTAATGAAATCATTATTTATTTATATTGGTGTTAAACCTACTGTATTCCAACTTCTCTATGGTTTATAAACTCTTTTACTAGCCATAGATTCATCAAAATAAGTAAACAACACATGAAAAACAGAATCTGTCAAAAACAGAACAGTCTGTAGTAATATGAATCAAACGTATACTTCTGGAACTCATAAAATTCTCAAATAAATTTCTGGACCTGAGGAATTTATCTATTAATCATCTGAAAAAATAATTAACTCAATAGCACTCTCCAATAAAAAATCACAGCAATTCTCGTGAGCGCTAAAGTTTCTGTTTTTGACAGCATGATCAACAAGACTTTCCCCAAGTCTTCCCAAAGGTTCTACTTGGCACAAACACTAATTAAAAGCATAAAACCACATATAAACAGAGGCTGGATGAATTATTTATTACTAAACAGGAACAAAAAGCAAGGAACTAAAATAAAATCGGGTTGCCTCCCAACAAGCGCTATCGTTTGAAGCCCGTAGCTAGGCATGATGATTTCAACGATGCTCACATAAAAGATAAGAATAGAAACATAAAGAGAGCATCTTGAAGAATATGACTAGAACATTTAAGTCTAACATACTTCCTATGCATAGGGATTTTGTGAGCAAACAACTTGTGGGAACAATAATCAACTAGCATAGGGAGGTAAAACAAGCATAACTTCAAAACTTTAAGCACATAGAGGGGAAACTTGATATTATTGCAATTCCTACAAGCATATGTTCCTCCCTCATAATAATTTTCAGTAGTATCATCTATGAACTCAACAATATAACCAGTACCTAAAGCATTATTTTCATGATCTACAAGCATAGAAATTTTATTATTCTCCACACAAGCAAAATTCTTCTCAATCGGAATAGTGGGAGTATCATAAGAGACTCGAATACTATAAATTTTTTCCACATTAAAAGAGTAATGTTCAGAGAAGGGGTAATCATAATCATGACAAGTTTTATAAATATAATCACTACTTTTTATAGCATAAGTATCATCACAATAATCATCATAAGTAGTAGGCATGCTATCATCATTATAAATTTGCATATCAAAACTTGGGAGACTAAAAATATCATCTTCATTAAACGTAGCATCCCCAAGCTTGGGCCTTTTCATATCATAAGCATAATCACTTGCATCATTAATATTATGGATAGCACCAATAGTATATCAATTATCATATTCTTCCAAGCAAGTGCCAAAAAGATTTTCAAGATCATAAGAAGTATCATTATCTTCCACAATTATATTTTCAAGAGGCACAATAGTAATATGAGCAGCATTATTTGGGGGATATATCTTTTTACCTCTCTTCCTTTTTCTTTTCTTCTTCTTCACCACATCATGTGTGGGTTCAATCCTCTTTTTGGAGATCCTTATTAATGAGATTGGTTGAATAGGAGGCTCCTCCTTGTTACCTGATTCATCATAAGAAATAATAGGAGGATATTGGGAAGTCTCTTCCCTTTCATTAGTATTCTCTTCATCTTCTATTTCTTTTATTTTCTTTATGTAGTTGGAAATATAAGGATTTTCAATACAATTCGCCGCACAATACATATAAATTTCCTCTAGATCAAATCCAAGAAGTTTATAACGGGCAAATTCTGGAAGATAGTTAGTTATACATTTCATTTCTTCGTAGCCCATAAGAAAACTAAGTTCATTATAATGTGCAAGGGAAATCAAGTCATCACAATTTTTGGACACGATTAGATCATGAAACAGTTTGCATCGGATAGTTAAATGACCACGTTCATTACAAAGCTCACAAGTATGGCCAAGAAAATTTCAAAATTTTAGCACAGTCATCTAGCCTTTCTTGCAACAATTTAGTTTCTAAGTACTTATGCCTATTGCAATATCTATCTTCCCTATTTGGTGTGTACTTACAAACCCAATGCACTCCACAAATATTGACATGTTTATAGGAGACATTTTCATCATAACTAGTGCAATCATCATTAGTATCATGGATATTCTAAGAATTCGTACTAACAACATTGCAATCATGCTCATCCTTCACATATTTAGTGCCAAACATTTTATAGATTTCTTCTTCTAGCAATTGAGCACAATTTTCCTTTCCATCATACTTACGAAAGATATTAAAAAGATGAAGCATATGAGACAAACTCAATTCCATATTTTTGTAGTTTTATTTTATAAACTAAACTAGTGATAAAAAAGAAACTAAAAGACTAGATTGCAAGATCTAAAGATATACCTTCAAGCACTCACCTCCCTGGCAATGACGCCAGAAAAGAGCTTGATGTCTACTACACAACCTTCTTCTTGTAGATGTTGTTGGGCCTCCAAGTGCAGAGGTTTGTAGGACAGTAGCAAATTTCCCTCAAGTGGATGACCTAAGGTTTATCAATCCGTAGGAGGCGAGGATGAAGATGGTCTCTCTCAAGCAACCCTACAACCAAATAACAAAGAGTCTCTTGTGTCCCCAACACACCGAATACAATGGTAAATTGTATAGGTGCACTAGTTCGGCAAAGAGATGGCGATACAAGTGGCATATGGATAGTAGATAAAGGTATTTGTAATCTGAAATTATAAAATAGCAAGGTAACGAATGACAAAAGTGAGCGTAAAAGGTATTGCAATGCGTTGAAACAAGGCCTAGGGTTCATACTTTCGCTAGTGCAAGTCCTCCCAACAATAATAACATAATTGGACCATATAACTATCCCTCAACATGGAACAAAGAGTCACTCCAAAGTCACTAATAGTGGAGAACGAACGAAGAGATTATGGTAGGGTACGATACCACCTCAAAGTTATTCTTTCCAATCAATCCGTTGGGCTATTCCTATAAGTGTCACAAACAGCCCTAGAGTTCATACTAGAATAACACCTTAAGACACAAATCAACCGAAACCCTAATGTCACCTAGATACTCCAATGTCACCTCAAGTATCCGTGGGTATGATTATACGATATGCATCACACAATTTCAGATTCATCTATTCAACCAGCACAGAGGACCTCAAAGAGTGCCCCAAAGTTCTACCAGAGAATCACGATGAAAACGTGTGCCAACCCCTATGCATAGGTTGATGGGCGGAACCCGCAAGTTGATCACCAAAACATACATCAAGTGAATCACGTGGTATCCCATTGTCACCACAGATACGCACGGCAAGACATACATCAAGTGTTCTCAAATCTTTAAAGAATCCATCTGATAAGATAACTTCAAAGGGGAAACTCAATCCATTACAAGAGAGTAGAGGGGGGGGGGAGAAACATCATAGGATCCAAATATGATAGCAAAGCTCGCGATACATCAAGATCGTATCACCTCAAGAACACGACAGAGAGATCAAACACATAGCTACTGGTACATACCCTCAGCCCCAAGGGAGAACTACTCCCTTCTCGTCATGGAGAGCACCGGGATGATGAAGATGGCCATCGGAGAGGGATTGCCCCCTCCGGCAGGATGCCAGAACGGGTCTAGATTGGTTTTCGGTGGCTACGGAGGCTTCTGGCGATGGAACTCCTGATCTATTGTGCTCCAGGATGTTTTTAGGGTATATGGAGATATATAGGCGGATGAAGTACGTCAGGGGGCCACGAGGGTGGAGGGCGCGCCTAGGGGGGATGGGCGCGCCCCCTACCTCGTGGCCTCCTGGAAGCTTCCCTTACGTGCACTTCAAGTCTTCTGGGCTTCTTTCCTTCCAAAAATGAGTTCCGTGAAGTTTCAGGTCAATTGGACTCCGTTTGATTTTCCTTTTCTTCGAAAACCCTAAAACAAGGTAAAAACAGAAACTGGCACTGGGCTCTGGGTTAATAGGTTAGTCCCAAAAATGATATAAAAGTGTATAATAAAGCCCATAAACATCCAAAATAGAAGATAATATAGCATGGAGCAATGAAAAATTATAGATACGTTGGAGACGTATCACGCCTCCATCACGCTGACTGGGACTGTGCCGAGCTGCTCCGTTCCTGGTAATGTGGACATGGAAGACGTCTGGTATGATTTTCACCCCAAGATGGTGCACGGGGACTCCAAGGAGGTTCACCTGGTCATATGCATTACCAAGTCAAATGTTCATCATTACTCTTCACCAAATGTAATCCGCTGTCTAAGCATGTGGAGACTTCTTATTTGTATTGTATAGAACCTTCCATGCATGATCTTGCTCTATTAGAGTATCACGCTTGAATACAAGTGTATCCATTTATGGTTTAGTCTAGAATCTTACATGTATGCTTTTGCTCCATTAGAGTTCTCGCTTGCCATTTATGAGATTAATTGAGAATTTTTACTACAGTACCGGTGAAAGACTTATGATGAACCATTTCTTACATCTGCTCTGCCCCCTTCCAAGTCATCCTGATTTAGTCCCTCCGTCTAGGTGTATAAGAGCATAGTTAATACTTAATAGTATAGCCAAGTGTTGACTATAAGAAAGTGCCATGTCATCTATAGCCAACTTATAGCCAACATGTATAACAATTAGGTATAAGTATGTGCTACTTTATTAATATATGGCCCACTTTCCACTCTCACATTGTGCCTAGGAGCACGTGCTGCAGCTGGCTCTTGCATGAGAGCTCGCTTATATTCTCTCTCCTATCCTCTCTCCTCCAACTAAGCATTAGAAATATTACTTTACTTCTTACTACCTTCTGAATGTACCTTATTGTACTCGCTCTAAGTCACCTTACGAAAACCAAATAATCCCAAAACACTTAGGCGTGGTGCATTAACTCCCACCTCGTTTCTTGTTTCTTGACATATCAACCAATAAGAGATGTGGGGCGTGCATGTTTTCAATGACTCGAGACTACCAAACACGACATGCAGTGGTTAGTTCATTGCATGCAATACTATTAATTAGCAAATAAACATTAAGTTATCTCGTTTCCCCCTCATTCTTGGTCACGGTGCACAACTTGAGATGACTTATTCACCTAGACGGAGGGAGTACATTCATGGTGGTCTAGAAAAAATAAACAGAATCGATACTCAAAAACTAATTCTTAAAGATCATTTCCTGCAAAGCACAATAAGTGTTATTTCTTCACAAGTTTTGGATGCAGGTTGAACAGTTGAACGCTTTTGTTTGCAAAAAATACTTTTTTTATCTATTTCACCCAGATGTTTGTGAGCTCTAGAGAAGAAATAATATCCGAAGAAACCTATCGATACTCGTTACACATGAGATGACCCCCACATATTTGGTCACAATAAACAACTCCCCGATCAATGCATTTCACTGTTCCGTGCAACGTACGGGCACCTTACTATATATAGTACGACCAAAAATTTAACTAACATTATATATAGTATGATAAATGCTCATGCATGTCACCAAAAATTATATCATTGAAAACTATGTTCAAATACGAATCCAACGATATAGTTTTTGTTGACATGCACTAACATTTTGTCAGTTAAATCTTCAGTCAAATTCAATGGGGGACTGATAAACCTTGACCAAGGTAGTACTAGTGTAGAGGGCAGCGCTGCACGGGAGTCTCACCCCGCTCGTGGCGCGGCAGTAAAGCCGTCATATCACAAAACCCCACTACTCCCAGTAATAAGTGGCCTGGTAAAATAAACGGACAAGCAACCATCACATCCCTCTGTCTTTTTTGCATTTCATCTCTTTGCGTTTACTTTGTTCGGTTCATCTTGCACACGCGATCCCTAGCTACTACTCCTAGTATCCCCAGCTACTACTCCTACTATTCCTAGCTACTACTCCTAGGGCCAGTTCTTTCGACGGCTTAAAAAATAAGCCGTCTCTTCCCCATCTTTAATTTCCCATAAGACTAGTGTCATAAGGCGCCTCACTCATTCATTCAGGCTTCTAAACTACTACCTTCATCCTGGCTTATTAGTCACCATTGTAATTTGTGCTAAATTTTGACCAAAAATTTAACTGGTAAAATGTTAGTGCATGTCAACAAAAGTTATATAATTCTTGGTGACATGCATAAACATTTCATTAGTTAAATTTACGGTCAAAATTTGACACAGATTACAATGGGGACCAATAAACCAGGACGGAGGTAGTAGTTATGGGATTACTAATCTAGAGGCCTAAAAGAACTGGCCCCTGGTACTCCTAGTAGTAGTACTCAAGTTGGAATTCCAATTGCACGACACAACTTGTTAGGCAAAAAATTCGATACAGGGTGTAGAAAGCAGTTTGGGAATTTGCATGCCTTCCCGACCAGTGAGATACTCCGTACAAACTACGATAGAGAAATAACCACAGAGAAGGAATCTAAAATTAAACAATCAAACGAGCATTTTTGCATTTCTTTTGCATTAAATCGTTTCACACGCTTGACTAGTGTTGTTTTTTTACTTTTACAAAAACCGCATCGTAATGTTAAAACATCCATTTGCACGTACATAAGTAATAGTAGTAGCATAGTCTGCAAGCATATATACAGAGAGACGTGTAGTGTGATATATAGTTAAGTTTGTGCTATATGCATGTACTTACAAAATGTGTACAGATACACAAGGTTTCCAAACTTTTCCATTTTACATACTTAATTAAGGACGCTAATAATTCCCGAACATTTGGGATTTATCATTTGCGTCCCAAAACTAATGATATCGCCTTACGAAACTAAATTATTCCTAATAAAAGCCGCGGCGCCCGCAAGAGCGCTTGTGGAGCGCCACGAGTGCCCTGGTGCGCGGTCGTTTCCTAGCGCGCTGACACAACGCCTCTTCCTCAGCCTCGCAACTCGTGAGCGCGATCTTCACGTGATTGGCGACTTGCCGTCGGGCGAGCGCGATCTCACCGGTGTGGTGATCCGGCGCCAATAGGTACTTCTCCTCGCTGGAAGCGTGCACCCGGTCCACATACAACCAAAAGTAGATGAGGCGCTTGGGCCCGACTGCACTCAGGGCTTTGGCATGGGCGTCCTCTGCCACCCTCACGGCCCTCGCACGAGCCTTCTGCCAAAGAGCCAATTGCCTGACTCTCTCGGACGCGACATAAGTGTGACGCCTGGATAATTAAGCTACAGTGAACCTATATTAAGGATGTCACGTCACCTCGGTTACTGATGAAAATCTCGCGTTAGTTCAAAACGGTTCAAATCCGAATTTGAATTAAGGTCAAATAATAAAAGTTTTCAACTGTCAAATCTAAAATGTTCAAATTGTAGCAAATAAATCATAGATGGTTATGGTGGTGAAACCACATTGTTATGAAATGTTTAAATACTCCAAATTAAATAGAACAGCAGCCAAAACCAATAATTAAATGCCTTTTATAAAGTCTAAAATGTTAAACTAATTATTTTGAGGTGCCCAAGATATAGTGGCATTAGAATAAATAGTGATACTATATTAGGAACTAAGATCATAAATTATAAAAACTAAAATAGAGAAACTAAAAATAAAATAGAAAAGGAAAATTTAAGAAAAACAAAATGCCAAAAAATGGAGATAAAAGGAGAACCCCCCCCACTCGCTGGGCCACGGCCCAGATGGCCTCAGGGCCAACTAGGCCAAGGCTTAGCCGGCCGGCCCAACCAGCCCCTCATTCCCGATAACTCCCCCCCCACCGATGGGAACCCTATCCTGTCGCACCCACTCCCCCACTCACTCCCCACGTCCCTCCTTCCCCCTCCCCCGATCCAGATCTGGATTGGGAATGAACCCCCCTCGACGTCGTCCCCATCGCCCCTGAGACCACCCGTCGGGGCCCCTCGCCGCTCGTCTACGCCATCACCACCATCCACCCCGACGACCGCTCCCCACGCCCCCGACATCGGCGCCCGTCCCCGGCGCTGCCTCACCCCCATCACCGATCCCCGCCGCCCGGAGTTCGACGTGCCTTCGCCTTGCCGTCCTCTCCGTCGCCGCCATCGTCCCTACACCCGCTGCCCCATACCCTACAACTACCTCGTGATCCCCCCTCCTTTGCTGCCTCGCTCCCGCCGTGCACCGAGCATGCCCACGGCCGCACACACACGCGCACACCACGCGCACGCCACCCGCACCCTACTACGGCCCGGACCTCCCTCAACCGCCTCCAATTTCCTGCCGCACCTGCCGCGCTGTGGCCTCGCTCGGCCGCCGCCCCTACTGCACATTGCTGCTGCTCGGCTTCGCCTGCTGCTGCGCACGCGCGCCCGAGCCCCGCGCTCTCACCGCCCCACTTGGCTACGGCGAGCGCGCCCGCCGCCGAGCTCGCTCTGCCAACACTGGCCGCTCGCCGCGTCCGCCTCCGCCCACTTCTGCTACTGTAGCCGACCCCCTGCTCCACTCCGTCATGCCGTCGCCGCCTGCTACTGCTGCCACTGCCCGACGCCGCCCCGGCCGCTGCCAGCGCTGCTTGCCACTACCCCGCGCCGAGCTAAGGTCTTCGCCCGGTAGCAGGCACCTGCACCCGTTCGCTGCGCCCCTAACCCACCTACGCCCGCCCCCACTATGGCTCCCCCAGAGCCACTGACTAGTGGGCTACTCCCTAGAACGAAAAAGAAAAAAAATGATAAAAACAATTAATTAATTAATTAATTAACCTAATTGATCCTATTAAGTAACCTATTTAGTTAACTAATTAAACCTAATCAATCTGCTAATGAACTAACTATTGTTAATTAGTTAACAGACCATGATGAACGGGACCCACGCGTCAGTTTGACTGGGTCAATTGGGCCCTCTGGCCCACATGTTATGCCCATGCACACAATGTTGGGTACACTAATGTGTACCCATAGCATTTAGCTAGTAAATTTTCGAATTAATAATAACTCCAGAAATTGATTAAAACTTTGAAAATTAATATAAAATAATCCGTAACTCGGATGAAAATACTTCGTACATGAAAGTTGCTCAGAACGACAAGACGCATCTGGATACGCAGCCCGTTCACGCCACACATCCCTAGCATAGCGAACGTGCAACATTTCACCATTGGCCCGTCTGTCCGAAAACGCGAAACACCGGGAATACTTTCTCGGATGTTCCCCCCCTTCGCCGGTATCACCTCCTACTATGTTAGGGCACACCTGGCACGGTTACTTGTTATGTCATGCATCGATATGCATCTGTTTGCATTGTATTCATTGTTTCATCCCCCTCTTCTCTCCGGTAGACTACGAGATCGACGCCGCTGCTATCCAGTACGGCTACGATGTTAACGACCCCTCCTACTTGCCAGAGCAACCAAGCAAGCCCTCCCCCTTGATCACCAGATATCGCCTATTCTTCTCTCTAATGCTTGCACTAGAGTAGTGTAGCATGTTACTGCTTTCCATTAATCCTATTCTGTTGCATAGCCTGTCATTGTTGCTACAGTTGCTGATACCTTACCTGTTGCATAGCCTGTCATTGTTGTTAGAATGTATATACATAGTCTTGTATAGGCCTTGTATTGTACCTCTTGGTACATCTATATAATGAGATAGCCACACCCCGTTTTAGGGTGTCGAGCCAGTTTCCCAAACCCTATGTTTTACATGGTATCAGTTTAGGTTACGATGTCTTCCGCTGCACCACCTCCCGCCGCCGCCGCGCCGATCTCAACCACCGCCGCCACGCTGGCTGAGGGAGTCCTGGATTAGGGGGTGTCCGGATGGCCAGACTATACCTTCAGCCAGACTCCTGGACTATGAAGATACAAGATTGAAGACTTCGTCCCGTGTCCGGAAGGGACTTTCCTTGGCGTGGAAGGCAAGCTTGGCGATACGGATATGCAGATCTCCTACCATTGTAACCGACTTTGTGTAACCCTAACCCTCTCCGGTGTCTATATAAACCGGAGGGTTTTAGTCCGTAGGACAACACATACACAACAATCATACCATAGGCTAGCTTCTAGGGTTTAGCCTCTTTGATCTCGTGGTAGATCTACTCTTGTACTACCCATATCATCAATATTAATCAAGCAGGACGTAGGGTTTTACCTCCATCGAGAGGGCCCGAACCTGGGTAAAACTTCGTGTCCCTTGCCTCCTGTTACCATCCGGCCTAGACACACAGTTCGGGACCCCCTACCCGAGATCCGCCGGTTTTGACACCAACATTGGTGCTTTCATTGAGAGTTCCTCTGTGTCATCGCCATCAGGCTCGATGGCTCCAACGATCATCAATAGTGATGCAGTCCAGGGTGAGACCTTCCTCCCCAGACAGATCTTCGTCTTCGGCGGCTTTGCACTGCGGGCCAATTCACTTGGCCATCTAGAGCAGATCGAAAGCTATGCCCCTGGCCGTCAGGTCAGATTTGGAAGCTTAAACTACATGGCTGACATTCGCGGGGACTTGATCTTCGACGGATTCGAGCCACTGCCGAGCGCGCCGCACTATCACGGCGAGCATGATCTAGCTCTGCCACCGAACAATGCCCTGGAGGCCGCACCCGCATCGGCTTCGACCCTTAATTCGGAGCCAACCGCGCCGATCGAGGATGGGTGGTTGGACGCCGCCTCAGGGGCTACGATCCCAACAGCGATTGAGCCGAACACCAGCCCCACACTCTGCGAGAATCGTGACTCCAAGGAGCTGGACTCCTCTCCGGACTCCGGACCCTCCGCGCCCCTGCCGATCGAATCCGATTGGGCACCGATCATGGAGTTTACTGCCGCGGACATCTTTCAGCACTCGCCTTTCGGTGATATTTTGAAGACACTAAAGTCTCTCTCTTTATTAGGAGAGCCCTGGCCGAACTACGGTCAGCAAGGTTGGGATACGGACGATGAAGAAATTCAAAGCCCACCCACCACCCACTTTGTAGCCACTGTCGACGATTTAACCGACATGCCTGACTTCGACTCCGAAGACATCGATGGTATGGACGCCGATGAAGGAGACGATGAAGAACCAGCGCCTATCAGGCCCTGGAAAGCCACCTCGTCATATGCCATATACATGGTGGACACCCCAAAAGAAGGAAATGGCGATGGAACAATGGACGATGACCTCTCCAAGAAACAGCCTAAGCGCCGGCGTCAGCGGCGCCGCTCAAAATCCCGCCAAAACAAATACGGTGATTCCAGCACGGGAGATAATAATACTCTGGAAAGTGCCGAAGAAAACCCCCTCCAGCAAGATTTAGCACAGGAGGATGGAGAAACCAACCCTCATGAGAGAGCGGCAGACAGAGAGGTCGAGGACGATAATTATATGCCTCCCTCCGAAGACGAGGCAAGCCTCGACGACGACGAATTCGTCGTGCCAGAGGATCCCGTCGAGCAAGAGCGTTTTCAACGCAGGCTTATGGCCAGGGCAAGAATCCTCAAGAAAAAACAACAACAACTTAGAGCTGATCAAGATTTGCTAGTCGACAGATGGACTGAAGTCCTTGCGGCCGAAGAGCATAAACTCGAACGCCCCTCCAAGAGCTACCCAAAGCGCAGGTTGCTACCCCAATTAGAGGAGGAAGCACTTAAACCTACATCACCTGCACCCGATACGGCCGATCGGCCACCTCGTGGCTGCGACAGAGAGGCCTCTCGGCCCTCCACTCAAGCCGCACCCCGTACCAAGGCACGGGAAAATGCGCCGGACCTACGAGATATGTTGGAGGACAAGGCAAGGCAAACAAGATCGATCTACGGATCGCGTGGGTGCCCCACGACTCGAGACGGTAACCGTCACGCCGGCCAAAAATTCGATAGGGCCGAACACAGTAGGCAAAGCTCATTGGAGCTACATCGTGATATAGCCCAGTACAGAGGCGCCGCACACCCACTATGCTTCACAGACGAAATAATGGATCATCAAATCCCCGAGGGTTTCAAACCCGTAAACATCGAATCATATGATGGCACAACAGATCCTGCGGTATGGATCGAGGATTATCTCCTTCATATCCACATGGCCCGCGGTGATGATTTCCACGCCATCAAATACCTCCCACTCAAGCTTAAAGGACCAGCTCGGCATTGGCTTAACAGCTTGCCAACAGGATCAATCAGTTGTTGGGAGGACCTGGAAGCCGCATTCCTTGACAATTTCCAGGGCACTTATGTGCGACCCCCAGACGCCGATGACCTAGGTCACGTAATTCAGCAGCCAGATGAATCGGCCAGGCAATTCTGGACACGGTTCCTAACAAAGAAAAATCAAATAGTCGACTGTCCGGACGTCGAGGCCCTAGCAGCCTTCAAGCACAATATCCGTGACGAGTGGCTTGCCCGGCACCTTGGACAGGAAAAGCCGAAGTCTATGGCAGCACTCACGACACTCATGACCCGCTTTTGCGCGGGAGAAGATAGCTGGCTTGCTCGTAGCAACAATATGACCAAGAACCCTGGTAATTCGGATACCAGGGACAATAGTGGCAGGTCGCCTCGCAACAAGCAGAAGCGCCGCGTTAATGGCGACAATGCTGAGGATACGGCAGTTAATGCCGGATTCAGAGGCTCTAAATCCGGTCAGCGGAAAAAGCCATTCAAAAGGAATCCTAGGGGCCCGTCTAGTTTGGACCAAATACTCGACCGCTTGTGCCAGATACATGGCACCCCCGACAAGCCGGCCAATCACACCAACAGGGATTGTTGGGTGTTCAAGCAGGCAGGCAAGTTATATGCTGAAAACGAAGACAAGGGGCTGCATAGTGATGACGACGAAGAGCCCCGGCCGCCGAACAACAGTGGACAGAAGGGTTTTCCCCCACAAGTGCGGACGGTGAACATGATATACGCAACCCACGTTCCCAAGAGGGAGCGGAAGCGCGCGTTAAGGGACGTATACGCGGTAGAGCCACTCGCCCCAAAGTTCAACCCATGGTCCTCCTGCCCGATCACCTTTGATCGAAGGGACCACCCCACTAGCATCCGTCATGGAGGATTGGCCGCATTGGTTCTAGACCCAATTATTGACGGATTTCATCTCACTAGAGTCCTTATGGACGGCGGCAGCAGCCTGAACCTGCTTTACCAGGATACAGTGCGGAAAATGGGCATAGATCCCTCGAGGATTAAGCCCACCAAAATGACCTTTAAAGGCGTAATACCAGGTGTAGAGGCCAACTGTACAGGCTCAGTCACACTTGAAGTGGTCTTTGGATCTCCGGATAATTTCAGAAGCAAGGAGTTAATCTTCGACATAGTCCCATTCTGCAGTGGCTATCATGCATTGCTCGGGCGAACCGCATTTGCCAAGTTCAATGTGGTACCGCACTACGCATACCTTGAGCTCAAGATGCCAAGCCCTCGAGGAGTAATTACGGTCAATGGAAACACAAAACGCTCCCTCCGAACGGAGGAGCACACGGCGGCCCTCGCAGCGGAACTACAAAGCAGCCTCTCCAGGCAGTTCTCCAGTCCGGCCACTAAACGACCAGACATCCTCAAGCGCGCCCGGAGTAACCTACAATAAGACCGCCTGGCACGATCCGAGCAGGCGTAGCAATGCGGCCCCAACCCCAGCCCTAGTAAAAAGGCGATGCCAGTGCTTCGCATGCATAACTACACTCTAGAAATACCATGGGTACAGGGGGAGGGGCACCATCACGGCACGCCCGAAGCACGGCTTAAACCGCACCAGGGGCTGCCGATTTTTTAAATTTCTCTTACTTTCAGGACTCCATTCTTCGGAAGGCCTGTTCGGCAGTTCAATTGCCGCACAAACGATGCATGAACCAGAGAAGCAGACAAGCCACGCCGCATTACGGAACTCCCAGGTGGTCTCTATCACGAGCAGTATACCTGTTTCGCATACTATTCTACAGCTTGCCCCTGGAACGGACATGTTAAATAGTCCAACCTTTTGCTTATCGTGTTATTTGTATCGTTCTGCTTTGATCGCAGCCCTCTTTAATAAACAATGCGTAGCTCTTGTCTATTTTTACATTACTTTTTTTATATGTTCCTTAACGACATGTTGCACCCGTACACTTTGGTACGGCCGAAATACGCCAGGGGCTTCAGTACCCCTCAACATGGTGTGAGAAGTCCAAACACTTTAACAAGTGCGGCACCCCGAACTTATAGCATTATATGCATCGGCTCCGAATCATGTCTTGGCTCAATAGTTGGGTTTGCCCGGCTCCTATGTTTTGGTGCCTTACGTTCCACTATATCGGCTAAGGTAGCACTAGGAGAACCACTGCGATTGTGCCCCAGTTGAGCTGGGTCGAGAACCTCAGTGGAGAAAGCTAAAACTGACTGTCATGATGAAGCGAGAGCTGGTCGCTGTTCGAGAGGTTTTTTCGAGTCCTTAAAGACTTATGCCGCTTAGGGCGAGGAGCCGGCTCTATCCGGCCAAGGCGTGGATAGCGCCCCGAACTCGGTCCTCCGAATACTAGGGGCTTCGCTGAAATTTATAATTATAGAATTCTATGGCTAAGTGAGAGTGTTCACGCATTATAGTCCGATTGCCTGGTTCGTTGGGCTGAGCGCGTCCCTCGAAGGACCCAAACATGGGAAAAAGAGCGCTCAGGTTTATCCCTGAATACCCCAGCACTAGCAGCACGGGGGCAGAAGCCGACGACTCGCCATCTCTCAGAATTGATAAACAGCTGCATAGAAGGTAATATTTTAAATTCAAACAGCATTGCTTAGCGCATATGAACAAGTTTTCAGCGCACAGGACAAAACGAGCGAGTTTTACTCAAAAATTACATCTTTGGAACATTCATCCACCACAAGGCAGGCACCCTTCAGAACATCCTTATAATAATTTTCAGGCTTGCGATGCTCTTTCCCCGGCGGTGGCCCGTCCTTCACAAGCTTCTCAGCATCCAGCTTGCCCCAGTGCACCTTAGCACGGGCAAGGGCCCTACGGGCACCTTCAATGCAGACGGAGCGCTTGATGACTTCGAGCCTTGGACAGGCCTCCACCAGCCGCCGCACCAGCCTGAAATAGCTCCCAGGCAGAGCCTCTCTAGGCCACAGTCGAACTATGAGGCCCTTCATGGCCTGTTCGGCCACCTTGTGGAGCTCGACCATTTGCTTCAGCTGGTCGCTCAGGGGCACGGGGTGTCCGGCCTCAACATACTGAGACCAGAACACCTTCTCTGTCAAGCTTCCCTCCTCGGCTCGATAGAATGCGGCGGCATCGGACACGCCACGGGGAAGATCTGCGAACGCTCCTGGAGAGCTCCAGATTCAGGTAAGTAACAAGTAACTCACGTTTATGTGTTTGCTTTGCACAAAAAATGCCTTACCCGCCGCTATCTTTTTCGCCTCATCCAACTCCTGGAGGGTCTTCTAGGATTCAGCCTTGGCAGACTTGGCATTTTCAATAGCCACCGCGAGCTCAGACGCTCGCGTCTTTGAGTCAAGCTCCAAACTCTCATGTTTTTCCATAAGAGCCTGGAGCTCTTACCGCACCTTGCCAACCTCGGCCTCATACTTCTCCCGCTCGGTGCGCTCCGTGGCCGCCGTCTTCTCGGCCTCGAGCAGCGCTTTCTTAAGGGTCGCCACCTCAGACGTGGCCCCTACAATAGCCACGATAATCCTGTCATTTTTTGCAATTGCACCTTTTTATACATATATATTTAAACAAGGTATTTCTTACCTTCCTCCTCCTCGAGCTGCTTCTTGGCACGCCCGAGCTCTAGGTCGGACTACTCGAGGTTTTGCTTTAGCGTGTCCACTTCTGCAGTCAGTACGGAGGACGCCAGCAGAGAAGCCTGCATACACATATTGACTCCTTTTTGTTAGACTCTTGCGAATTTTATTTGATCCTCTATTCGGCTTTTCTTCCCGAACGCCAAACAGAGCATCAGGGGCTACTGTCTACGCGGTAATATTATTTGCACATTCTTTACTTACCTTAAAGCCTGTTAAAAGGCTAGCACAAGCTTCAGTCAGTCCGTTCTTGGCGGACTGAACCTTCTGGACCACTGCACTCATAATGGTGCGGTGCTCCTCGTCGATGGAGGCGCCTTTGAGCGCCTCCAACAGACTGTCCGGCGCCCCCGGATGGACGGGGGTCACCGGCACGGAGGGCTTGCTCCTCTTGGAAGGAGGTCGCCCGCCGGACTTTGGAACCTTTGAAGGTTCCGGAGCGGTGTCCGGCCTAGAGCCGGACTTGGAGCCCTGGGGGGTTTTATCCCCTTTACTCCTGGAGTCCGGGAGGTCGCCTTGCGGCGCCTCCAGGACCACCTCCTCCCGGCTTGGAACCTGTTGGGACAACACTTCGGCGTCGTCCGTTGGGCGGGGGGAGGAGGCCGTCGGAAGCGAATTCACGTCCGACGAGTCCAGTGAACCGCTCGACGACGTGTCGAGCCGGTGTTTGGGTGGGCTGCATAATCATATTCGACATAAGGAAAAGTTGTGCAATAAAGGAATACTATGAATTACTCTGGTATCCGGATACTTACGATTTCGCCAGGGGCTTGGCCCTGGGCGGCCACTCCTCTTCCCCGTCGTCGGCGTTGGTGGAGTAGTCCGGAGGAAGGGTTCTCCCCTTCTTGGACCCGTCGGCCTCCCCAGTTTGGGCGGCCTTCCTTTTCTTCCCTTCCCCCGCTGGAGGGGGAGAGGTCTCTTCTTCCTCCTCCTCGTCTTCGCGGGAGGAGTGCGTCTTGGATTCGTCGGATGATGAATCCGACACCTCCGGGCGTCGGGCACTCTTTCGAGTCCCCGTGGCCTTCTTCTTGGCCTTCTTCTCTGGCACCACATAGGGTGCCGGAACCAGCAGCTTCGCCAAGCGGACATCGGCTGGGTCTTCGGGCAAAGGTGCTGGACAGTCAATCTATCTGGACTTCGCCTGCCAATCCTGTCAAAGGTAAGGGAGCTTAGATCCCGCACAGAGTTAAACTATGAAAAACTAGTTCCCTGTAAAAGGTACAAAAAACTTACCGCGCTAGCGTGACGCTGCGCGCTTAATCCGCGATCCTTAGTAGCGGATGCGGGAGCCTCGGCGCCTTTGAAAAGCACCTTCCAGGCATATTCGTACATCGTGTCAAAGAGCCTGTTCAGAGTTCGGTGCTGCGCCGGGTTGAACTCCCACAGATTGAAGGCCCGTTGTTTACACGGGAGGCTCAGGCGGATGAGCATAACCTGGACTATGTTGACGATCTTGAGCTGCTTGTCCATCAAGGATTGGATGCATGTTTGCAGTCCGGTCAGCTCTCCTTTTTTACCCCATGACAGGCCCGTCTCTTTCCAGGACGTGAGCCGCGTTGGGGGTCCGGATCAGATCTCGGGGGCTGTGACCCACTTAGGGTCGCGCGGCTCGGTGTTGTAAAACCACCATGATTGCCACCCCTTCAGGGTCTCCACAAATGAGCCCTCGAGCCATAAGACGTTGGGCATCTTGCCCACCATGGCGCCTCCGCACTCCGCCTGGTTGCCGCGCACCACCTTGGGCTTGACATTGAAAGTCTTGAGCCATAGGCCAAAATGGGGGCGGATGCGGAGGAAAGCCTCGCACACGACGATAAACGCCGAGATGTTGAGGAAAACATTCGGGGCCAGATCGTGGAAATCCAGGCCATAGTAGAACATGAGCCCCCGGACAAATGGGTGGAGAGGGAAACCCAGTCCGCGGAGGAAATGGGGGAGGAACACCACCCTCTCATGGGGCCTAGTGGTGGGGATGATCTGCCCCTCTTCGGGAAGCCGGTGCGCAATGTCGTTAGACAAGTATCCAGCCTTCCTTAGTCTTTTGATGTGCCCCTCCGTAACGGAGGAGGCCATCCACTTGCCTCCCGCTCCGGACATAGCTGGAGAAGGTTGAGATGGGGAGTGCGGACTTGGGCGCTGGAGCTCGAGTGCGCGAAAATGGATAGGCAAAGGAGGAAGAAGGCGTAGGTGAAAAGGTGGATCCTTATCCCCTTATATGGGTGGACGCAACTACGTGTCCCCACCAGCCTGGTAAAACTTGCTTATCTCCAAGCGCCGTAATCAATGGCGCGGTTGGGTTACCCACGCCCGTATTGATGAGAATCCCGGAATAAGGGGACACGATCTCTGCTTTAACAAGACGTGCCAAGGAAACCGCCTCGCATGACGCGCTGAGGTGGGATAATGAAACGACTCGGATAAAGGCTTGGCCGTGGTGTGTCGCACTACGGAATACGTCAGCAGATTAGATTTGTGTAAATATTATTCTCTCTATGGCAATATGTGGAAATTTATTTTGCAGAGCCGGACACTATCTTTGTGTTCAAAATCTTCTATGAAGTACTTGGAGGAGGAACCCGCCTTGCAATGCCGAAGACAATCTGCGCGCCGGACTCGTCGTCATTGAAGCCTGGTTCAGGGGCTACTGAGGGAGTCCTGGATTAGGGGGTGTCCGGATGGCCGGACTATACCTTTAGCCGGACTCCTGGACTATGAAGATACAAGATTGAAGACTTCGTCCCGTGTCCGGAAGGGACTTTCCTTGGCGTGGAAGGCAATCTTGGCGATACGGATATGCAGATCTCCTACCATTGTAACCGACTTTGTGTAACCTAACCCTCTCCGGTGTCTATATAAACCGGAGTGTTTTAGTCCGTAGGACAACACATACACAACAATCATACCATAGGCTAGCTTCTAGGGTTTAGCCTCTCTGATCTCGTGGTAGATCTACTCTTGTACTACCCATATCATCAATATTAATCAAGCAGGACGTAGGGTTTTACCTCCATCGAGAGGGCCCGAACCTAGGTAAAACTTTGTGTCCCTTGCCTCCTGTTACCGTCCGGCCTAGACGCACAGTTCGGGACCCCCTACCCGAGATCCGCCGGTTTTGACACCAACACCGTCCCTCGCCCCGATGTTGCCCTTCATGGCCTCCCGTCCCCCTCGCGATGACGTACAATGCCGTGCCGCCGCCACCCACTTCCCCGCAGGCTTTGGGGTCTCCGGACGCTCCAATCGTCCCGACCGAGCCCGCGGCGCTGCCGGCCCCTGGCGGCCCTTTTCCGCCGAGTTCGCACACGTGGTGTGGTGCTCCCGTGCCATCCTATGGTGCGCCCACGCCACCGTCATCCTTCTGGCCGGGGTCGGCCTATGCTGCGCCGCCGCCGCAACCCTACACGGCGGTGCCGCATCCGCCGCCACCGCACCACTACTACCAGGCGCCGCCGCTGTCCTATGGGGGCGCGTCCTCCTCGCCATACGGTGCCCCTGCAGCGCCCGGCCAAGGTGCTTCGGCTGCTGCAGGTGCTGGCCCCTACTCCGCGTCGGGCACCTACGGTCCTCCTGCAGCGCCCGGGCATGGCGCTTTGGCTGCCGCCTCTGCCGGGTCCTACTCCTCCCCTGGCGCCTATGCGATGGTCCCTCGTCCAGAGATGGCCCTGTCCATGGATCCCTATGCCCCACTGGCGCAGGCGTACACTGCTCAAACCACGGTGCCGCCACCATTTTATTTCTCACACCGGTGAAGCACGCGCCGGACAACTACCTGTCATGGCGTGCTCAGGTCTTGCCTCTACTCCGCAGCCGCTACTTGGAGGGCTAAGTCGACAGATCCATCCCGTGTCCACCCTCTCACCATCCGGCATATCACACGTGGGTGGCACAGGATCATGCTATTCTCTCCGCTATCCAGTCTTCGCTCACGCCGAGTGTTTCATCGATGGTCATCTTTGCCGCTACGTCCAGGGAGGCGTGGGCGGCCCTCCACACTAGTTTCGCCTCTCAGTCTCAGGCGCGTGCACACTCTATACGCACCGAGCTGGGTGAGACCAAGCTTGGCGATCTCAGCATCACGGAGTACTTCAACAAGATGACGAGCCTCGCCGACACCTTGGCCTCTGTTGGTCAGCCGCTTCAGGACAAGGACTTCACCACTTTTGTGCTTAACGGGCTTGATGATGATTATGACAATCTCATTGAGAACGTCCATGGTCGAGAGGATACGCTCCCGCGTCGTAAGCTCTATGCGCGCCTCCTTGGGCGTGAGCAACGCATCAAGGCGTGCCGTGTTTCCCCGAGCTTCGCCTCCGCCAATGCCGCCACACGCGGCAAACCTCAAAAGTCGGCCGCATCAGGTGGCAAACCACCGGCTTCCTCGTTGCAGGCCTCGCGGGGCAACGCGCCGACCATCACTGGAGGGAGTCGCCCAGTTGCTTGTTGTTCTAGTTGCGGTGCTCCTCAGGCTTGTCAGCTTTGTGGCATTGATCGTCACCTCGCCTCTCGCTGCCACAGAAACTACAAGCAAGACTTCCTTGGCCTTGGTAACAATGGAAAAGGGAATGATAAGTAGGCTGCAGCTGCTGTGACGGGGCATGAGCACGGGCGCACCCAGTCCTACTCTCTTGATCCGACGTGGTATATGGATACAGGAGCGACGAATCATCCCACCAGCGAGATGGGCAGGCTCTCCACTCAGGAACCATATCATGGACATGATCAGGTGCACACCGCCAACGGAGCAGGTATGCGCATCTACCATGTTGGTCAGGCATCACTTCTTGCACACAATTTTCGCAAACTGCATCTTTCCAATGTCCTTCGAGTTCCCTCTGCTACGCGTAGTTTGTTGTCTATTCCTCAACTTACTCGTGATAACAATGTCCTTGCTGAGTTTCACCCTTTTCATTTCTTTATCAAGGATCGGGACACGAGGGTCGTTCTGCTTAGTGGTCGTCTTCGCCATGGCTTATATGCACTTGACGCACCACCTGCATCTCCTAAGCCATCTTCTCCTCAGGTGTTCAGTGGTGTTCGGGTGTCGCCTACGCACTGGCATGCGCGCCTTAGTCACCCTGCTGCTCCTATAGTTAGTCATGTGCTGCATCGCCATGAACTACCAGTTGTATCCAATAAAAGTGCTGAAACTATATGTGATGCCTGTGAGCAGGGCAAGAGTCACCAACTACCTTTTTCAGAGTCTAGTCGTGTTGTGAAACATCCTCTTGAGCTTGTGTTTTCTGATGTATGGGGTCATGCCCAAACGTCTGTTAGTGGTCACAACTATTATGTCAGTTTCATTGATGCTTATAGTCGGTTTACTTGGCTATATCTTATGAAGTGTAAATTTGATGTGTTTGATGTTTTTATTCAGTTCCAAGCACATGTTGAGCGTCTCCTTAAGCACAAAATTATTCATGTTCAATCCGACTGGGGGGGTGAATATCACAACCTCAACTCGTTTTTCAACAAGCTTGGGATATCGCATCCCGTATCTTGTCCTCATACACATCAGCAAAACGGCATCGCTGAACGTAAGCATCGTCATCTTGTAGAGACTGGACTTACTTTACTAGCTCATGCCTCTGTCCCGTTTCAGTTCTGGAGTGATGCTTTTTCCACCGCCTGTTTCTTGATAAATAGGCTTCCCTCATGACTACCGAAAATGAAAACCCCTCTTGAACTCTTGCTCAATGATATCCCAGACTACACGTTTCTCAAAGTGTTTGGGTGCGCGTGTTGGCCGCACTTGCGACCGTACAACAAGCGTAAGTTAGAGTTTCGGTCTAAGAAGTGTGTCTTTCTTGGGTACAGTTCTCTCCATAAAGGGTACAAGTGTCTTCATGTTCCCACCAATCGTGTCTACATTTCTCGTGACGTTGTGTTTGATGAGAATGTGTTCCCATTTCGTGCTCTTCTGAACCACTCTACCATTAGTTTACCACATGTGCACTCCGCTACACCTTCGCCTGATCAATTTGTGGATGTTGCAAATGCTCCTGTGTTGCTTCCTAACCATGCTGCAGGTATTGGACGTGGTGCCCGTCTTGAACTCCTGGATGATGAGGCTATGAACAACACTCACGATGGTCATGATGATCCGGTGCATGGCCCATGCATGGCGGGTCGTGCCCGCCAGCCTGATGCATCCACAGCCGACCCGCGGGCGTCGGCAGCGCCCGCCTCGCCCGCGCCGCCGCCAGGCTCGCCCGCCCCATTGCCCGGCTCGCCTGGCTTGCCCGCCACGCCGCATGCGTCACCCTTGCCTGCCCCAGCGGCAGGTGGCCCAACAACCGCTGGCCCAGCGGCCACAGCAGCTACACCGGCCAGCCCCGCCTCGGCCACCTCGGATCCTCGCGAGCCGGCCTTGTCATTGGCTGGGCTCGGCAGCCCCGTCTCGGCCACGTCGTCCGGCGCTGAGTCTGATGACTCTGGCTCCTCCAGCCCCGGATCGGTCTCACCTTCGTCTCCTGTGGCAAGCCCCGTGTTGCCGGCGCTGCCTGCTGTGGTCTCTCATCGACCACACACATGCAACCGGTCTGGTGTTTTTTGCCCCAAGGAACACACAGACGGGACTGTGGCGTGGCTTGCCGCATGTGTTGCTCATGCTGATGCGGATCCGACGGCTGAGCCGCGTCATTTTCAGGCCGCATTGGGTATCCCTCACTGGCGTGCTGCAATGGAGCAGGAATTTCAGGCTTTGCTGAAAAATGGCACTTGGCAACTTGTTCCTTCGGTTTCTGGTCTCAACATCATTGACTCCAAGTGGGTGTTTAAAGTAAAACGACATGCGGATGGTTCGATTGAGCGCTATAAGGCACGACTGGTTGCCAAGGGTTTCAAGCAGAGGTATGGTCTTGATTATGAAGACACGTTCAGTCCAGTTATCAAGCCTACTACTATTCGTATACTGCTGTCTCTTGCTATTACTCGTGGTTGGTCTCTTCATCAGCTTGACGTACAAAATGCCTTCCTCCATGGAGTTCTTGAGGAAGAGGTTTATATGCGTCAACCACCAGGCTTTGTTGATCCTACACGTCCGCATCATCTTTGTCGTCTGGTCAAGGCGTTGTATGGACTTAAACAGGCGCCTCGTGCGTGGCATGCACGCCTTGGTTCTATTCTCCGGGATCTTGGGTTTATTCCCTCCACTGCTGACACATCACTGTTCCTCCTTTAGCGTCCTGAGGTGACGATGTATCTATTGGTTTATGTTGATGATATCATCCTTGTCAGTTCTTCTGATGCTACTGTTGATCGCCTTGTGTCCTCATTGAGTGAGGAGTTTGCTGTCAAGGACTTGGGTGCTCTTCATTACTTCCTTGGTTTGGAGGTATCACGGTCCTCTACTAGGTTGACTCTGACTTAGAAAAAGTATTCTATGGATTTGTTGCGCCGTGCTGGGATGCTCAAATGCAAACATGCTATCACTCTGATGTCTGTGACTAATCGGTTGTCCGCCCTTGATGGAGATCTTCTTTCTGCTGATGACGCCACTGAGTATCGCAGTCTTGTTGGTGGTCTGCAATATCTCACTATCACCAGGCCTGATGTCTCTTATGCAGTCAATCGTGTGTGCCAGTACCTTCATGCACCTCGTACCACTCTTCTCTCGGCAGTTAAGTGCATCTTGCGATATGTCTCTTCCACTGCTTCGTATGGTCTGCTTCTTCAGTCTGCACCGTCTTGTGAACTTTCGGCTTTCTCTGATGTGGATTGGGCTGGAAGTCCTGATGATCGGCGATCCACGGGGGGATATGCAGTGTTCTTTGGTCCTAACTTGATCACCTGGAATGCTCACAAGCAAGCCACCGTGTCTCGTAGCAGTACTGAAGCTGAGTATAAAGCAGTTGCTGATGCTACCGCTGAGATCATATGGGTACAGTCCTTATTGCGGGAGTTGAGAATCTCTCTAGGTCATCCTCCAGTTCTGTGGTGTGATAACATTGGTGCTACATACCTTTCATCTAATCCGGTGTTTCATGCTAGGACGAAACGCATTGAGGTTGACTATCATTTTGTTCGGGAACGTGTTGCATAGAGACTACTTTGTATCAAGTTCATCTCCTCAAAAGATCAACTTGCTGACGTCTTCACGAAGCCTCTTCCACAACCACAGTTTGTAGGCTGTAGGCGCAATCTTAACTTACTTTGTACTTCAGGCTATAGTTAAGATTGAGGGAGGGTGTTAGACTGTATATACGTAGTCTTGTATAGGCCTTGTATTGTACCTCTTGGTACATCTATATAATGAGATAGCCACACCCCGTTTTAGGGTGTCGAGCCAGTTTCCCAAACCCTATGTTTTACAATTGTTGCTACAGTTGTTGATACCTTACCTGTATTCCTAAATGCTTAGTATAGGATGCTAGTTTATCATCAGTGGCCCTATATTCTTGTCCGTCTGTTGTGCTATACTATCGGGCCGTGATCACTAGGGATGTGATCACGGGTATATACCTATATACATATACATGATACATGTGATGACTAAAGACGGGTCGGCTCGTAGAGTACCTGCGAGTGATTCACAAATTGGGGGCTGAAAGGACCTTTGTTCCGATGGCCCTTTGGGTGGATCTTTGTGGCGGAGCGACAGGGCAGGTTGAGACTACACGGGAGAGAGGTGGGCCTAGCCCTGGTCGGCGTTTGCGATTACTTCAAGATAACACGCTTAACGAGATCTTGGTATTTGATATGAGTTTGGCCATTGGCCTATACACACTAACCAACTACGCGAGAACAGTTATGGCACTCGACATCGTGGTATCAGCCGAAGCCTTCGTGACGTCAACGACTGAGCGGCGTGCGCCGGTTGGACCGCGTAACGCAACTTCCTTTGTAATGGAGGTTGCTAGGTCTGCTCACCGGCCGCGTACGCAACGTGCAGGTGTGTAATGGGCGATGGGCCCAGACCCATGCGTGCATAGGATTTAGACCGACGTGCTGACCTCTCTGTTGTGCCTAGGTGGGGCTGCGACGTGTTGATCTTCCGAGGCCGGGCATGACCCAGGAAAGTGTGTCCGGCCAAAGGGGATCGAGCGTGTTGGGAAATGTGGTGCACCCCTGCAGCGAAGTTTATCTATTCGAATAGCCGTGTCCCTCGGTAAAAGGACGACCTGGAGTTGTACCTTGACCTTATGATAACTAGAACTAGATACTTAATAAAACACACCCTTCCAAGTGCCAGATACAACCCGGTGATCGCTCTCTCATAGGGCGGCGAGGAGAGGATCGCCGGGTAGGATTATGCTATACGATGCTACTTGGTGAACTTACCATCTACTCTCTTCTATCTGCTTCAAGATGGAGGTTGCCAGAAGTGTAGTCTTCGATAGGATTAGCTATCCCCCTCTTATTCTGGCATTATGCAGTTCAGTCCACAGACACTACCCATTTCATTGATACCAATGCATATGTAGTGTAGATCCTTGCTTGCGAGTACTTTGGATGAGTACTCACAGTTGCTATGCTGCTTCTTTTCCCCCCTTTCCTGGTTATTGCAATCATATGATGGAGTCCAGGAGCCAGAGGATCCCGTGGATGATTTCTACGTGGATTTCGACTTCAAGGAGTTGTTAGGAGGTCCCAGGCAGGAGGCATTGCCTTTTCGATTGTTGTTAGTTTTGTGCTAGCCTTCTTAAGGCAAACTTGTTTAACTTATGCCTGTACTCAGATATTATTGTTTCCACCGACTCTTGTTTATTCGAGTTTATGTATTCGAGCCCTCGAGGCCCCTGGCTTGTAATATAAAGCTTGTATTATTTTAAATTGTGTCTAGAGTTGTGTTGTGATATCTTCCCGTGAGTCCTTGATCTTGATCGTACACATTTGCGTGTATGATTAGTGTACGGTCAAATCGAGGGCGTCACAATAGGCATGCCAGGCGCATGCCTTGTTGCGCACTTCTCTTCCTCTGGCTTCTTCTCCGCCTATATTTTGGTGCGCTCCGCCGGAGGCAAAGCCTCCCACAAGGCGACCTCCATTTCTTTCCAAAGCTCCTCAAGGCCGGGGGGCTCGGCGGGCGGCGCGACGTTCTCCTCGTAGCGGGGAGCCGATGCATCCTCCGATGCGCGTGCTAGCAAGACTGGGAATGCCGACGCATCCACCTCGACACATTGCGGCGACGAGCGGAATGCTGACGCGTCCTCCTCGACTAGTGGCGGCGAGGAATGGAATGGCGATGCATGACCATCCGCGCGGTGTAGCGAGGGGCGGCTAGGGCTTGGGAGGGGCGATGCCCTGGTGGTCGACGTGAGAGGGAGGGGGAGGAGATAGCGATGAACGTGAGCGTTCTTCTGAATGTTGTGGGAGGCACGATATTTATAGCGATCAATGACACACCTACATAGTACACTCCAAAAAAATACACTTCCGTGATGATACGTGTTTGTCACAGTAGGTCGCATTTTTTGTCATGCATGTACATCCATGACGATTTCATGACAGAATCAAGATAGTCATACCTGTGCTATCGTAGAAGTGTTCCATGACATTACCAAATTATCACCACGGAAGTTTCCACTTCCACGACGATAAATCCCGCGTCACAGAAGTGCTTTCATCAAGGGTGACCGACACGTGGCATCCACTATAACGGAACGCCGTTAAGCTATCGGGTCGGGTTTTGGATCTGATAACCCGTTAACAGCCCCGACCAATGGGGATTTTCCACGTGTAAAATCATCATTGGCTGGAAGAAACACGTGTCGGCTCATCATTGGGACAGATGTCATCCCCTCATTGGACAGAAGGCGCCTATGATACATCGACACGTGGCACGGCCCAAGAGAGGCACATTCCTATGAAAAGGCCGACCCGTTTGACTTGGTCAAAAGGTGGCGGGCCGGCCCATGTAAAGGCTGTTAATGGCCTGTTCGCATATGGCCCATTTACAGCCCGCTAACCCAAGGCCCGTTACGCCCTATCCGAATTAGGCCCAGTAGCGTCATCTGGGCCACCCAATATGATTGCAGCCCATTTTCACTTCTGGCCCATGTATGGCCCATGATGTCTTTCAGCCCATATGAGGCCCTATGTAACTCTTGGCCTATTAACGGCCTGTGGTGAAACTAGCCCGTAATGAATAGTGTATCACTTTACACCCATTAACGACCCGTGGTGAAACTGGCCCGTAATGAACAGTGTATCACTTTATACCCATTAACGGTTCGTTATTCCGTTGGGCCATTTCCATCCCATGTTATCTTTCGGCCTTCTCAGAGCCCATTTATTCTTGGACTCATTTCCAGCATTCGTTTACTTACGGCCCGTTACTATCATTTTCTGCTTGTGGGCCAAATTCAGCCCGTGGTTACAGTCGGCCCATTTGTGGTCCGTTAATACGTTGGGCCGTTTTCATAGCGTGATCAAATACGGCCTATTAACGATGGCCCGTTATGGTCGGCCCATGAACGGACGATTCCAACTCTGGCCCATTTACGACCATAATGCGGCCTGTTATTGGCACATGTTTGGCCAATCGATCATACTGCCCGTATAAGGCCCATTGATGATACGGCCCGTGGAAGGCCCATTGTTTATATGGCCAGTAGAAGGCCCACTGTTTCTACGGCCCGTAGGAGGCCCAGTGTCACTACAGTAAATATTAGCCCATGGTTATTGTGGCCTAGTTTTAAAAAATAGGTTATTGCAGCCACTAGCAAACCGCGGAAAAAGAACTGCAATGACTACAAGCAAACAAATAAACAAGACAACAAGGAAATAAATAAGCAAGCAACTTACGCTAGGCTATCACGGCTATCACACATATTACATCCACTGGGCATCAAAGTTCACCACCAGTGCAAATAAATGTGCCGATAAAAGAATATACAAAACCAAGAGCACTTCAGAAGGCACTAGGCCTGGCCAGGTCGGCCCCCCCAAACAGCTGAAGAAGCTGAGTAGACCTCAGTTGCGTCAACGATAGATGCATCAACACTAGATTTAAGGCATGATGGTGCGCACGGCAGTCCTCTGACATCTTCATTGCATCTTTGACTTCAAGTCGGAGCTGAGCTGAAGCAAGCCTTTCTGCTTTAAGTTGAGACTGAAGAAGTCGAACTGATTGAGGCAGCGACTGCACAGAGGTTGTCTCACACCTGCTGGTGAGTAGCTTCAACTCACTATCTTCATCAAGACAGGACCTTGGGGTCATCTCGCTGTCCTCAAGATGGTTTGGCTCATTATCTTCCCTAAAGTTCAGCCTGGCGTAAGAGATACAAGTCTGAAAGAGAAACAAGGAGACACATAACAGGTTTCACAATTATATAAGCAAATAAATGGATCTGTTCTGCATAAGGAACATGTTTTTATAACTACAATTTGAAACTGGTAGTTGTTGCAAACATCCAATCAGATGTAAAAAGCAAAGCAAACACCAGTGGAGGAAATGATGCCTATCCAAATCTATACTAGAACAAAGTTTGAAGGCTTGAGAAGGATGAACTTACATTACATGTTAACACGGGCTGGACAAAGCCCTTCTCCATGTTGATGGAAGGATAATTCAATAAATTCCCCAAAGAAAATTCTTTATAAGCATTGCCATTATTCTACATTTTGCAAAGAGTAAATATAGATCAAATAATATTGGAAGAAACAAAGGATAATGAAGCTCAGGTGCAGACTGATGATACATAATCAAATAGCAATTAATTAAGTACATCGTTACAAGGCAAAAGGGAGAGAGGTACTGACGAGAGCAATGCAGAGCCCATTATTGTTTTGAGATCGTATGATCCTTTGAGCAAGGAGATTCATCCGAAATTAGTTTTCATACAAGAGAGAAGGTAAGGCACAAGCAGAAATTTAGGAGTTCAAATTTTGAATTGATATCATAGACTGTACCTGACGCTGGGCTCCCAGCAGTTCTAATAGGGGTTTGGCCACTGGAGTAGGGGTAAAGTGTGGTACAGTAGGGCATGTGTTTTCTGTGGCTGGTGATCTATCTGATTTAACAGGTATCACTACCTTTTCCAAATATCTAGTTTGTACTCCTTGAGGATCTGCACTCACCCTTTTCCTTTTGGACATCTATTACGAAAGAACAACATTTGACTAGAAAAACATAGTGTGACGACACATGGAATAGGTACAGAAAATGAATAGGTATGGCATATACTCATATATGATGCTTAAACTAAGCAGGTGGTGTAACAAAGTAGAAGTAATGCAAGAGGTCAGATGCAAAATATGTGGGACCAATATAACTTTGCAAAGTTAGAGCAAGCACCTTGATGGGTGAATAAGATAGGCCATCCTCCACCATGCCAAGTTTGTTAGCCAGTGGATTGTTCCACAATATTCCTCTCATGCGCCCATTCTCATATTCATTTTGATAATGTTCAATATCTGACATGCATGAAAACATAAAAACAAGTGAGATTTTCTTTGTAATGCAGAAGTGATTCTAATCCAATACTGCCTCCCTGTAAACCCCTCTATGCTATCTCTACAATTCTTTTAAAAGATGCCATGCATGCTATAATTTGTTGTGTGCATTAATATAATGTGGCCTACTACTCAAAATATGAGAGCTCCAGAAGTGATGACACTTCGCAGATGATAGCTTCAACATATAGTAAAGAAGAACAAGTCGACCTGACCTGACAGATTCAAAATATACTAAGGGAGAACAACTCGACCTGACCAGTTGACCGCAAGAGAAGAGTATCATCTTAAAGAAGAGAAGAAGAGCAAGCAGATTGAAGATATTACAAGTCTTTCAATACAATGTCAGTTGGCCACCCATGATGAACCAGAGTGCACAGAGAAATACTATTCTTTCCGGTCTCTCCATATGTGGCTCACATGCATTTCGAAACTAAAGTAGGAACATTTAGCTAACCAATTAAACATCTCCCAGTTTTACTAATATCAGCAATAATATCAAATATGAATTTGTACAACTAAACTTGTTTAGCTCGATGGGTGGAGCAGTGCTATTATGACACGAACCACGTAGGCTGATTGTGGTCATCATAAAATGGGGAAAACATAAGCATGATGAGTACAGTGTTGACCGTGGTAGTGGGATGGCAGATCTGAAGCTGCAAACCGCGCAAAGGGTAGTTAGCAACCGATGTTTGCTTTGAAATAACAACTAAGATTTGGTATGGACAAGAAAGTACGGTCAACAAGTGACAAAGAAATGCAATTATGCTGTCTCTCTATATGTCGCGACATGCATTTGGAAACTCAAGTGGGACCTTTAGCTAACCAATTAAATGTGTCAGTTAACTAATATCTGTATCCTATCACAATCATATTTGAACAACTAAGCTTTCGAATTCTGAGTGTTGTGTTGTTAAGGGTGGAGTAATGCTAGTACGACAGAAAGCACCTACGCAGATCATAGTAGAGTAGATAAAAGGGGAAAACCCTAAGCATCAAGAGAAAAATCAAGAAAGTGGAACTAGTTGGACCAGTGGGTGGCGCACATGCTTTTCGAAACGAATATAGGAACATTAGGTGACCAATTAAACATTCTCTGTTTTAGTGATATGAACATCATATCAGATTCGTATTTCAACATGCAAGCTTTGGGTTGAGGTCTTGAGGAGCAGTACTAGCACGGCACGAAGCACCTACGATGATGGTAGTGAATATAAAGGGGGGAAACCATAAGCTTTACGAGTATAGTGCCCGTGCCACGGTGGATCTGAGGGTGCAAACCAGACAAAGCTACTTCTCAACCAATGTTTGCTTTCAACTAGCCACTACGATTTGGTATGGACAAGAAAAAGTACAGTAAACAAATTACGATCTATTTTCCAGGTGAGATCAATAACTTAAGCACATATGGAAGAGTACCACCTCTCTTGCGACGCCGTGTAGGCCTATGCTGATACGTTGAGGGTGCTGCGGGTGCGATGGCTGTCGGCGGCGGGGAAGAAGACTTTAGACAGCAGACGGCCGGGTCGGGGGATATATCCTGTTGCCGTGGACGAGGCAGTCGTAGGAGCGGCAACGACAAGGTGGACGAAGGCGCCGATGAAGCGAGAGGAGGCGATGAAAGGATCCTGGTCCAGCGCCGTGGATGAGAGACGTCCATCTCTTGCAGTGGACGATGGGGTAGGGGTAGCGGCTCCAGCAAGGTGGAGGATGGGGTGGCGGACGGAGGAGGCTGGCCGTAGTGCGGAGGTTGTCGTGCCGCCGATGGTGTATGAATGGGGAAATGGAGGGGAGGGGGATCTCAAACTTTGGGACGCACTTCTCTGAAATGGGGGAAAGTTACAAACTTATCCCCCGTTTAAAATTTCGGACATCGCGTCGGTTGGGGATAGGACGGTAATCTCGCATCTCCGAAATATTTGCCGCTATTTCGGGCGAGGAGAGGGTGTTTTGCCGCCCACAGTTGGCGCCCACGGTGTATGAATGGGGCTGGCAGGTAGGGCGGTTGTGTCACGTCTAATGGAAGTTACACATCTGCCCCTATTTAAAATATTAGCCTACATCGATTTCGGATGAGGAGAGTTTGTTTTGCCGCCCACCGTGTATGAATGGGGAAATGGAGGAAGAGACACATGTCTTTCGGACGAGCTTGAATCAAATGTGTTTTTCCGCCCACGTTTGGCGCCCACCGTGTCTGAATGGGCTCAAAGGCCGTCGTGTCGCGTCTGATTGAAGTTACTAGTCTACCCCTATCGACAGCAGTGTAAATCCAGTCGATAAGGATGTCAAGTGTCAGGGGTAGACAGTAATTTCCATCTCGCAAACACTTGCTTCGGGCAGCCCACAAATTATAGTGAGTGTTTAGCCGCTTCGTTCAAAACTTGGGAGAATTAGCATTCACGTTTGCCCTGGGACCTGGCAAATTAAATTCAAATCCAATTTGTATTCGATTACGAATATCCACAGATAATTATACGTTTTGTTATTTATTTCTTCAAAACCACAACAAAGATTTATTCCACCTTTATATATGGTTATGATTTAGAAATGCTGTGATCTTCGAATTCAGTAGGTTGGATACACTCTGAGTCAAACAGTTATTTCATCCAATACAATGTGCTCACATGAAAAACAGTTCACCTTATGTCAATCATACAAGTACTGAGGATTACCTCGCCTAAAAATTCGGATCATTACAACACATGGATAACATAGGGGGTCTTGCAACATAATCCATTCAGAGACATGACACAACATGCAAGTACAATAATCTAATGACAATTTCAATTGGTATCTAAAGAAGAACCGGGATTACCTTGGGCTTCAGATAGCAGAAACAGCACCACGTCCTCCGTCTTCAAATGCAACATTCTTACTTCCTCCAATTCTTGGGTTGCTTGCATAATGCGTGCCACTAATTCCGTAATTTCTAGCCTCAAGATAAAGATTACCTCATTCATGGCAGCCACACCATCTCTTTCTGCCTCTAGTAGAGCCTCAAGCACTATATTATCTGTGCTCAGACTGCTCTCCGGCGGTGTTGCCTCTGAACTGCTACCATCTGGTAACATGGATGGTGCACTGCTTCCACAAATAGATTCTGGGGTTGTACATTGTGTCCTAGTGTGAACGACATCCTGAAAGGTTTCCGCTGGACATCAGTAAGAGATAGTTATCGTATGATCCAGGCAGTAAGCTTACATGGTAAATGATGGATGAATTATTGCCGAGCATGGCAAACTATATTTAAATGGTTTGAAGCAGCATCATCCGAAAAGAAATTAAAATGGTAAGATGAAACTAGGGATGTAAGTGGCAAATGGACGACATCCGCCAGTCCCATCTAGTTAGTTTTTGCTACCTCCCTAGTTAATTTTCCTAAAAAAAACTCTTTTGAACTACCATACCGCTAGTGGACTTTAATCGGGATTAAATGGGACCCAGTTAACATCCCTAGTTAAAAGGGAGTGTACAACCGCTATATTTAAGTTGCCAACAATCTGAGAAAGCACTTAACAGTGTGGCCTCATATAAACTACGAAGACAGTCTTGTGATGAAGTTGAGAGGAAAAGTTAAGGACTCAAATGAAATAGGCATGCATTTCTTTACGATAGTACAACAGGCACTGCTGACATACTGGCCAACTCAGGTATAGCGTAACAACAAATAAGCATTCGAATCAAGCAATACAGTAAAGCAGACAACTGAACTATTTGTAATTCAGTAGGATTACACGTTGAGGGCACAAGCCAAGAAAGCATCCCACTCGCATTACATTTCACATGTACTAAAACACACTAGCTTACCATATGTTGTTGTGAAGCCTAGCTGCTGTTGCAACGTTCTTTGAAGATATCGTCAGCATCCCGTGGTTGCAAATCTAGTTCTTGTAGTTTATTCTGCACCATCTATTTAGGTAAAATTAATTTTAATCGCATGCACTGGTCCGAATTGATCATCAATGGTTCATCTAAACTAATGAAATAAGGGTGTGTGCATACACGACAATATATCTGCTTCCCTCTATTTTTATGCTTGTTCGAGGTGCCAGCCCCAAAAGAACAATATTTTGCTTGATGGGGTTGGCAGCTCCATAATAATAGAAGCATCAAATTAGTCATGCAACTTGGGAAGATCAAGAACACACAAACAAGAAATGAACAGAGGCTCGGAGCAGTGATGTAATAGCTAGCATCAGAAAATGTTGGGTAAAACGAACAAAAAGCAGCGGAACCACATGCTAGTTTGCTAATGTGTAATTAAACATAGAGAACATTAAGCAGTCTGATGGAACCAACAAGTGGCATTAGAACAAAACTAAAGCATATTAACTATATGTGCACTGGTATGTAATTTAGCACATGTAACATGTTCACTACCAGAAGTATGGCCCTGCAGGTGCAAGCAGAATAACGCGTCTCATGAAAAACTGAATGATGCCCTGAAGAAATTCAAAGGTGCGGTGCTTATGCTAGGAAAGTGAACGTAGGCGCCGGCCGTTGGATAATAGTACCTGATTCTCGGCGGCGTATGGGTATCATTGTCATACTTGATAGCTAAAGATCGTCGATGGTGCTCGTGTTGCGGTTGAGTTTGGGCCGGCTGTCACCGTCGTTGAAGCGGCTCCGGTGCTACGGTTATGGCGCCTATCGACATACACGAAAGCTCATCTGTGGTAAGTGAACAGTTGCATGATAAAGAGAAAAACCGAAGGAGTACAAATTGAAATAACCTGATGAGGCCGCGGCGTCGGTAAAGCAGGGCCGGTGGAGTTGAATATGGCGTCCGTGGAGCGGGTCTAGTGTAGTGGACGAAGGCTTCGGTGGGCGCGTTGTACAGTGCTTTCGGTGAGGCGGATCTGTTGCGGCGGACGATGGCTTGTATGAAGGGCCAGCGAAAAGGGGTGGACGAGGGAGTCAGTGAAGGGCCTACACTGTGGTGGACGAGGGTGCTGGTTAAGCAGATCCGGTGCAGTGGACCATGATAGCGGTCAAGGAGATCTGGAGCGATGGACAAGCCAGTCGCTGAAGCGGCTCCGGTGAAGTGGTGAGTTCGTAGTTGGGGGTTCCAAGGTGCGGAAGGTAGATCCGGCGGGGTGTGAGGTCCACCGCTGCGGTGGAGGACTAGATTCGGCGGCTTGCCGTGGTCGGGGGGGTCGGGGAGGGGAAGGGGAGGGGCTCTAGGGAAGAATGTTGGGGGCAAAGAGGGGAAAACATTGGAGTTACCAAAGCAGCCCTTTTCCGTTGATGTGGCAGGGGTAAAACAGGAATATCGCAGGGCTAAACTTTCGGGCGCGTGATATTTCGATGTGAGCGGGAAGTTTGAAAGCTTTTGGCGCCTAAAATTATAAGTATTCTGCTCTCGTACGGCCGACCATGATATCATGGCCGATAATTTGTTTGTTTTGCACGCAAAAAAATGTGCAAGTTTTGAAAATCAATGTCTCCAACTCGAAACTTAGATTGTCCATTCAATTCAAATATGGATCATTGAGCTAGTACAAGCAAATACCATCATACAGTCCAATTCAAATGAAATTCCAAATGTGTTTATCCTAAATATGATGACAAAAGCAAAAATGTGTATGTGTATGAATAAAGTGGATGATTATAAAGTTTGAACATGCCCGTATGTGTATATCTCTAGGTTTGATATATGAATTTGAAATCACGAAATCCCGGCTTAAAAAAATGTACCTCCATTTAAATGAATTACAAAAGCTAATGATGGAGTCGAATTCCAAAATTCCAATCTTAGGTTTGTAATTCTAGTACATCAAGGTATATCACGCATGTTCAAAAGTATTGTTATCTCATAGTACAAACTTTGAAACAAATTGATCAACCATGAGTGCACAATATCTCAATTACACTAAAGTACCTCAAATATAGACACCTCACTCTTTATCTGAAGTCAAGCCCCCCACCACACACACACACACACATAGAGAAGCCGTTCTCTTCCCCAAACACCAACACACGAGCACATTAACACCCCTCTCTCTTGTAAAGTCCGGACCCCAACATAGGTCTTTATCACTTTGTCTCTCGGGCATGCACATATCTCTTCCCTCACTCTCTAGGTCTCCCGCTATCTCTCTTACCCCAGCACACGCACTATGTACAGTGTATATTTCCCATACACACAAAACGTCGCCCCCAAACGTCTATCTCCCTAGTTATGTGGTTCTCGCGCACTCACCTGACACACCACCCCCACTGCAAACAAGCACACTTTGTCTCCTTGTGCACCACTCTCCTCTTTCTATCTCTCCCAAATGCGGACCCGCCCCAGCTCCTTCCCTGTATACATATATGTCGTGACTCTTTGCATAGGTCCCTAATGTATAATCATTCTCGATTTCGCACATTGTTCTCTACACCATCTATTCTAGATCTCTCATGAAGTCCCTATCACACACACGATGACTCGCTTCCCTTGCGTCTCCGTTCATAGGCCAATTTCGGACAACATCAACATTGTCTCCCTATCTATACGCCATTTATGGACACAAATGACCCCTCTCGCCCCCTCTCTTCCTCTCTCTCTCTCTCCGTCGCTAGCTATCTCTTTCTCTCGCTCTCACACCCCTCTCCCACACACACACACACACACACTCGATGTCTCTTCCAAATAGTCTGCTCCCCCCGCCCGCACCCGTGCTATCTCGCTTCTACACATGTCACACCATTCCCCCTTCCCTTATACTAGGTCTACATCATCAGTGGTCTCTCTACTCCACATACACTCTCTCCCTCTCACACAGAAACGCGTGCACAAACACACACAGACACGCACAAGCACCCATTTATCTGGATCCTCATCTCTCCTGATGTCCGCATGTATATCTCACACAATCACTCTATAATTATGTATATGTGTCTCCATGTTACACAACACAAAGCCCCATGTACATGTCTCTCTCTATCCTCCACACAAATAGACACAAAGAATATGTTATCATTGCCTCAGTCTCTAACATATCACACACGCACACACACACACACACTCTCTCTCTCTCTCTCTCTCGCAAACACGCTCAACAAGGGTTTCCCCGTGAATAACTTACCGTCTATTCATCAATAGTCGTGGCAGTACGGTGAACACGAGACATGAAAAAGAATAAATCTACACGTGCTTAGACCACCTAGTATGACTACTAGGACTAGAGCAAGCCAAAAAGCGCGCCGCCGTCACCCCCTCCTTGTCGGCGACGGGAAAATCTTTGTTTTACACAGTCGAGAAGTCATTGTGCTAAGGCCCCACATGCCGAGGCGTTGAATAGAATGTAGATGCTAGTTTACGGAAGAAAGTATCGATAATATGTTTGTATCTCCATACTTATATTTCTTCTCTTATAAAAAACCGAGTTGGTGATGATGGTACGTGTGCCATCTTGCAATATAGACCGTCCGATCTATATCTGACGGATGGAAATTAAACTAAAAGATACCCGCACCCCTCTCCACATTTGCAGACAAGGCCTTCCCTCGTTCATCCTTATCTCCAACAAACCTCATTGTTGAGCAATTAAGAAAGGAAGCCTCTGGAACAAACTGGCCTGGTGGCCACTGCCGGCATCGTCAATCCCCATGCCTCCGCTCAGTCCGACCACCAACCACCACCACACCCCACTCCTCTTCACCTTATCTCATATTTCTCGAGATATCATTAGTTTTTACACATGGGATTACTCCCGCAAGGGTCAATCACAACAAGTGTTTTATAAAAAAATGCATCTTGATGTTCCGTGCAATGCACGGATCTTGCTAGTACTCCTACACAAGACTAAGTTGGTGATGCTGGTGTGTTTGCCATCCGTCGTTTCTGACCATTAGATCTACATCTAACGATTGTGAGGTAAGTTGTTGCCTTTTCTCACCAACATCCCACTTTTCTACCAATTTACAGGAAAAATCCATAATTAGTATCTTAAAACCAACCACATCCCTCCCTGACCTCACCAAAACAACCCAAGGAATATATTCTAATTGAAACATAATATATCTCTAGTGACATATGTATATCAAAATTAGAGTGTTTTGTACCAAGTTTGTGAATAAGTATTATTCTAATTATGATTCGTTGCAACAGACATGAACAATTCTAGTATTTCCAACCATGCATTTTTTTCCTAGTATTCCATAGTTTCGAGTTTTCCATCAAGATATTAGTCACTCATGGTTGGTATTTACTTTCAATCATGTACACATATGCACTATGTAACTAGCCTTGCTTATTGGCTTCCAAAGCTTAACTTTCACTCCTACTTACAATATGTAGAGTATTTAACAAAAAACTACCACTTTCAACCAGCCCTAGGAAGAATCTATTGTACAAAAAATAGCAAAAACATACCCAAAATTTCTTAATCCACGCCAAAAACTACCTAGTACTCCTACCAATTAGGTTCGTTTAAACCCATTTATGACAGGGTTGGCCCACACGTCCGTGCTGACGAGGCAGCTTAAATAAACACATTTTGTTTGACCGTTGACACGAGGGACCCACATCTGACCTTCTATCCTGTTATTCCCCCTCAAATCATTATTTTTCCTGAACATTACTTCAAACAGTACTGATGCGTGTTCGTCGGTGGCACCGATGATGACCGAGTTGGCCGCCGCTCTGCCGGACGGGCCAGATGCCGCGTTGGCCTCCGCACGGGTTGGCAGGCTGGCCCGAGCGTGACTCACGAGCGAGCAAGCCGCCGCGCTGGCCTTCGCTTGAGCCAGATGGCTGGCCTTAGCGCGGTGCGCGCGAGCAAGTCGTCACGCTGTCGTGCCAATCTAACTAGCAAACCTTGCAGAAAAGCAGCTGGACGGAGATATCTTGGCTAGCTAGCAGCCGCGAGCGTCGGACGGAGCTGGCATCCGGGCTGCCGCAACATGGGCTTCGCACCGCCGGCGGTTTTGACCTCGCCTTCTGCCAGCGGTGGTAGTTGCGTCCCATGGCCGAGGATGACTAGGTGGACGGGCCGGAGGTAGGAGGTCACTCGAGGATTTTTGTTGGTAAGAGCATGTACAATGGTTGATAAGGTAGTCTTATCTTAAGTCTGCCGCGTATGCAAGTGGTAGTAGTTTCTTGGCATTTTAGTGGTTTCTTGCATTATTAGAGCAAGTACAATAAAGATGAGTCAGCGGGCTATAAGAAATAAACTAGTATATTTCTGCTTAGTTGGAGGAAAGAGAAGAGGAGAGAGAAGGTAAGCGGTCTCTTTGTGAAGAGACAACTCTAGCACGTGCTCCTAGGCACTTTGTGAGAATGAGAAGTGGGCCATATAATAAAAAGGTAGTACACTCTTTTGATCTATTATTGTACATGTTGGCTATAAGATGGGCTGTAGATGACATGGCACTGGCTTATAGCCAGCAGCTGGCTATACTATTAACCATGCTCTTAGGGGTTTCTTGTAAGGAACAATGTACGTACTACTAGCGACAAAAGGAGATTCTAGGTTGCGCTGTACTCCAACGAGTACTACTAGTGGTCGCGGGACTGTATACCTCGTTTTGTGGGTTCAATCCCGGCCGAACGCACGGCGGCCTTTTAAAAAAATTGTACTACTACACTTCGCTGTGAGCCAATATTTTACACGGGTAGTTTGAGTTTTGATGTCAAACAGACGTGCGACCCCACAATATGGGTGCACTGGACAACCTAGCCACGTGAACGGGTTTTCCTTCCCAGCATCCCGTGGCTCGCGTGCTCGCCCTAGCCGCACCTCGCTTGCAGCTTCCTCATCAGCTAGTAGCATATTTAAACTAGCGCCTCCCAATTAAGCCCGAGGAGCCGGAAAAGCCTGGCGGGGCATTGGGAACTATGCAATATGGCTCTGTACGTAAAGTGCTCTACTACTACTCTGTAGCTTGTGGCGTTGCACGCATGGACTTCACTCCATTATCGGCTCTACTATAAAAGAAATTCCTCTTGACATATCTTTTTTTGAAACGGAGGCAAAAGCTTTGCTTCATCTCATTCATAAAGAAGGAACTACTAACAAAGTTCGACGAGATCCATTACACCTCCACAAATGGAAGAGAAAAGCCTAGTCTTGCTGTATCTAATAACTCAAATGTTCCGCCCCCGCAGTAACCGTCGCTGATAACCAGGCTGCTAGTGTGTGCGTGAGAGGAGCGGCTGAATAGAGCACTGAGAGTAGGCCACTACGCAGGTGTACTTCCCCTGCATTGATAGTACAATGATGGTTCTAGAGAACAGTAGTACCCTCCACTTTCAACTATAGCTCATTGGCCTTGAGATTCAAGAGTTCAAAACTGGTGCACTATACTAGACTAGACTAGAAGTACAGTACATCGCACTACTAGTTGAGAAAAGCAGTACTAGTACTGCTACAGTACGAGTATGTACTCCTCCGTCACATAATGTAAGACGTTTTTGACACTAGTTGGCGTGTACAAAAAATGGCAAAAACATACCCAAAATTTCTTAATCTACGCCAAAAACTACTACCTAGTGCCAAAAATTTCTTACTAGTGCTATTATTTATAGTATAATGCAATCCCATAACGTTCCATAATGCTAGTACTAGTAGTAAATAATAGCCTCACCCCTTCGCTGAGGAATGATCTACAGTTGGAAGGGACGAGGCCCTGCGGTTACTATGCTCTTATATCCTCCTCGCCAGTTCCCCTCCTCCCGAAGAGAAGGCAGTTCGCCGCTGCTCCCATGGATTCGCCAGGCGGTTCTCCTCCTCGTCGGGGCTGGGAGACCTTGCACGACGATCCTCTGGGAGAAATCGCACGCCGCTCCGACGTCCTCACCGCCGCAAGACTCGATGCTTCCTGGAGCAACTTTTTCAAGACGCTGCTTAAACAGGCTTGGGAAAAGGCCATGCTTGTTGGTCTTCCATGCGTCCTCGAGGAGAAGGTTCTTCTATGGGACAATCCTTCGAACAGTCCACCGCTCCCTGGCCATGGTTGCACGTTGACTCCGCTAGAGTTGCCGACGTTGAGAGGTAGTCAGATTTTGTCCGATGAGCAGGTCAGTAATGGAGTTTGATCATGTAGTACTTAGTTATTCCATTTCCATCCTGTAATTTCTCCGCTGCCCACCGTCTTATATATAGGTATGGATCGGTGCCAATGAAGATTGGCTTGCATACCTCTGGCCGGATACCACCATCATTTTGCACAACATCCATAGCAGTGCGGCCGTTCTAGTAGACCCCTTCTCCACCATTGGGATCGGCCTTCCGGACTGGCTGGGCTTGAATACGTATGATGATGCCTACATGAGATTGAAGAAGATAGCAATTGCGGACCCGCCGACAAAGCGACGTGGCTACGATGATTAATATCTCATCGCGGTGTTCGACATAAGGATTGCCATCAATGCAAGAGGCAGTAACGGCAGAGGCTGGCGCATGTTGGCGACGACAGATTTGTACCCCTACATGTTCGAAGACGTCGTGCGCCATCTAGGCCGCATCTTCGCGGTGACAAGCCAGGGGACTTGTTTCATCTAGTTGCCATCCTACGGTACGGGAGATTACAAACGGAATGCACAGACCATCATTTGCATCCCTAACGGTACTCCATTATTTAGCAGGGGCCAGTCATCCCTCGATCAAAATAAGATCGCCGATCCTGATGTGCATTTGCATCCGCGATTCGGTCTAACCTGGAACCTTGTAGCTGACTTTGGCATATTGGGATCAACTATCTTAGCATTCGTTACCCATGGTACCACTAATGTGCAACATGGTCACACAATCTACCACGATCGGACCATCACCATCTACCCAGGTATTCCATTTTTTAACCCTCTCGCCTTCTCTTTCATTGATGTACTAGTAGTATACTTTGTAGTACTAGTAGGAGTACTTTTTACCATGGAGGATGCGTATAGCTAGCTAGGCCCTTGAAGACTTGAACCCACTAGCTGCCACCATTTTTGTTTTTCCATGTCTTACTATCTCATCCATGTAGCCAAGAGTGGCTATATATAATAAGCCGGTTATTTTACTTCCTCTATATCAGAGTAGTACTATTTGCTGCACAGTATCACTGACCGCCATATTTGAGCACAACATTATTATGCATGGACCTTGACTATGTATGTCGCCATGTGTCCAGATCTGGGATGCCGCGTGTACCCGATGAATGGCGCCGAGTTCGACCCTCGTGATGCTACGTGGGTGCCGAGGAACACTCTTGGAGAGTACTCGCTTTTCATCGGGGACAGCTACCCCATTGTGAAGCGGATGCCACCTTCTGTGCACGACATGGAAGGCCTGCCATTCATGAAGCATGGTTGTTTCTTCAGTGCGCACCACCGGATGAACAACATGCTGGGACACGCTATCCCTGATTTATGCCGCTTCAGCTTGGATGAGTCTCCATCGTGTGAAACCGGACTAGAAAGCTGCGACAATGATTCCTGTTGCCCGCCGCTATGGATCGTGCCATCCATGAAGAACACCTGGGACTGGAACCTGGAGGAGGACATGTAGCCCATCTATAACGTGTAAGTGGAGTACGGTAATTGTGAACGGTAGCGCTGTGAATATATGTAGACTAGTCGTGCACAAATTTATCACATGAATTGGAGATGAACTTGTGTGGCATACTGGCATTTGTCCTTTAGAATTTATTACTAGTAAATGTGTTATGTGTACGTGCAACTTGTGTGGTTGTTGCACGGGCTCCAACACGCTCTTTGAGAAAAAAGGTGGCACAGCTTTGGATATACATGATGTGGCGACATCATATAGTAGCATCATTCGCTATAGTTGTAGTACACTCCTACTAGGACGACAACTCCTATAAAACCTTGCGCTTGGCTCTTTGCCTCTTCGGGAGGTTCAACAGTTCGTACTCGTGTGAACCTTGCACTTGGCTCTTCGCCTCTTCAGAAGGTCCAACAATGATGATACTACAGTACAATATGCTTCTGGCAATCTGACACCGATTGAACTATTGCACGTCCATTGCGAGGGCGATGGCGAGGGCGAGGGAGATGGAGAGGGAGAGGGCACTGTAGTCAAAACCCTCTCCTCGTCCTGCGAACCACCGCACGCGCGGGCGAGGGAGAGGCGTAGTAAGCAAGCTTCTCCTCGTTCGGCGAGTTGATGGGACACATCAAAGCAGTACTAGTACTAGTAGTAGTAGTAGTCCATACTGCGTCCTTTCCGATTAATATGGCTTAATTTGAAACAATAAAAATACATTGGCGGTCAATGTATGTAACACTATGCTCTTTACGGTCACTATATATAGTTTTGCGGCGATTATACGATCACTAGCTCATCGTAGAGCACCGTATTGCACCCTACTGACTGGCCACATAGTCGACGTGGCACGTTGTTGACTAGTTAAATTGTCACCTGGATTCTGGGTCCCACCTGTCAGTTGGCAGAGCAAAGAAATCAGTTAAACAAAACTTTACGCAGGCGCGACACGAGTCCAACCCTTGCGCGCGAACCGCCCTGGCTGTGTATGTGAGTGCATGCACGTGTCCTCCCTCGGTCTTCCAACAAAGAGTGTACATCAGCTATAAAACAAAGAGTGTAGTACATGATGTACATCTACACTTCCAATGCATTAAGCCTTTAATCTAAATCGATATTGATTGACTAATGCACCAACTTGTGCTGTAGGTATAGGCTACATGTCTATCCTTAATTACAGCATGCAACGGCCTTCATTCAATCTTCTTATCTCAATGGGCGCATGCACAGATAAGTCTGCTACTTTTGCGCGTTAATTATGCCCTGGTTAATGTGTAAATCTCTAAATGTACAATCTTTCACGGACGTAGGGAGTAGGTTGAGCACTTGAGCGTGAGCGTGTGTGTTGCATCGTGTGCGGTGTGCCGCATGGGTGCGTGAGTGTTGCGTGCGTCCATGTGTATGTGCGAGTGTTGCATGTTGCATGCATGCATGCATGGGGCTTACTCTCTCCCATTGACATGTTCATATTTCAAGCTTCCTCTGTTCCCTCCATATGGTGATACTCCCTCTGTTCCCAAATAGTATGGAGTAAAAGCCTCCCTCTATTCCCAAATATGGAGTATTTTCTTTCTACAGATTTCAACAAGTGACTAGGTACGGAGCAAAATGAGTGAAGTGAGCGTAGAGGCATAGGGATACTATAGAAAGGAAGTCCTCGTGATCCATTATTCCCCATCTCGGTCAGAGAGAAGTATTCAACTAGTCTTCGCAGTGAAGTGACAATACACGCTGCAGCAGATGGGACACGTAATTAATAAGCTGAACCAGTGTGTTGGTGTTACTAAATCAGCCTTACCCAGTACTGCCATCATGTTTGCCAGTAGAGCATGCTTCTGCAAATACACCTACGCACCTCTGTCCTCCATTAACGGACATATGGGCCCTGTTGTGGTAGACCCACATGTCATCAGTGTAACTATTTACACTCCGAAGGACGGTATATCCTGGTAGTAGTACTAGTAGAATTGAGATTGAATGCAATTTCTTCCCCATCTTCCACTCTTCCTCCTCCTCTCTTCTTCTTCCTCCTCTCTTCCCCATCGTCGGCCGCACACCATTTACCCCCGCTCACTACTCGCCTGCCTTCTCCATCTTCCTTGGTAGCACGTGTGTACCATATCCCCCCACTCGCTGCTCGGCCACACAAGGAGAAGCTTCTTCGCTCGCCCGCCCGAATCAACTTCCCCGCTGGCTCGCAAGCACCGAAAACCCCAATGACAGAACCGACTGACACGCAAAGCCGCGATTGGAATTCCCTCCCCGATGTTCTCTTGGAGCAGATCTATAGTCGTATGGACCTACCCAGCACCGTCCGTCTGGCCGCATGCTCGGTGTCTTTGTACTGTCTACTTGTCTACAACCGGCCGGCTCTTTTCAAGACACCCTGCTTGTTGATGCCCGATCCTCGCAGGTGGCCCATACACCGACTTGACGATCCTACAGAGGTTGTCGTGGTGCCCCTCGACATGCTACCACTGCCCGTCCACCTGTCCTTCATGTGCGGCCACTACTGGGCGGGCATGAAGGCCAACTGGATCGTCCTCATCCACCACACCGGTAGTCCGTGGCGTCTTGTAACATCCCAAATTTTCAATTTGGAATGTTATACATTAGATCATCATGCATATCATATTTTATTTTGCATTTTGGTTGATCCTAGAAATTCTACGCAACTCAATGACCCACGGAGAGAGTTGGAGATTTCGTTATTTTCATATTTGAGTTCTCTCAAATTTTGAGAATAGGATCATTTGATTTTATTTATTTTATCATCAATTATTTCTATTACAAAAATATGAGAGAGGGAATAAAATGACTTTCCCAAAATAAATAAATATTGAGGATTTAATAATAAAATCAAATAAGATTTTATTTCGAAGTTTTTCGGTGTTTTATTTGAATTTAGGAAAAAAGTGCATTTTTCAAAATTGCATTTAGGGCCCAAATAAATGTTCACCTTGTGCGGCTTGATTTTAGAAGCCCGTGAAAATTTATTTCGGAATTTTTGGAGTCCGTTTAGTATTTCTTTTTATTTTTCTTCCGAGCGGAATAAAAAAATGAACCGACTTCGGGCCGTACCCGAGCGGGACACCGCCCGGGGGCAGCCTTTAAATAGCGCCGCCCCGAGCCGCCCCATGCCATCAGCCACGCCTCGATCCGCGCGCGCCGCCGGAGCCGCCGCCGCCGCCGGGCCGACGATCCCGCCGCCCGAGGTTCGTCGCGCCTCGTTTTCCATGCCGAAAAAAAGAGAGAAAAAAAATTCGGCGTTCGTCGTTTTTCTTTTTCTCGGATTAAATCCGCGATTTTTCTGATCGCGATTCCTGATCCGATTTTCGTTTTAGTTTAACTTTTCGCTCGTTTATCGGAATCAGGCGATTCAAGCGCCTAGGGATTCGTCTCAAAACCCTCTATCCGAATAACCAACTTAAACAGGGTTTTGCTACTGTAAAATTTGCCCTAGATCCAGATTACTAGAACGAAGTTGTTTTCTTTCGCCGTTTGACTTACGTTGCTTCATTCGATTTGATTCTTTTTGCCAACCGGAGTTCTTAAGTTGAACCATCTGGTTAGATCTCTTATTTGAGTTTTACCTGTGCATTAGATGAGTACTTATTGTATGCTTGTTTATTTGTCTGCGATAGAATACCCGGAGTGCGCCGCTTGTTACTTCGAATCGTTAGGTTTCGCGGATCATCAGCAAGGCAAGTAACCCTTTGATCATACCTTTTCTACTACCCAGTTTTATTGCATTAGATCAATCCTCACACATTGCATGATTAGGATCTAATTAAATTGTGGGATGGGAAGTTGATGAAGTAGTACCTATTACCTGTTATTATCAAACCTTTGGGAGTTACTTCTATGTTTGCTTATCATGCCATGCTATGCTAGTAGACGTGGATTGGGTGAGTGATATCCATGACAGATGTGAGATTGTTAATTAATGGTTTATCTAAGGTGGCAACTTAAACACACATCTGGGTGGATCGAGGCACCTGGGTATTCCAGGACTTGCCTGTTTTCTTTTGGACCGCCACCCAGGCTCAAAGGGATCATGAGACTATTCATACTAGAAACTTCCGTGTGCAGCCACAAGCTATTATGGGCTCTAGCATAGTTGACTAAGTCGTGCGAACTCTTACAGTGGTAGACTAGCAGATGTAGGGGATGTAGGTGGTACGGTCTACCCATTGTAAGGTGCTAGCGCTTCTGAAAGACTATGTCTCGGTCATCCGTCCTCTAAAACACCATGTAGTGAGAGAAACCAAATGGAGGCGATCGAGTCTTGTGGGGAAAAGTGCGCAAACCTCTGCAGAGTGTAATAAACTAATCATGGTTAGCCATGTCCCCGGTTATGGACATCTTGAGTATCTAGTACTTGGATTATCATGTGAATCTCAACATGTTACTCTAAATTAATTTTGTTGGGTTATGTTTAATGATGATGCTTAATTGGGATTGAGAATGCTGTCAACCATTCTCAATGTTTAACAACCACCATGATAGTTAAATAAATTTATTCCTTTGAAGTAGGGAAAAATTGGCTTTACGCAAAACTGTAACCATAGAGCTTTCCACCAGCCAAATATGCATATAGTATAGCTGTTACATTCCATTACTCTCTATGTGTTACCTTGCCAGCATATTCCATGTGCTGACCCGTTTTCGGGCTGCAACGTTAATGTTGCAGACTTTTCAGACGATGATTAAGGAGTTTTAGGTCGTGGTTCTATACTCAGTGATGCCGTTGGAGTTGATGGACTCACTTATCTTCCAAGCCTTCCGCTGTTATCGTTACTAGATGGCCTTAAGCCATACTTATTGTATTAAGTTCTCTTTTGAGACACTCGATGTAATAAGTGTGTGATTGCTACTCTGTTATAAATCCTCCGAGTACTGTGTGGTGTCAGCATTACTGATCCAGGGATGACACCGGAGCACAGAGATCAGACTGTTTGAGTTCTGGTCGCTACACGTCTCGTGGATGTCTACACCCAGCGAGAGATCACCCTTCCATCGTTGGATACCGCTGCCATCGAGCCTCGTGGCCCGCCGGACACTCCTGCTTACTACGCACGAGACACGTCAAGCTTTTGGCTCGACCTCTGTTTGCAGAAAGTTGTAATCTGCGAAGTGCCCACACCATCAGAAGAATACATGGATTACAAGATCATTGCCTTGTTCGACATGGGATTAGTTTATCTGGAATCCGGTCGCCATACATGGTTATGGCTCATCATCAATCCTGTTGAGGCAACATTTCTGTCTGATGCTATAGTGCACGATGGCATCGTTTACGCGATCGACGCACATATTGGCTGCCTATACTGGTGGAATCTATCGTCGTGTAATTGTTCTATCTCATCTCATCTTTACCTTATGAATACGATTGCCTGTTCATTTGTTACAAATTTAGAATGCATAGCATGTCTATAACCACATCATTGCTATATGTTCCTCTCATTTCCTAGATTTTTATGACCACACATGTTATTGTTAGAGTTGATATGAGAACAATTGGCATCTAATGATTGTTAGAATACATATTATGAGCATAACATCATGATTTCTATATGTTACTCTAGTTTACAAGATTTTTATAACAACGCATGTTATTGCTTAGAGTTGGTATGACAACAGTAGTAGTAAGTGCTATGGTAGAATATGAGTAGGCGCTGTCATAGTTGTTTTCCTCTCATTGTTACATGATGTTTGAACCATGACATATTGCTAGAATATGAAAGCCATTGGCTTATTTTTTTAACTTGGGGTATGATTATGACCACGGCATTGCAATTCTCTGTCCATGATATGTGTCACTGTTATAATAATCTTAATTCCACACATACTCTGAACATGATTGTTTATTTTTGTCCTTTTGGTCTCCAATTTGAATTGGTGCAGCAGACGCAAATGCGCTGGCCTTCATGATTCTAGGACCTGGAATCATACCAGCCGATGGGTGGTGGTTTATCACTCGTTCAGCTGACGGCGGTCATTTGATCCTCATTCGCACGTACCAAATTGACCAAACCATTACATCAAACCACATGCAGTACAATGTGTGGGGTGTTCGTGACATTGATGCCTATGGCTGCTTCATGTTCGAGAAAGATCCCAGCTTCGTTGGGCCAGTCGCATTCAACTGGAGGCGGGTTTACAGCCTCGGCAACCACTCCTTGTTCCTCGGGCTCAATTATCCGATCATCCAACCAATCATCGATCATATCACCGGCGATGATTACTGTGCTATGCAACTTCCATTCGCGAGGGGGGCTGTGTTTACGCATCATACCATGGGTTTCATGAATCACCATATCCAGAGATTTGTCGACATAGCTTGTTGCCAGATATTCTTCAGTGTGTGAAAGGCATCAAGCTTCCATGCGATGGATGGCTTTTGCAAACCCGACATGCGGCGATGTGGTTCATGCCAACAGCAAATATGCACAACTTGATTCGTTCTGATATCTAGACTGAGCCATGTATTCTGCTGCTGTAGCACGACCCTCTTTTGTTGGATATTATGTACTGTTGTTAGTTTGAAGCACTCATCTGGTTTGAAGGATAGATACCTTCCTGGGATCAAGTGCATCCGAACTCACCTGCATAGGATGTACTGATAATGATGATGGAGATGCTGTGCAGAAGCCATATATATCAGTTAGGCTTCAAGTGCGTACTTGTTAGTTAAACCTATGTATAAATTGTGACACTAAATATGACTAGTAAGTAGTACAGTAGCAGTACTAGTATACGTTGGTCAAATTATTCATCATGTCCACACATTGAATTGACGTGACAACACGCTGCGTGTGAGGTGACACAAGAATCCCGGTGGTGTGTTCGGGTATTGTGGACTTCATATTTGGAGTACCACTTATCTGTCGAAATCTTTCATCATTCACTTAAAACAGTCGATTGATCATACATTGAGTACCATATAACTGGAATTACCGATGCAAGTTGAAGAAGGATTGGCCGGTGCTGCCGGCTGGCGTCAAGTTCGATCCCACGGATCAGGAGCTGATCGAGCACCTTGAGGCCAAAGTGAGTGCTGACAGCGCGAGATTTCAGTCTCTCATCAATTTGTTCATACCAACCATCGACAGCGAGCACGGCATATGCTACACCCGACCTGGGAAACTTCCAGGTAAGACACCGATCGGCCGTCTACTTGCACAAACATATTCCTTTGTTTATAGCTCTATTTTTCTTTTTAGACGTAGACCTGGTGAAGCAATTACAATTTGACAGTTAATAAAAAGTGAAACAAGTGACTGCAACATGCCAAAGATGTTACGAAAATGCCAACTAGGTACACTAAAACCTGTATTCCACAATACTGCAGGTATCACACTGAGTGGCCTAAGGAAGCATTTCTTCTAGCGCAATTCCAGGGCATTCAAAAGGGGCACGTGGACGCGTCACAAGATACATTCAGAGTGCGGCATGCACGCGATGTGGCACAAGACCGGCAATACCTTGCCGGTGATGGTCAACGGCCGGCAGACGGGCAACAAAAAAGGTTCTGGTGTTGCACACCAACAAGAACTTCGACCAGCAGAGGACCAACTGGGTGATGCACCAGTACCACCTCGGGGACCTGGAGCAAGAGAAGGAGCGGGACCTGGTCCTCTGCAAGATTTTCTACCAGACGAACACTAGGGCCAGGAGTAAAAAGATTATAAGTTAGTTTGGTATTGGTAGTTGTACTACCTTGTCGTCCGTAAGTTGGTATTTTTGTTAACGATCTTTTGGTATGAACTTGCATTTGCTTCCAACCATCATGCCGAGGATCGACGTGGATATAAAGCTGAATCATTTGTTTCAAAATGAATTTTCAGGCACCTGATTTTTATTTGATGGGTAGCATAAGCACTCGCCGTTCGAATTCCCAGTTCTCCAATTTTTTTGAAACAAGTGCATGCACTTATTATCACGATGAAAAAACAATATCCGTGATGCATCCTAGTTATCAGTCTGTACTTGCAGAATTCTCTTGTTTATTAAGCACGTATATTGTTTTTTCAGGTCGAGCAAGTTTCAACTGGGCTGTAGACTGCCCAGGGTTGGTTTTGTTTTTAACAGGCCCAGCCCATGACGACAACGGGGCACAAAGATCCAGTAGGTATCTACTGGCCTCTGGCCCGCCAGCGTTAGTTATATTTTGTCTTACAACATCCGCAGGCAGTTTTTTTACTGGATCAAACACACATCCCAGTTCTATTTTCCTCTTGAAACGCATGTCCTACATCCGTTTTCTAATCTCTACCTATAGTTTTACTAGTTCATATACACGTATCATTATATTGAAAACATATAAAATTCCCTTTTCATATTTACATCCTTATATTTGTTGTTTTTTCCCACCCGGCGCTGATTTTTTTACCACTGGTTTTCCCTTAAACCAACTCAATTGTCCCACGTCTTATTTGCTTACAAAAACAAAACGATTTTTTGGCAAATCAATAAGTTCTTAAAAAATGTTTATCATTTCGGGATTACAACAGTTCGGACTCCACCGAAATATGCAAAATAAGGTTGAACTTTTTGACCATGGTCCAGGGCAGAAAATGGGTTGTAATAAATTACTTAAGAATTAGCAAATGGGCTGCAAATTACAAAAAATAGCAAATGGGATTTATGTTGTCTGCCACAGATTTGGAGGCTGACTTGTGGGCCTACTAAGTTCATGCGTACACAAGGTTTCTGAAAAAAGAAACTTAGTCAACAATCGACTTTACCAGCGTCAGACCGTTAGATGTCAATCTAACGGCAATCGTGCTTCTTCAGTCTTTGATCTTCCTGCCCCAGCCGCCCAAACCAGCGCCGTCGGAACCACCTACTCCCGCCTCCCGTGGCCGGCAGTGCTGCCGGGAAGGCCTCATGGCCCCATCATACTCGCATCCCTGGCCTGCCTATCCCTCTACTCACCCACACCTCCTGTTATTTTTCGGCGATGGCAGCCGAACCTGTCAACCCTCGTACTCTCCACCGCGTGGGCAGCCACTGTCGTGTCTTCCCCAGCTCTGTGTCATTCCCTTCGTAGGCCTCGCCGTCGTCCACCGCCCTGGTTCTCTCCTCGCAGCGTGGTCTATGATGTCCATCCAACGGCCGTAGTGCTTCTTCAACCTCTGGTCTTCTTGCCCCAACCGCCCAAAGCAGCACCGGTCGTGCCGCATGCTCCTGCCTCCCGTGGCCGGCTGTGCTACCGCGGAGGCCTCACTGTCCCCATACTACTCCCACCGCTGGCCAGGCCATCCCTCCACTCACCCACTCCCCCTGTTATTCTGCGGCGACGGCAGCCTCACACCGCAGCCAAACCAGTGAACCCTCATACTCCTCTCCACGTGGGCATCCACTGCCGCGTCTTCCCTGGCTCCGTGTCATCCCCTTCCTAGGCCTCGTCGTTGTCCACCGCCATGGTGCTCTTGGCGCAGCGTGGTCAATGTGGTCAACGACCGACTTCCATCGGAAGAGTACTGTGCGTGGAGAGGCTGACGGCTGGGTCCATGACAGCCACAAGGAAGTTCCTCCTTATTATGCGCAAAATAATTATTCCTCCACCTGACAGCAGGGATCCACCGGACGGGCCACCAGTATTTCGCGGAAAAAATGTTTCCCCCCTAACTGCTGGGACCCACCGGACGGGCCACCGTATTCCGTGAAAAAAGCGTTTGCCCCTGACTGCTGGGACCCACCGGACGGACCACCGTATTTCGCGAAAAAAATGTTCCCCCGCTGTCAGCTCGGACCCACCGGAAGTGCCTCCTTCTTACGCACAGAAAAATGAATACTCCCCCTGCTAGCTGGAACCCACCATGGTGGGAGGCTGACTTGTGGGTCTACTAAGTTGACGGGGACGGAGGGCTTTGTCAACTTAGTCAATATGAACGATTCTAGCTCCAGTGACCATACGATGTCCATCCAACGGCCGTCGTGCTTCTTCAATCTCGGCTCTTCCTGCTCCAGCCGCTCAAACAAGCGCCGGCGGGACTGCCTGCTCCCTCCTCCCCGCGGCCGGCTCTGCTGCCGCGCAGGCCTCACCGCCCCACCGTACTCCCATCGCTGGCCTAGCCATCCCTCTACTCACCCACACCTGTTGTGATTCTCCGGCGACGGCAGACGAACCAGTAAACCCTCGTACAGTCGTACTCCCCTCCGCGTGGGAAAGAACTGCCGAGTCTTCCCTGCCTCCGTGTCGTTCCCTTCCTAGGCCTCGTCGTTGTCCACCTCCCTGGTGCTCTCAGCGCGGCCTGGTCAATGTGGTCAATGACCGACATGCATCTGAAGTGGACTGTACGTGGAGAGGCCGACAGCTGGGTCCATGGACGCACGCAAGGAAATGCCTCCTTATTATGCGCAAAATAATGATTCCTCCACCTGACATCAGGGACCCACCAAAAGGGCCTCTGTATTTCGCGAAAAAAACGTTACCGCCGCTGACAGCTCGGACCCACCAGCTATATCTTCGCATGCAAGGAAGTGCCTCCTTATTACGCACAAAAAAATCAATACTCCCCCTATTATCTGGGACCCAGTAGAGTGGCAGGCTGACTTGTGGGCCTACTAAGTTGACGGGGACGGAGGGTTTTGTCGACTTAGTCAATATGCACGATTCTAGCTCCAGTGATCGTACGATGTCCATCCAATGGCCGTAGTGCTTCTTCAACCTCTGGTCTTCTTGCTCCAGCCGCCCAAACCAGCGTCGGTCATGCCTCGTGCTCCTGTCTCCCGTGGCCGGCTGCGATGCGGCGGAGGCCTCACCGCCCCTACTACTCCCACCGCTGGCCAGGCCATCCCTCTACTCACCTACACCCACTGTTATTCTACAGCGACGGCAGCCTCACACCGCAGCGAACCGGTGAACCCTCGTACTCCTCTACGCGTGGGCATCCACTGCCGCGTCTTCCCCGGCTCCGCGTCATCCCCTTCCTAGGCCTCACCGTCGTCCACCACCCTGGTGCTCTCGGCGTGGCGTGCTCAACGTGGTTAAGGAACGGCTTCCATCGGACGTGGAATGTACGTGGAGAGGCCGACAGTTGGGTCCACGGCCGCAACAAGGAAGTGCCTCCTTATTACGTGCAAAATAATTATTCCTCTACCTGACAGCGGGGACCCACCGGACGGGCCACCGTATTTCACGAAAAAACGTTTCCCCCCTGACTGCTGGGACCCACTAGCTAAACCTTCGCACGCAAGGAAGTGCGTCCGAGCAAAAAAAACGATTCGCCCCCCTGACTGCTGGGACCCACTAGCTACATCTTCGCACGCAAGGAAGTGCCTGACAGTCGGGACCCACCTGGTCAAAGCGTACGTAGCATTGTCATTCTGGTCGCGAATGTGTACGTACATACTAGTCGATGTAGAGGCGCGCACGTGTCGTAGTAGAGGCGCGCACGTAGCATGTACACGTACGTACAATGGCCAGGGTGCAAGAAAGAAAATACGGCCACGTATGTGTACATGCAGGTGGGGTCTCGAACGCCTACTCGCGCATTCGTATGGCCAGGGCTCGTGTACATGGTTGGGTCAGAACGGAGAAACAACATCGTCGGTCGTGTTCATGGGGAGGCAACGGAATGCGTCGTGTTCATGGGGAGGCAACGGAATGCGTCATGTTCATGGGGAGGCAACGGAATGCATCGTGTTCATCAGGAGGCAACGAAACGCGTGGGAGCCAACCGGCTGGGTCGGAACGGAATGCGTGGTCATTTTCATCAGGAGGGCTTGGACGGAACAAGCGATGGAAACGAGGCCTGGCGTATCGCAGAACGGAGGAAACGGACCTCCTATGGTCAAAACGGGGGTCCTATTGATCGGGAGGGGTGTGGCGTACCGCAAAACAAAGGAAACAGACCTCCTACGGTCGAAACGGGTGTCCTGTTGATCGGGAGGGGTGTGGCGTACCGCAAAACGGACGAAACAGACCTCCTACGGTCGAAACGGGGGTCGTGTTCATCGGGAGGGGTGTGGCGTACCGCAAAATGGGACTCAACGGGATACTGTTCAACTCCACCGTCGACCTCCTCCAGCCTCCACGGGCTATCGTCGACCTCCTCCAGCCTCCACGGGCTCCTGTTCATCCAGCCTCCACCGCGCACTACTCCACCAGCTACTGTTCAACCACCCCTCCACCGTCTACTGTTCATCCAACCCTCCAAACCACAAGGTCCTGTTCAACCACCCCTCCACGGGCACCCCTCCACTATCTACTGTTCACACAGCCCTCCACACCACGTGGTCCTGTTCATCCAGAGGCAACGCCACTGCTCACTGTTCATCCAAAGCCCCCCGCAACGCTCACTGTTCATCCTAGAGGCAGCATCGACCGGCTTCAGTTAGCAGCAGTAGCGAAGGAATCACTCGATCGGGTTCAGTTAATAGCCATTGATCGATCGCTCGGGTTCAGTAACGTGTAGCCTGCAGTGCAATCGCTCGGGTTCAGTTAGAGCCCGACGCCTCGCTCGGGTTCAGTTAGAGCCAATGCCTCGCGCACATGCGCGTACGTGTACGAGAGAAACACGCATCGCTCGGCCCCCGACCTCCCACCGTAACCGGGAACTCCCCGAAATTTTCCTCGCCCTCGCTTCTACCACGGTTTTTTCCGTCATGGACGGCCCAAAGAATGTCATGCAGCTGCGTCTCCGGCCCGCCCAGGACGAAAAGCCCATTTTCTGTCATGAGTTTTTGTCATAGAAGTAGGAGCCCACCACATCTATGATGATACTGGGTTTTGTCACAATTATCGTCATAGAAGTGTCATATGTGTGACAGAAAAAAAATTCGTTCGGCCCAAAATGTCACGGATGTGTCTTTTTTTTGTAGTGAGATATGTTGCGTGATTAATGTAACAACTACGTGGGCATATTTGTTGGAGTAAATTACAGGGGAGGGGAGGTGTGGAAATATTGTTGGTCACAATAGATTGGACGAGCGCGGGGGGAGGAGAGTCATGCATGCAGATTTTTTTTCCACACGAGGTGGAGTGGTGGGACTGCTGGAGGGAGAAGGAGATTCAAGCAGGTAGATTGTTTTCAGACATGGAGAGGAAAAGATTTGGAGAAGAACGGGCTTCCTGTAGGTATGGGGAACGGTGCATAATAAGTCATCTTGCATGCCGGGCTAGGTATAGTCTCAAGTCATTAAAAACATACACGCCCCACACATGTTCAGATTTCAAGGTGCACTAAATTATTGCATGCAATGATTAAGGCTGGCCATAGTGGTGGTATCTTCTGGTATCATGCACACGGGAATAGCAAACATGCTGATGTGGCAAAGAGTTAAAGAAGAGAGGGGGGTTAGAGTAACATAGGTAGATAATGTATCATGTTAAATACTATGCTACTTTGTGTCATGCATGGTACTATAAAGGTAGTCCCGTATCATACACTAGTATATGCACATGATACTAGTATATGATACTTTCCACTATGGCTAGCCTAAAGAGAATATTAACTAATCTCTACTCTTATAAAAAGCAGAGTTGGTGACGATGGTGTTCCTGCAATCCTGCAATATAGGCCGTCCGATGTATATCTAACGGATAGGAAGGAAACTATGACAATTTACCCGCACTCCTCTCCACATTTGCAGATAAGGCCTACCCTCATTCATCCTTTTCTCCCACAAGATAAATTACTCAAGCAAATGCATCTTGATGTTCCGTGCAACGCACGGGCATCTTGCTAGTGCATGTAAAAATCTTTGTCATTTACTAGTGTTCATCCATGCATGCAAATGCGATAATGCATTGGTAAACACATTTTTTGTGAAGAACGAGATCATTAATTGAGTACTTTTGCAAACTACAAAAACAATTCCACCGCCTCTTTCTTGGTAAGAGTAGGTGAAAATTTTGAATCGAGCCCTTTAAACTAGAAGGGAGGTAGTAGTACTCTAATAGCTAACCTTGTTGTGATGACTAGATAGGACATGGCATGCACCTGGACGGAGGAACTAGTTTGCATTATGCATATAAGTTTTGTCTAAAGTCAATGTACCTCTACTTTGTCCAAACTTATAGAAAAGTGTATCAACATTCACAATGTCAAATCAATATTTTTATACTCATTATGAAATGTAGTTTCATAAAATATATATTTGGTATCGATACGTCTCCAACGTATCTATAATTATTTATTGTTCCATGCTATTATATTATCTGTTTTGGATGTTTAATGGACTTTAATATGCTCTTTTATATTATTTTTGGGACTAACCTATTAACCGAAGGCCCAGTGCCAGTTTCTGTTTTTTTCCTATTTCAATGTTTTGCAGAAAAGGAATACCAAACGGAATGAAACCTTCGCGATGATCTTTCTTGGAACGAAAGCAACCCAGAAGACTTGGAGTTGAAATCTGGAACTCTACAAGGCGACAACGAGGAAGGAGGGCGCGCCCCCCACCCTCGTGGGCCCCACAGAGCTCCACTGACGTACTTATTTCGCCTATATACTCTTATACCCTAAAAACATCAGGGGGGCCACGAAACCACTTTTCCACCGCCTCAACCTTCTGTACCCGTGAGATCCCATCTTGGGGCCTTTTTCGGCGATCTGCCGGAAGGGGAATCGATCAGGAAGGGCTTCTACATCAACACCATAGCCTCTCCGATGATGTGTGAGTAGTTTACCACAGACCTTCGGGTCCATAGTTATTAGCTAGATGGCTTCTTCTCTCTCTTTGGTTCTCAATACAAAGTTCTCCTCGATGTTCTTGGAGATCTATTCAATGTAATACTTTTTGCATTGTGTTTGCCGAGATCCGATGAATAGTGGATTTATGATCAAGTTTATCTATGAATAATATTTGGTTCTTCTCTGAATTGTTATATGCATGATTTGATATCTTTTCAAGTCTCTTCGAATTATCGGTTTAGTTTGGCCTACTAGATTGATCTTTCTTGCAATGGGAGAAGTGCTTAGCTTTGGGTTCAATCTTGCGGTGTCCTTTGCCAATGACAGTAGGGGCAGAAAGGCACGTATTGTATTGTTGCCATCGAGGATAAAAAGATGGGGTTTATATCATATTGCTTGAATTTATCCCTCTACATCATGTCATCTTGCTTAATGCATTACTCTGTTCTTATGAACTTAATACTCTAGATGCATGCTGGATAGCGGTCGATGTGCGGAGTAATAGTAGTAGATGTAGAATCGTTTCGTTCTACTTGACACGGATGTGATGCCTATATTCATGATCATTGCCTAGATATTCTCATAACTATGCGCTCTTCTATCAATTGCTCGACAGTAATTTGTTCACCCACCGTAATATATTCTCATAACTATGCATTCTTCTATCAATTGCTCGGTAGTAATTTGTTCACCTACCTATGGCCCCCGAGTCTATTTTTCATCATATAATCTTCTATTTTACATCATATAAGTTTCCGATCTGCAATTCTAGTTTCCTATTTATTTTATTTTCCAATCATTACTTTCCAATCTATACAACAAAAATAACAAAAATATTTATCTTACTATCTTTATTAGATCTCACTTTTGCGAGTGACTGTGAAGGGATTGACAACCCCTTTATCGCGTTGGTTGCAAGGTTCTTGATTGTTTGTGCAGGTACTAGGTGACTTGCGTGTTATCTCCTACTATATTGATACCTTGGTTCTCAAAAACTGAGGGAAATACTTATGCTACTTTGTTGTATCACCCTTTCCTCTTCAAGGGAAAACAAATGCATGCTCAAGAGGTAGCAAGAAGGAGTTCCGGCGCTGTTGCCGGGGGGATCTATGCTCAAGTCAAGACATACCAAGTACCCAGCACAAACTGTTCTCCCTCGCATTACATTATTTGCCATTTGCCTCCCGTTTTCCTCTCCCCCACTTCACCTTTGCCGTTTTCTTCGCCCCTTTTCCATTCACCTCTTTTTGCTTTCCTCTTGTGTGTCCGTGTGTTAGATCGTTTGTTTCGCCGTCGTGGCTAGCCCTTTCTCCCTTCCTTTGTCTCCCAATTTTGAAGTTCTTCACTTCAAACAAAGACAAGGTGAAAACTTAAAAGATGCTTGGTATAGGATGATAGAATCCTATCGTAGTTGCACTATAGAAGGAGATTTCAAGATTTTACTTCGTAATTTTTATGTTGGTCTAACCATAACCCATAGACAACTCTTGGATTTTGCCACTAATGGGAATTTCATTGAAATTGATCGCAGTATTTCTTATGAGATTAAAGAGGGAATATTAGGAGTACTTCCCCCATAAAAGGAACTACATCTTGCTCAATAAGGAACCCAAGTTTTAGAGAAATTATGCGAATTGCAAAAATCTATTGAACCTCTTAAAACTGTTGGCGGGAACCTTCACCCTATGAATACGTCGATCACTCTTTGCAATAAGCGATTGGATGCTCTAGATCTAAAAATCTCTGAGCATGAAGGGAAACGTAAGGAACCACTCGGATCCGAGCATAACTCCATTAAAAAGATAAATACCAAAGATGGCAATAGCTAGATCTATTCTTGCTTTTATGCCTAGCTAGGGGCGATAAACAATAGCGCTTGTTGGGCGGCAGCCCAATTTTATTTTTGTTCTTTACTTTTTTTCCTGTTTAGTAATAAATAATTTATCTAGCCTCTTTTATGATTGTGTTTTTATTTTTCAATTAGTGTTTGTGCCAAGTAAAGCCTTTAGGATCTTCTTGAGTGATTGTTGTTTGATCTTGCTGATAAAAACAGAAAGTATGAGCTCACAAAAATAATTTTCATTTTTACCAGAGAGCGATAAAATACCAATTCCAACTGCAGTAGATCAATATACAAATTGTCCTGGTATTCCTAATTTTTCAGTATTTTTGGAGTTACAAAAGTATCCGATTTAGTTAGATTGCTACGCATTGTTCTGTTTTGACATACTCTGTTTTGTGTGTGTTATTTGCTTATTTTAATGAATCTATGGGTAGTATCGGGGGTATGAACCATAGAGAAGTTGGAATACAGTAGGTTTAACACCAATATAAATAAAGAATGAGTTCATTACAGTACATTAAAGTGGTGGTTTGTTTTCTTATACTAACGGAGCTCATGAGATTTTCTGTTAAGTTTTGTGTTGTGAAGTTTTCAATTTTTGGGTAAAGATTTGATGGATTTTGGAATAAGGAGTGGCAAGAGCCTAAGCTTTGGGATGTCCAAGGCACCCCAAGGTAAAATCAAGGACAACCAAAAGCCTAAGCTTGGGGATGCACCGGAAGGTATCCCCTCTTTCGTCTTAGTCTATCAGTAACTTTACTTGAGGCTATATTTTTACTCACCACATGATATGTGTTTTGCTTGGAGCGTCTTGTATGATTTGAGTCTTTGCTTTTTAGTTTACCACAATCATCCTTTCTATACACACCTTTTGGGAGACACACAAATGAATCGGAATTTATTAGAATACGCTATGTGCTTCACTTATATCTTTTGAGGTAGATAATTTTGCTCTAGTGCTTCACTTATATCTTTTTAGAGCACGGTGGTGATTTTATTTTATAGAAATTATTAATCTCTCGTGCTTCACTTATATTATTTTGAGAGTCTTTTAGAACAGCATGGTAATTTTCTTTGGTTATAAAATTAGTCCTAATATGATGGGCATTCAAGATGGGTATAATAAAAACTTTCATATAGATTGCATTGAATACTATGAGAAGTTTGATACTTGATGATTGTTTTGAGATATGAAGATGGTGATATTAGAGTCATGCTAGTTGATTAATTGTGGAATTGAGAAATACTTGTGTTGAGGTTTGCAAGTCCCGTAGCATGCACGTATGGTAACCATCGTGTGACAAATTTGAAGCATGAGGTGTTTCTTTGATTACCTTCCTTACTAGACCATTGATGGCGCGCATTGCCGCGCCCGTCCATTTTTGCGATAAGATAGTATGAATTTCCATAAATATATTGTCTGAACATGGAATTTAAATCTTCAAGTTAAGTATATGTACAACATATTGCAAGGGATACACATATTTATTCATGAACATAAATATTCAATTAACGCTAAGCTCTATAAACATTGTAGTATTACAACTTAAATAGCAATAAAGCAGTCTTGAAGGAGGTCTTTTTTCTAACAACGTGGAGGACAGGAAGCTGTTACTAGATTCCAATATAATGTTCAACCCTTTAAATGACCTAAAAACTAAAATTGCAAAAGAACTCAGCTTGTTTGTGAGTTCAAGCATGAATCATCAATACATTACACATGTTTAACGCTAAAAAAATATCCATCCAATCAAACATAAATGTATTTGAAGTCACACCATATCTTCCTTGAAAATTTGAAAGAAAAATCAACAAAACAACCTCTTTATTTAATGGGATCCAAGTACTTTGCTTTGGAATAGAGTTTGGATGATACCATCTGAATCATTATGGGGTTCATCTATAGTAGGGGAGCAAATGAGCTTCTAAAATCAAAATTCTAAAACAGATATTGGTAGAATCAAGTGGCTAAGTACTACCAACCATTGCAATTTGCTTAGAAATCCATGAGAAAATATCACAACTTGGTTTAGGGAAAATTAGTACATAATGTTGTAGTCCATCTAAAATAATCGATCCAAGAACTAATTACAAATTACAGCACCACAAGGATGGACTGAACAACAGAGTTCATTATAACAGTTGGATAGTGCAGGTAGCACTCACAGTTTACTAATTTTTGACGGCTGTTTACTCAAGCGATCAAGAGCTCAGACGCTACTCTATGACATCAGATCACCATAGATTCCATAGCCTCTGTAAGCTTCACGGTCCTCTCATTCACCTGAAATAACATGGGAAGTTATTTATGTTTTAATATTACTAACCAAGAGATGGTTAACAATTAAGTTCTGAATTTGGAGACCCACGGTCCTCTCAAGCCAACCTATTCCATCAAGTGTTTGTCTGCCTGCAATTTTCATTCGTTGTAGCAAGGATCCGCAGGGGAGGCCCACACCCATGTATGTAATGTAGTACTCAGTCACTCTAAAGAGCTGAAGTCAGTCCAATCCAAAGCCCGTATAAGGGTAGCTGTGCCAACATCAGTGAAGTGCTACCATTTGAACAGAACGGCGCGCCACCATTTTGATCTGTTATGATCAGAAGTATTTAATCTCTCTGTACATAACATTTAATTTTCTTGATACCTGCAGAAGAATACCAATAAACTCAAGGATCATACATCATGTACAAAGTTGCCAATATCAATAGTTAGTATTGCTATATCATCTGCTTTATTCTTTCCCTTGTTTTGCATGATGGGCTTATACTTCAGATGAAGAATGTCAATTATGAAGATCACTTACTGCGGAAAACAAATCAGAATTAAGAAAAACTCAAAGCGAGGCTCGCGCCAATGCACAAAGATGTTAAGATGACAGAACAAGGACGGATATGTGAGTATCTGTAATGGAAATACCTTCAAAGAGAATACTCTAATCCTCATTGTGTTGCAACGACCTCAGAAAAGTTGTGAAAGAGACATGGCATCGTCTATGTGCATCAAGCATCATCACCTTCTTGATTCCTCTGTTGCAGCGGCCTCGACTCTGGAGATTTTTTTCCTCTGCAAGGAGAGTCTGCAACAGAGGCTTGTGGTCACGAGCCCTCCCAAATCCGCCTAGCCCCCCATGGCGTTCCATAGATCAAATTTGAGAGGAAGCAAAAGAAAAATTGGACATGCGCCTCATGTACCTTCTTTCCACGCGTTCGTCTCCTGAAGTGGGAACAGCGGCAAGGATGGGATCCGGGCGGCGCAAGGCAGGCTGGAAAGGGAGGATGTGTTAGAAGCAGCGGTGATGACAAACTGTCTGTTCTTTCTCACTCCCTATCTTGCCGAGTCATGAACAGTCCACTGGTGAGGGAAGCCACCATGAAATCCTAATCCGTCGTCACCCGTCGCTGAGAAGAGAAGATTGCTGTTGTGCAGAGCATGGAGAAGAAGAGATGATGTGCTCTAGGGTAGGAATTAGTAGGGTCATCAAGGTAAGGAGGAGGTGGAAGGGCATCAAGCGACCCACCCGCGGCCTCCCACACTATTATTGGCTGGAAAGCGAACAGCCGGGCGGTGCTCTTCCGCTGCCATCATGCCATTAAGAAAATCATTAAGGACAACAAATAGGGCAGCCCTTGACGGATCGCTTGCCACTCTAAGGAGTGACGTCCGGGCAATCGAACGAGAAAACAGGCCACCAAATCGAAGAAGCGGCCCAATCAACTAGAATACTCATATTTTGCTACCAGAGCAGCTGCCCACCACACACATCGATTCAGTTTGCAGCCCACTTTTGCAGCAAACGACCAGTCCAGGACCCAACCAGGAAGTATGCATGAATCCGATGGCCAGAAAGTCGAAAGATCTGGATCGGATGGCTGAAAAACCTGCCTGCGTGAGAGGCTTCAGAATGTGCACAGTTATAATGTATCTAAATGAGCGGCGGTCGGGGACGAGCGATGGTCTTTTCCTGCCAATCTACCCCCCTAGGAGCATGCGCGTAATGCTTGGTTTTGATGACTTGTAGATTTTTGCAATAAGTATGTGAGCTCTTTATGACTAATGTTGGGTCCATGGATTATACGCACTCTCACCCTTCCACCATTGCTAGCCTCTCTTGTGCCGCGTAACTTTCGCCGGTACCATAAACCCATCATTTACCTTCCTCAAAACAGCCACCATACCTACCTATTATGGCATTTCCATAGCCATTCCGAGATATATTGCCATACAACTTTCCACCGTTCCGTTTACTATGACACGCTTCAACATAGTCATATTGCTTTGCATGATCATGTAGTTGACATCATATTTGTGGCATGGCCACCATTCACAATTTTTCATACAAGTCACTCTTGATTCATTGCACATCCTAGTACACCGCCAGAGGCATTCACAGAGAGTCATATTTTGTTCTAAGTATCAAGTTGTAATTCTTGAGTTGTAAGTAAATAAAAGTGTGATGATCTTCATTATTAGAGCATTATCCCATGTGAGGAAAGGATGATGGAGACTATAATTCCCCCACAAGTCGGGATGAGACTCCAGACGAAAAATAAAAAAAGAGGCCATAAAAAAGGAGAAGGCCCAAGCAAAAAAATGAGAGAAAAAGAGAGAAGGGACAATGTTACTATCCTTTTCCACACTTTTGCTTCAAAGTAGCACCATGATCTTCATGATAGAGAGTCTCTTATGTTGTCACTTTCATATACTAGTGGGAATTTTTCATTATAGAACTTGGCTTGTATATTCCAATGATGGGCTTCCTCAAATTGCCCTAGGTCTTCATGAGCAAGCAAGTTGGATGCACACCCACTTAGTTTCTTTTGTCGAGCTTTCATACACTTACAGCTCTCGTGCATCTGTTGCATGGCAATCCCTACTCACTCACATTGATATCTATTGATGGGCATCTCCATAGCCCATTGATATGCCTAGTTGATGTGAGACTATCTTCCTATTTTTTGTCTTCTCCACAACCACCATTCTATTCCACCTATAGTGCTATGTCCATGGCTCGCGCTCATATATTGCATGAAAGTTGAAATTTTTTGAGAATACTAAAGAATGAAACAATTGCTTGGCTTGTCATCAGGGTTGTGCATGATTGGAGCATTTTGTGTGACGAAAATGAAGCATAGCCAAACTATATGATTTTGTAGGGATGAGCTTTCTTTGGCTATGTTATTTTGAGAAGACATAATTGCTTGGTTAGCATGCTTGAAGTATTATTATTTTTATGTCAATATTAAACTTTTGTCTTGAATCTTTTGGATCTGAACATTCATGCCACAATAAAGAAAATTACATTGAAAAATATGTTAGGTAGCATTCCACATCAAAAATTCTATTTTTATCATTTACCTACTCGAGGACGAGCAGGAATTCAGCTTGGGGATGCTTGATACGTCTCCAACGTATCTATAATTTTTGATCGTTCCATGTTATTATATTATCTGTTTTGGATGTTTAATGGGCTTTAATATGCTCTTTTATATTATTTTTGGGACTAACCTATTAACTGAAGGCCCAGTGTCAGTTTCTATTTTTTTTGCCTATTTCAGTATTTTGCAGAAAAGGAATACCAAACAGAATCCAAACAGAATGAAACCTTCACAATGATCTTTCTTGGAATGAAAGCAATCCAGAAGACTTGGAGTTGAAGTCAGGAACTCCGCGAGGCGGCCACGAGGCAGGAGGGCGCGCCCAGGGGGTAGGCGCCCCCACCCTCGTGGGCCCCATGGAGCTCCACCAACGTACTTCTTTTGCCTATATATAATCTTATACCCTAAAAATATCAGGGGGGCCATGAAACCACTTTTCCATCGCTGCAACCCTTTGTACCCGTCAGATCCCATCTTGGGGCCTTTTCCGGCGATCTGCCGGAAGGGGAATCACGGAGGGCTTCTACATCAACACCATAGCCTCTCCGATGATGTGTGAGTAGTTTACCACAGACCTTCGGGTCCATAGTTATTAGCTAGATGGCTTCTTCTCTCTCTCTCTCTTTGGTTCTCAATACAAAGTTCCCCTCGATGTTCTTGGAGATCTATTCTATGTAATACTTTTTGCGGTGTGTTTGCCGAGATTCGATGAATTGTGGATTTATGATCAAGTTTATCTATGAATAAAATTTGGTTCTTCTCTGAATTCTTATATGCATGATTTGATATATTTGAAAGTCTCTTCGAATTATTGGTTTAGTTTGGCCTACTAGATTGATCTTTATTGCAATGGGAGAAGTGCTTAGCTTTGGTTTCAATCTTGCGGTGTCCTTTGCCAGTGACAGTAGGGGCAGAAAGGCACGTATTGTATTGTTGCCGTCGACGATAAAAAGCTGGGGTTTATATCATATTGCTTGAGTTTATCCCTCTACATCATGTCATCTTGCTTAATGCATTACTCTGTTCTTATGAACTTAATACTCTAGATGCATGTTGGATAGCGGTCGATGTGTGGAGTAATAGTAGTAGATGCAGAATCGTTTCGGTCTACTTGACATGGACATGATGCCTATATTCATGATCATTGCCTAGATATTCTCATAACTATGTGCTCTTCTATCAATTGTTCGGCATAATTTGTTCACCCACTGTAATATATGCTATCTTGAGAGAAGCCACTAGTGAAACCTATGGCCCCTGGTTCTATTTTCCATCATATAATCTTCTATTTTACATCATACAAGTTTCCGATCTAGAATTCTAGTTTCCTATTTACTGTATTTTGCAATCCTTACTTTCCAATCTATACAACAAAAATACCAAAAATATTTATCTTACTATCTTTATTAGATCTCACTTTTGCGAGTGACCGTGAAGGGATTGACAACCCCTTTATCGCGTTGGTTGCAAGGTTATTGATTATTTGTGCAGGTACTAGGTGACTTGCGTGTTATCTCCTACTGGATTGATATCTTGGTTCTAAAAAACTGAGGGAAATACTTATGCTACTTTGCTGCATCACCCTTTCCTCTTCAAGGGAAAACAACGCATGCTCAAGAGGTAGCAGGTATTGTAGATATTGATATTTTTAGTATAAATTTGGTCAAAAACTTTGAAAACTTTGACTTGACACAAATCTTACGCGGAGTAAAAAGGACTAGAGGGAGTATCATGCATGTGGAGTTGTCAAAAAAATGCTCATTTATAGCCATCCGAAGTCTCAAAGGGCGCGACCGTGCGAGGGAGGCGAAGGTCATGGGAGGCGTGATAGTTCACGAAATTAAGTGAAGTTACATGCACACGTCGGCATGGCGTGCGAACACGGAGAAGCTATACTGTCAGGCCTACAATATGGGTCTAGTAGACATGACATCTAGTGTGTCCCGTATAGTACTCGAGAACTCTTTGGGGGCATGCAGCCGTTTATCCACCGGGCAAGCCAACCACCCCACGCCGTTCGCACGCCCTACTCTTCCTCGTATTCTACCTTACAACAGTTCGCTCCCAGTCGTCCTGTCCTTTCACATTACACTAGTTCAACTTCTCCTAACCCGCCTCCAAAATCCACGGCCTCCCAAATCTCCATGATCGCCCCTGAGTACCAGGTTAGAACCATCACCGGCGATGAGTTCATCGTCATCTACACCCGTAGATCCGTGACGGTGGAAGCATGCCTTGCTCGCTTCCTACGCATATTCAAAAGTTCAAAGGATGAGTGGGTCGCTGGGCTAGATGTTGAGTACACCACAGTCCTAGAAAGCAAGAAGCTTCTAAAGGAGGCAGAGAAGAAGAAGCCCATCGTGATCCAGGCTTGTGTACATAACGTGTAGTTGGTCTACCACATATGCCATGCCGACATTAGGTGCCAGGAATTTGAGTTCTTCCTCAAGGACAAAAGAGTGAAATTCGTTACTGTAGACTTTACAAATAACAGGAGAGTCCTGGGTTGGATAGGCCTCATTGTAGGACAACCCTTCGATCTCCAGAAGGCAAGCCTGGTGCCCTCCTCTCAGCCTTCAATGTTGACCCTGGCAGCAATCATGATTGATCCTTCGCATGCTCAACTGAAGAAACCTCACCCGGAGTTTCATCGTGCATGGGAGTCGAAGACAATAGATGAAGATCACATCGTGTACGCAGCAACAGATGCCTACCTTTGTTTAAATATATACAAGGGTTAGATGAAGAAGCAGAGCCTAGTGTCCGGTTCAACAAAGAAGTGTCAGTGAAGAGGAAGAGGGACGAGGACGAAGTCGAGGACGTGGACTCGGACTTCGAGTAAGGTGGCAGTGTCGTTGCTCATGCTGGTTCTACTGCAGTGTCAAACGGACTAGTTGCTTAGTTTTATTTCAGGTGTGTGTTGTGCTGAGCCCCCAGCAGAACTATGTTTATGTTCTTTCTCATTATTTGAACTCTTTAGTACATACAGTATTACTAGTATGTCTTACTACTGTTCTTCTTGTAGTTGGTACTAGTGCTTGTATCTTCGCGTTCCTACTGTACTTAATATGTACTAGTAGTATAATTTGGGTCAGTCGACTTGTGAAAGAAGTTAGACGGAGCGAAGGAAGAAGACGGCAGAGAAGCTACCCCAGTATCTATATTAGGGTTGTAGGGTGCCCATGATCTATCTTATGAGTGTTGGGTGTGGAATGCAGTTTGCCGGAAAAATGGATCGTGCACGAGGTTAAACAGATGGTGGGGGTGGGGGAGCATGGCGGTGGCAAGCGGTTTAGGGGAGGGCGGGGCGGTGGCGGCAGGCGGTTAGGGCTGTGGCGGGATGGTGGCTCGATGCCTAAGAGAGAAGATGAACAGTGCATCAATTTCGGAGGTTCAAGAAGCCCTTCTAGCCGTCCATGTTGCATCCAATGGCTCACAAGAGTCGACTGACCCAAATTGTTTCTTCAGATTGCAGAATCCACATGTCATTCAAGGTCTCGAAGGTAGATTCCACATATGTACCCAGTTTGCGGGCTCGACGCGGGCGCGACCGGCTTTCTACGCGACAGCCACCATGCGCGCCTCCTCCACATGGGCGGAGACAACAATGACACACTACCTCCTCCTCACCGGCGTGCTGGAGCACACACTCATCCTCCTCTTCGTATGCTGCAGGCATAGACGCGGCTCCACCAGTTGCTCGTGTGCTTGGCAGCATGGCGGCATCGTGAGGAGGGACTGCAGACGACATGAGCGGGCGAGCCTTCGGCATCATGGCACAGGGATGGCAGGGACACGGCGGTGATGGGTGAGAAATGGTCGGCCGGAGCAGGCAGGCACCGACATGCGCAACGGTGGCGGCATATTGATGAGTGCGCGTATGGGGGGCTTAGTTTAGTTTTATATAGGGTTGGTCAAATTTGAAAGAACACCGTACTAGTACACGTAAACATTAGACCGAGGCAGCGCTTATACTACCATATTAGTTAGCACAACATTGATACAGAATCTTGTGCAAGCGCGTGCACCGCGGCCGCGTGGTTGGTCGAACAGTGCATCACCGTGTCGCGCTCGAAGGACATCCACCTAACCTTTCTGTGTGTGTGAAAACAATCCCCAAATATTACTCTCCTTTTTTTTTCCTGGAAAAGTTCTTCATGCTACAATATTTCCATATATTTGAATTTAGCTTCAGTTCGTGCTTATTTGGATTTGGACGTTTTAGGTGCGCCCTAGTTTTTTCTAATACTGATTCTGTGTGTGTGACTGAGAGAGAACGCGTGTATGTGTCCATATGTGTGTTGTGGTGGAAGGGCAATATGAAGACGGTGTGCGTGTGATAGAGACATAGAGAGACATGAATGTGCAAATGATCATGCATGAGTGAGACATAGAGAGATGCCGATACGTTGTGCATACATGAGAGAACGGTCTTCTATTTGTACTTGTGTGTGTGTGTGAGAGAGAGAGAGGACCATCCGTAACACAACAACCATCTCTCTCGATTCATCCGTCCCTCGCATGATCGCATGTAACACATGCACCAACGCACACGTTTTGACACCCTCACCCGGCCCCTGCCCACCTCAAGGCCCTCACATCGCTCTCTATCTCGCACGCACAATCTCTTCATGAAAACCCTACTTAGCATGTAGCTTTCCGTCACATACACACACATTCTCTCCATAGGTTTGATTTCTCTCAATATCTGACACACACACACACACACTGGACACACACTCCCCCCTCCCCCGAGCACACAATTCATCCCCATCCAAGGTTATATGGCGACCACTCTCGCTTGTGCCTATCTGCACCCCAGCATGCACACCCACCTCAATCTTCAAAGAGGGCATCGAGGAGATCGAAGACGGCGACCACACTGCACTAGAGAATGCGGGGCCATTTGGAAGCAGGATGATGTGACAACGGCTGACTGACTCCTCCCCCCTCTCTTCCGCACAAAATTATCAATCCCTCAACCCACGAGATCCTTCCCCTCTCGTCCATTTTTTTACAGCTCTCTCATCAAACCCGTTGTCTCTTCTCCTTCCACGTGTACAAAATCCGGATGCACACGCATCTCACATATATTACATGTCTCCATCTTTCTCACAGACCTAACTTCTCTCTCTCTCTCTCTCGTTAGGTTTGTCTCCTACTCTCTCTCCCACATACATACAATCTTTCCCGCCCTATCTGCTCCATCTTCGCAAGCTCTCTCTACACTTTTCATTCACACATTGGGATGTGTTCAAAATGTTGCTTTTATAATGGATCGTGTAGAATTATGGTTGGTTTTGTTGCATCCTACAAAGTAATAAATATGAAATGCATTTAGATTTTCATTTGACTCAGATTATGTGAGTTTGAGCATATTGTGAAGTACTATAGACCTCGTATACATCTTGGAATTCAACAATGATTCTAACTATTGAATTGTATAAACCATTACATTCGAAGTCAATAGCCTAATATATTTATTTCACGATTACAACAAATGATTAATTCCACTACAAACTAAGAAAACAAACGTGTACTCCCTCCGTTTTTATTTTAAGTTCGCGTATTAGCATTGGTCAAAGTCAAGTTTTGTAAACTCTCACAAAGTTTATAACAAAAAATATTAACATATACAATAACAAATAAATACCATTAGATTCATTATTGAATGTACTTTCACATCATACATATTTGTTATGGTAAATGTTTATATTTTCTATAAACTTGGTCCAACTTTACGAAGTTTGACTTTGGTCACACCTAATATGCAGAGTTAATAAAAACGGAGGGAGTACTAGTAGTTACTAGTACTACTCGCTAGTTGCTTAGCCCAATCACCCAACACGCCAAGAGTTTAGTGTTACAAAATTTTGAGGTCGGCGAGAAAATCTCCCACGACCCTGATTCGAGCAGTGCGAAGTTACCATCATACCCTTCGGAACACGGCTACGGATGATGGTTGGTAGGGGGCTGTTTTGGTAACTTACAGGTTCACCCTACCCAGCCAACCCCACCCCGGCACCCAGGGTAGTACACATGAATACTCCCCATTTTCTATCCCACCGCAAAATAGACTTCTCCACGGCACCGCAGCCTTTGTGCTCCTCCCCTTCTACATGGGCACACTCGTCCACCGTGACGCATCTGCCTCATCGACGATGTCGTATGCCGCACTGGAGTCGGTACACCATCATCGTCGTACATGGAGCCTCTTCCCCGGCACCTTCTTCCACGGTCTCGGATCTGCTTCTCGAAAGCCAATGCGAAGCGCAGAAGCACCATCATTGTGGACAATGAACTGACTCCCGTTGCCGACCATGATGCACAAAGGCCGCCGCAACCATCGCACTCCTCCTCAATTGGTAATGTGTCTATTGAATCTCTTAGCCGTACATGTGCAGTTCCCATTTTGTTCATACCTACCCTTCAAATTTCCTGGCTGCTATTGTTCCCGTAAAAGTAATTGGTTATAGCTTGCATTGTCCAACAGAATATCACCTTGTAATTGTGAGTCGCTCCTGTATTGCGTTGTCCTTGGGTAGGTTCTTCATCTGCAACCAGTAGTGTGGCAAATGATGGAAAGTTCTTTAGAACTAGCAAGATGCCCATGTGTTGCAGGGAACATCAAGATGCATTTGTACGAGTAGTTTATCTTGTGGCAGAAAAGGATGAACGAGGGAAGGCCTTATTTGCAAATGTGGAGAGGGGTGTGGGTATCTTTTTGCAAAATTGCCATAGTTTCCTTCCTATCCATCAGATATAAATCAGACGGCCTATATTGAAGGATGATAGGCACACCATCATCACCAACTCTTTTTTTACAAGAGTAGTAGATATATATAATATATATAAGAGATATATAAGATATAAGAAGTAGTGATAAATATAAATATAATATATATATATATATATATATATATATTAAGAGTAGAGAAGAGAGTGGAGATAGCAGGGATGTCGGGAAAGGATCGCATGCGTGGGAAAAAGCGGCCAGGCGGGCGCTAGTTTTGGCGCGTGGCATCGTGCGTGCTTTTAAAAATCCAACGTCCTCCCACCACTCTGTGCCTCGCCACCGCTCTCTTCCTGGTCTTTCTCGCCTTGCCGCCGCCGCACCACCATGTCGTCGCACCGCCGGGAAACTTGGGGCTACCACGGCATCCACGCAACCCCCTCCAGTGGCTTCTCCGTCGAGATCCAGTTCCGCGAGATGCGTCTTGGCCTCGACACTTTCGACACTGCCCACGAGGCCGCCCGCACGTACGACGCGGAGACATGGCGCCTCCGGCGGCCTCGTAGAGAGATGAACTTCCCCAACGTGCCAACGCGGGAGCGGGCGCAGGAGCTCGCGCCTCCGCCGTGGCTTATCACCAACGAGGATCATAGCGACAACCGAAGGCAGAGCGCCGTCTCGGCATTGCCGAGATGGACGAGGAAGCCATGGTGCTATGGCACCAACGCTTTCCGCAGGACATCATCAACGAGCACGAGTTCTACACGCAAAGGAGGGCGGAGAGGGAGAGGAGAAGGGCGGAGCGGGCCGCCTATCGCGAGGACGGGCGTACGCATAAGGCGGCCGCTCAATTCAACATCAAGCTAGGAGCTGTGCCGCCCTGGGACTCCAACGACGATCAGTATCTTGACGCCTACATTGAGTCGTCGGAGGAGGACATCGCCGAGGCGGAGTCGGACGACAAGGAGTAGTTGAACTATCTATTTTTCTATCTATCTATGCTATATCTATGCCGAGAACTATCTATGTATCTATCTATGCCAGTATCGACTCGGAGTCGAATGTGTATGGAGTCAGAGTAGAAAGGAGAAACATATAGTGCGTTTGCTGGAGCGCACGCACACAATTTTTTTGCAGCGGCCGCTGGAGCCAGCACTCCGTGGCCCGCAAAAACTGCCTATTCCGAAGCTATAAATGCTTTTTAAACGTGCCGCGCATTGCGCTTCTGTTGGAGATGCTCTAACATGGCAGATGAGTGCTTTAATGTTGCCCACAAGATGCATGAGTATTACTATATTTTTCTTGCCATGTTGATATTTTAAAACCATGAGTGCAAACATGCAGAGGAGCAATGAAGACCAAACACGGGATATTGGGAACATCTTCAAGGAACATGGCAAGTTAAAGAGGAGCTGCACTGAACCTGTAAAACGAGCTTTGGTAAGTAACACCATTTCAATTACTTTCGTTTAGCCTCATGTTCTTCAATGTGTATATTTTGTTTCTCTTAGCCTCGTGTTCTTTGATGTGTAATAAGAAGATCTTAATCGTCCTAATGCTTTTATGTTTAGCTTGATGTAGGAAGTGGGTGTTCTCACCTTGGAGTCTGTTTTTATATTTCTCCTTTTGAATTCACTTCTCTGAGTCCTGTTTATCTGCCTCTACTAAATGGATCTGGTTTTCTCTGAATGTTGATCTAAAAAAGAAGTAACTTCATGTCAGGATGCAGTTCTTGCGAGGAGGGAAGTATGGTCAACCTCGAGATCATGTTTCCAAAATGAGGCTGTATTACACACAAGGTGCCCATTCCCTAATGATGATGGATTAGACACAAGGTGCAAATTCCTAGATGATGCTGGATTACCCGCAAGCAGTGTGGAGTCATGAACTATTCATGTCCTCGTGGCTCTAGTAAAGGCTGAAAGAAAGCGTACAACAACCCTTGAGAATGTAGCTGAGTTCCTGAAGAAGCGAAAAGAGCAATCAGATGCTCTCTTCACCCAAGCCAAAGAAGAGATGGAAGAAGCCAGAAAGAAGCTAGCAGAGGCAGAGCAGGCTAGGCGTCTCCTGCTATCTAAAACTGTCGTCAATACAAATTTTCCTTCATAATAGCTAGGTTCAAATGTTTATCCAGTCAGCATGTCTGTTGTGATGTATGTGCATCTACTAATGTGGCATAAAATAAATTTTATCCCGAAGTTCACTCTTCCTTGGGGAAGAGCTACTCTCCGTTTAGAGCGGTGCCGGAGCCAAAGCTTGCGGAACGCCACAAAGGCTCCCCGTACTCTCTTTCGAGTCACCCCCAACGGATGAGCCTCGAATCACCCAGGTTGGTCTTGAAGGTGACCACCACACCTTTACAAACTTCTCCAGAGCACACCACAAGCAAGAAAGCTTCTGGAGGAACCTCTAACCGCCTAGGAGCCCAAGCTCCAAGAGTAACAAGTCAATGGGGAAGAAGTGTTGCAGGGAACGCGATTTGGTTTGGTCAAGATATAGATCGGATCTTGCTCTCCCAACCCCAAAGTTTCAACAAGTTTGGGTGAAGGGATTGAGAGTATTGAGCAAAATGAGGTGTAGCAATGGTTGTAACGCCCCGGACACACCCGCCGGTGGTCATTACTCCTGGCGGGATCTAGACTGGCCCCACAGATCAATACTAGTCTTTTCTACGCACTTTGTCCTCACTCATGCGCACCCGGGAGCAACTTCCCGGTCGGTCACCCATCCTGACACTACTCCAAGCTGAGCACGCTTAACTTTGGAGTTCTGTCCGAATGGGCTCCCGGAAAAGAAGGAATTCCTTATTGATATGAGTAGTCTATCATCCCTAATAAGCCAGGCCATCACATACACCCCCACTCAGAGGAACCGACGTCCTCGTCGGGCCACAGGAACGTTCCCTCTTGGCACAAACATCTGTGCTTCCAGTCTGGTACATGTGCCATGCCGGGTGCCACGACGGGTCACAAACTTCATGAACAACATGACCACACACCTGTCCGCAACCATCCATGTAACCGCGAGGGTCGGCTCTGATACCAACTTATAACACCCTGGACACACCCGCCGGTGGTCGTTACTCCTGGCGGGATCTAGA